>NC_136263.1:184221809-184746809 GCF_964187855.1 Myxine glutinosa | reverse complement strand
TTTGGCGAATGTGCAAAATAAAGAGATACTTCTGGAAAACGTACAGAAGTTTAACACAGTACTGTCCGTGAATTGAGTTCGATATCAGTTTACATCACTTTCAAGGATCAATTTATTTGTTTCGAAATGTCAAATGTGGTTTTTGTTTCTTTTCAAGGTCACATTAACAAAATCTAGAATAATTTCAACATAAATCCAATGAACTTTTGGTTCTAAGTCATCTTGGAAAGTAAGTTCACCCCCACAAAAAAAATATTCCATATTAAATGCCAAGTCTGTAATATATCATGTAAATATATCATCATGTAATAATATACATATGGTATAATATGTCATATATCATATGCCATATGGTATATGCCATATGGTATATATGTTATAATATGTCATCATATAAATATATCATCATGTAATAATATACATATGGTATAATATATCATATGTCATATGCCATATGGTATATGCCATATGGTATATGGTATATATGGTATAATATGTAATCATGTAAATATATCTCATGGTGTGGTTAGTAAAATACAATACGAATAGTAAAAATATTATTCATGAGATTTTTATGTAAATACAGTGCAATATAAGAATTAAATATACTACAAATCAATGTTGTTAGGAATCAGTGGTAGCTAGGATACGGCAACATGCCAAAAACCGTTTTCAATGACAGTTTGAACATTCTAAATACAGTTTGATCGAGAGGTAGGTGGTGTGGTGGTGCTGGTTGGTAGATTGGTGTATTTAAGGTAAGATGTGCGTGATTTAATGATATTATCATGTTATCGAGTGTGTATTAGTAGGGTCTATATCCGAAAAAAACTCACCTAACCCCCAAAAAATTGATACAAAAGGTTTTTCAATGGATTCTGGTACCATTGGTCATGCTAAATAACATACTAAAAATCTAGTAACATCTGACTTCCGGAAAGGGGTCATTTTCAAGATGGCGTCCAAGATGGCCGCCGGGAGCTTAAAATGGCCATATCTCAATTATTATTCAACCTAGAAAGGTGGTTTTGGTGTCTAACCCTAGGTTTTAGGGCCCAAGGAATCCAATTGAATCAATAAAATTACCATCAGTTAATTATTTATTGACAAGTCCAAGATGGCATCCCAAGGTGACATCCTGATCCATTAAAATGGCTCTGTCGAATAGTAGTCAACTTCGAGAGATTTTTTCAGTGTGTATACCTAGGTTTAAGGCACCCAGAAAATCATCAAAATTACTTAAATAAGCACAAAGTAATCAGGTAATCCAGTAAGCCAGGTTTACCAGCCCATTAGGCATTTGTTGTCTTATACAGTTAGTCGCTATTCATCGTCATCCTCCGACTCCTCTGGAAGAAACTTGTGATGTGGATTGTCACATTCTTCAAGTTGGCACGGTCCACAGGCAGTAGTACATGGTAGTTCATATCGTCTACAAGAGCAGCGGAGTGTCTTGCAGGCAGTGGAGCAATTACAATGAATGACATCAAGAGACTGTCTGGAGCAAAACAAGTGTACATTTCTTTTGGAAATGTCAAAAAAATATGGATTTTGTTTTTGCATACATGTACCAAATAATATACTTATTCCTTTTGAGATGAAAATAAATTGTTTGTCAGATTTTTCAGTCCCCCCCCCCCCCCCTCCCTCCCCAATATAAAATAGTCTGTCCCTTGCCATAACCTCTCAAGCTTTGTACAAACCTTTGTCTGTAATGATCACTGAATACTGTGGACTGGAGTCACAGGTGGCAGTGGTGTAGACACATTACACTCTTATCTCCAATCTGAAACACACACTTGGTTCATTAGCTGGTGAGTCGGAGGATGACGATGAATAGCGACTAACTGTATAAGACAACAAATGCCTCATGGGCTGGTAAACCTGGCTTACTGGATTACCTGATTACTTTGTGCTTATTTAAGTAATTTTGATGATTTCCTGGGTGCCTTAAACCTAGGTATACACACTGAAAATATCTCTCGAGGTTGACTACTATTCGACAGAGCCATTTTAATGGCTCAGGATGTCACCTTGGGATGCCATCTCCGGACTTGTCAATAAATAATTAACTGATGGAAATTTTATTGATTCAATTGGATTCCCTGGGCCCTGAAACCTAGGGTTAGACACCAAAACCACCTTTCTAGGTTGAATAATAATTGAGATATGGCCATTTTAAGCTCCCGGCGGCCATCTTGGACGCCATCTTGAAAATGACCCCTTTCCGGAAGTCAGATGTTACTAGATTTTTAGTATGTTATTTACCATGCCCAATGGTAACATAATCCATTCAAAAACCTTTTGTATCAATTTTTTGGGGGTTCAACTATATATTGACCCCTCGAGTAAGGAAAGTTATAAATATATGATAACACATTAAATCCTATTGCGAGTAAAGTTGGAATAAGTGATGTTGCATTGATGGGTTGACTGACTGCCTGGAACCAAATGAGTTTGTAGATCGACTGATTTACCATCTCTTTTTTTTCTTCTTTTTTTTTGAATACAAGATCGAGGCTCGTGAAAGAGCAAACATTAATCACACAAAAAGTCAAACCGACACACAAAACACAAAATAAGGGGAGCGGTAGACAAGATGGGGAGAGAGGGGGAAGGACACAAACACAACAGTGGAAAGCAGGGACATTGAGAGATCTGTGGGAGGGAGAGAGCTTGGGGGGAGGTGTGAGAGGTATAAAACATATGGACACTGCAAGGACTTCCAGGAAAGAAGTTGGAATTTCAAAATAAGTGTATCTGGGGTGAAAATTAGAAGGGGTAGAAAAGATCAAGGTTTTGGATGGGGGAAGATAAGAAATGGTGGTGAACAGCTGTTTTAAAGACCTGGAGGGAGGAGTGGGATTGAAGAGAGTGAGGGAGTTTGTTCCAGAGGCGGGAGAAAAGAGGAATGAAGGAGAGAAGGTGAGCAGAGAGACGAGATTTTGGCAGTTCAACCATAAGAGGGTTGCTGGCGGATCTTGTGCGACCTGTAGGAATATTTGGGGGACAGAGGACAGAGAGAGCTGGGGGAGCAAGGCCGAAGAGGTGTCGGTAGAAGACAGAAAGGCCACCAACCTGCCTGCGGTGAGTGAGTGAAAGGCCCTCGGAGTTAGCTTCATCGCAGGAGATTCCAATGATTCTGAAAGCTTTGGTATCAACAGCGTGAAGCCGAGCTAGGTGTGAGGCAGGAGCACCGGCCCAGACGGGGGTACAGTATTCCATTGAGCTGCGGATGAAAGCCTTGTATGTGGTGAGGAGCTCAGGTGTGCCAAGGAAGGACTTTGCATGACGGAGGATGCCCAGACGGCGACTGGGTTTGGAGGCCAACTTGGAAATGTGGTTTTCCCAAGAAAGATCATGGCAGATAGTGAGACCCAAATGCTTGAGCGACAGAACTTTTTGGAGAGGATTGTTGAGAAAGTGGATGGGAGGGTTTTCCAGTTGGTCTTTTCGGAGAGACATAGTAAGAGTGTGAGATTTGTCAGTATTGAAAGACATGTTCCACTTGTTTGACCAGTCTATGATTTTGTCCAGGTCTGCAGAGAGTGAGGAGGCTGCAGACTGCCGATCTGAGGGATGAGGAATGGAGCGGCAGAGAGTGGAGTCATCAGCAAAGAGATAGAGAGGATTTTCCAGAGAGTCGGAGAGATCATTGATGAAGACCAGAAATAGCACAGGGCCCAGAACACTACCTTGGGGAACTCCAGCCAGAACAGGCAGGGGAGATGAGAGAAATCCATTCAGGGCCACACGTTGACTACGACCAGAGAGGAAGTCCGCAAGCCATGCGAGGAGATTTCCATGGATACCATAGGAGGAGAGTTTGGTGAGCAGAGCTGGGTGCCAGACCGTATCGAAGGCACGTGCTATGTCAAGGGAGATAGCTCTGATTTCCTGTTTGGCATTGAGGACCTCCATCCATTGTTGAGACAGCAGAAGCAACATGTCCAGAGTAGAATGACATGGTCTGAATCCAAATTGATGATCGGAGATCAAGCCATTGGAGAAGAGGAAGGATTTGATATCCGAAGCAATGATGGAATCCATGACTTTGCTGATAATTGGGGGCAGGCTGATTGGTCTCTAGTTGCAAGGATCTGTTTTTGCACCTTTTTGTGTGAGGCGGTAATATTTGCTGATTTCCAAGATGCTGGCAGATGACATTGAGCAAAAGAGAGGGTGAAAAGAACAGAGAGAGGGAGAGATAGAGCAGCAGAGCAGGATTTTAGGACCCGTGGGCTGATGCCGTCTGGTCCAGTTGCAGAATCAGAGTCGAGGTTTGACAAAAACTTCTCCACCTTGTCAGGAGAGAAGGACACAGAGTCCAGGAGCAGTTTGGTTCGACTGGGTAAGGTGGGAACAGAGAGAGATGGGTTTGGGACACAACATTTTGAGGCAAACACAGAGTTGAGGCATTCGGCTTTGTCATGTGCGGTGTCAACTGTGTAGCCATTTGAGGTAAGGGAGGGGATGGAGGGGGAACAAACACTAGAAACGGAATTGACCAGACGCCACCAGGATTTGGAGGAAGGAGACAGGTTTGAGAGTTCATTCTTGAGTGTGGAGAGATAGTGCTTCCTGGCACACCTGAGGGTAGACACGCACTTGTTCCGAGCTTGGTGGAAGGAACTGAGATTGCCTTCAGTTGGATTTGCCTTCCAAGAGGCAAAGGCAAGTTGTTTCAGGGCATCTGCGTCACCACAAGATTCCGTGTACCATGGACGGGAGGAAGGGTACGACAACTGAAGACGAGATGGGATAAATCTGTACATGAGAGAGCAGTTTGCTTTGGAAGAATTCCCAGGAAGAATTGATGTCAGAGGCAGTAGAGATGGGAGACCAGTCCAGATGATTGATGGCTGCTTGCAGACCGTGCCAGTCAGCCTGAGTGAAATGCCTGACTCATCAGCGCTGAGGAGGCTCTCTGAGAATGGCCAGAGAGATGTCCACTTTAACAAGCACATGATCAGAAGAACCGATTGGAGCAGTAGAAGAGCAGCAGACATCTATTGATGTGGATCCATGATCGAGGTTGTGGATCCGCCGTTTGGAGAGGTCCTGGGCTGAAAGGATTGAAACCTCGACGAGAAACGGTGCCCAGCTGATGTTCCGTGCATTCGGGAAACTCGTCAATTGCTTGCAGGTTAAGGCTCTTGCTTTAGGTAGAGAAACTATGTTTGAGGTTTACAATTTAAATAAAGTTGAATATGGGATATTGTGAAATTAACATCATTTACAACAATCCTTTAAATTATTTATATTTAAGTTTAGGAACAACCGATACTGTACAATTAATTAAGTGTGTGTGTGTGTGTGTGTGTGTGTGTGTGTGTGTGTGTGTGTGTGTGTGTGTGTGTGTGTGTGTGTGTGTGTGTGTGTGTGTGTGTGTGTGTGTGTGAATAAAAGAGAGAGAGAGAATTGTGAGGAACAGAAATAAAAAAACGAGATGTGTGTGATCATTGACATTTCTTTTGGTGAGGCTTCTTCCGCTGATTTGTCATTATCTTTTGGTGGAAAATCCACTATAGTTTCTTATATATTTATATGTTTCTTCTATGTTGATATGATTTTAATGTGTTTGTTAAACTACATTTATATGATATTTTAATGTTTGTTCAACTACATTTCAAAGTATGAAAGCGATGAAATTATACAAAATGGAAGGTAAAGCAGGGCAGCCCCCTGCTGAACTGGCCTCCCTGGGGACTAACCATCCTCAGAGGATTTGTGTTCCTCGACAAGGTAATGCTGTAGTTAACTCGGATATCCAGCTGTAGGAGGTGGCCATTCTGGGTTAGCCAATGGGGAACACTTGTCCGAAGTCAAAGTGCGTAAATGTGGGATTTGCAATTGCAAACCTTGTCTTATATTTACCACAAACAATATAATTAATTGTACAGTAACGGCTAGATGTTACAAGTTAAAAGAAACAAAATAATTAATTACATGTAAAACCTCAAATATAGTTTACCTATTGACCTGTAGCAAATCCTGTACGTTTATGTCTTTCAATCCTGACAAATCTCACACTCTTACTTTGTCTCTTCGAAAAGACCGACTGGAAAACCCTCCCATCTACTTTCTGAACAATCCTCTCCAAGTAGTTCTGTCGCTCAAGCTTTTGGGTCTCATTATTGAAACTTCTTCTTTGAAAGCATCTTTGAAAGCATTTGAAAGAAAAGTCTTCTCAAGCATTGAAAACATCTACAACAGCTTGACCACCGCCGCACCCGCTCCCCCTCAAACCACCTGCCCCCCCTTATCCTGCCATCCCCTGTCTCAATTCTCCCCAGTCTCCCCTACTGACCTCTCTGAACTCCTCATCGGAATGAAAACTGCCACCTGCACTCTTGACCCCATCCCCTCCAGCTTTGTCAAGGCCTCCCTTCCTGCTCTTTCTCCACTTATCATTGCAACAATAAACTCCTCCCTGTCTACAGGCATCGTCCCACCATCCCTCAAAATTGCTGCTGTTACCCCCATTCTGAAAAAACCTGGACTAAACCCTGACACCCTAAATAACTTCAGACCCATCTCCAACCTACCCTTTCTGTCAAAGGTTTTGGAACGCGCTGTAGCCACTCAACTCAAGCATCACCTCTCTGCCAATAACCTGTATGAAACATTCCAATCCGGATTCCGGTCCAACCACAGTACTGAAACTGCTCTCCTCAAAATCACCAACGACCTTCTCCTCTCCTCTGATGCTGGCAACCTCAACATTCTCATCCTCCTCGACCTCAGCGCTGCCTTTGACACCATCGATCACACCATCCTCCTCACCCGACTTTAAACCACCTTTAACATTACCGGCACTGCCCTCTCTTGGATTAAATCATACCTCTCTGACAGACGTCAGTTCATCTCCATCAATAACTGCAAATCCCCCACTGCTCCCCTCCCCCAAGGTGTCCCCCAAGGTTCAGTTCTTGGCCCCCTCCTCTTTATCCTTTACCTGTCCCCCCTCGGTCACTTAATCCGCCGTCATGGTCTCCAATTCCACTGCTTCGCCGATGACATCCAGCTTTTCATCTCCACCAAGTCCATCTCCACCGCCACCCACTCTATCCTGACAAACTGCATCACTGAAATAAAATCCTGGCTTCAAATCAACTTCCTCAAACTTAACTGTGATAAATCTGAAATAATCATCATTGGCCCAAAAACGCTCACCAAGTCCACCCATAACTTTGCCCTCAACATCGACGGTTTCCCAGTGTCCACCTCCCCTCACATCCGGAATCTTGGCATCATCTTTGACCAAACCCTCTCCTTCGACAAATACACTAAACAGATCACAAAGACAGCCTTCTTCCACCTGAAAAACATCGCCCGTCTCCATCCATCCCTCTCCTCTGTGGCTGCAGAAACCCTCATCCACGCCTTCATCACTTCCCGTCTGGACTACTGCAATAGCCTCCTTTATGGTTCACCCTCAACAATCACCAATAAACTCCAATACATTCAGAACTCCGCTGCCCGTCTACTCACCCATTCCCGGACCCGTGACCACATCACCCCCGTCCTTTACAAGCTTCACTGGCTCCCCATCTCCCAGAGAATCCAGTACAAAATCCTCCTCTTGACCTACAAAGCCCTCCATAACCTGGCCCCATCCTACCTGGCTGACCTCCTCTCCAGACACACTCCCACCCGCAACCTCCGCTCTGCTGGTACCAACCTCCTGACCCCCCCCCATCCGGACCAAATTTAGATCCTGGGGGGACAGGGCCTTCTCCATCGCTGCTCCCACCCTCTGGAACTCGCTACCTCACACCATCAGAGACTCCTCCTCACTCACCACATTCAAAACATCACTCAAGACCCACCTGTTCAACACTGCATTCAACATTTAACCCACAGCATCTAACCCCTGACTATCTCCTCTCCTTCTCCCTCCTTTGTGCTTTGAATATTTCCCTATTGATTCTTCTTTTTTTGCAATTGTCTTTATGTTTTGCTATGCGTTATGTTTTGCACTCTGTCAAAGCGTCTTTGGGCTTCCTGAAAAGCGCTATATAAAATAAATGCATTATTATTATTATTATTATTATCTGCAATGATCTTTCTTGGGAAAACCACATTTCCAAGCTGGCCTTCAAAGCCAGTCTCCGACTAGGCATCCTCCGTCGTGCGAAGTCCTTCCTTGGCACACCTGAGCTCCTCACCACATACAAGGATTTCATCCGCAGCTCAATGGAATACTGCTCTCCCCTCTGGGCCGGTGCTCCTGCCTCACACCTAGCTCGGCTTCATGCTGTTGAAACCAAAGCTTTCAGAATCATTGGAATCTCCTGCGATGAAGCTATCTCTGAGGGCCTTTCACTCACTCACCGCAGGCAGGTTGGTGGTCTTTCTGTCTTCTACCGACTCATCCCCGGCCTTGCTCCCCCAGCTCTCTCTGTGCTCTGTCCCCCTAATATTCCTACAGGTCGCACAAGATCTGCCAGCAACCCTCTTATGGTTAAACTGCCAAAATCAAGACTCTCTGCTCACCTTCACTGTTTCATTCCCCTTTTCTCCCGCCTCTGGAACAAACTCCCCCACTCCCTTCAATCCCACTCCTCCCTCCATGTCTTTAAAACAGCTGTTCACCACCATCTCTTATCTTCCCCCATCCAAAACCTTGATCTTTTCGACCCCTGCTAATTCACCCCAGATACACTTTTTTTGAAATTCAAACTTCTTTCCTGGAAGTCCTTGCAGTGTTGATGTGTTTTATACCTCTTCCACCTCCCCCCAAGCCCTCCCCCTCCCACATTTCTCAAGATGTCCTTGCTCTCAAATGTTGTGTTTGTGTCCTTCCCCCTCTCTCCCCATCTTGTGTTCTGCTCCCCTTATTTTGTGTTTTATGTGTCGGTTGCCTTTTTGTGTGATTAATGTTAGCTCTTTCATGAGCCTCGATCTTGTATACCAAAAAAAGCAAAAAAAAAGCAGTGCGATGATGCAATATGTTGCTGAAACAATGCAGAGATGTAATGTAAGAATGAATGCACACAGGCGCGGCATGAAAAACCCAGATAAAACTGCTGGTTGTCCACTACTTACCCATCATTTTACTTCTGGATATTGTGAAAATGCGAGCTTCAGTGTTCAGGTTATAGAAAAGATAAGCGGAAATGGCCGTAAAAAGAATGGGATGGAAGATAAGACAATCACACAATTGCGTAAGCGTAGAGAACTTTTCTGGATTAAAGAATTAAGAACTGCTTACCCTTATGAATTAAATGAACGAATTAATGACACATATACACAGCAAAATGGACAAAACATCATCACGTCTGTTTTTAACACCTTACCACGAGACTCTCAGAGACAGAGAGTACATAACTATGGACGTAAATGTCCAATTATAGACACACCACAACAAATTGTAAATGAATGGTTAGATCTTAACAAATCCAATATCTGCACATTACTTAACAGCAGCAGAATTAAGATCAATACCTTAAAAAAAAAAAACTGAAAGAAGTTTGGCAAATCGTGAACAGATTAATGGAAGAGGACGATCAAGAGGAACTCCCAAAACAACACATGGAAGCCATTCTGGACATGATTTTATCATAAAATGTACAAAGAGAAACCGAAAAAAGTGAATCGGAGAAAAGACAATGATATCATCAAAATTATGCTTCATAACAAAGGGGTGGAAATTATAAATATAGAGAAAATACTTCAACATAAGAAAGTGTGGAGTAAACTTCCAGAAACAACACAACAGAGAGAGCGACCAAGAGTTGTGTGCACTTTGGGAAATTCAATTCGGGGAAAGATCTTCAACTACAAGGACACTGTACAATCTATAGACATGGAGGAATCTATATTATAATAGGCGAAGGTGATTCTGTCTGTCTGTCTGTCTGTCTGTCTGGGGGTGTGGCTTACTCCGTTTAGACAGTAGCTCCACCCATTCTGGGAGAGGCTTCATGTAAACAAATATCCACCATTTTATTAACTCGAATAGCTTTGAGGCCTGTTTAGTTAGGCCCGTGCTGTCTTTCTCTCTCACACAGGTTTATTTCAAATCAAATTCGATATATCATTTCATTTTTAACAGTCGCTAACATCGTTTTAGACTCGGTTGAAAAAAAAACGAGAAGAGAATCCCATGAAAGTTTCCGTTTATAGAACGAAATGAATTCTCAAAGGCCTATAAAATATAAAAGCCCATTCATTGAGTCACCCTCACGATTTTATCTCGAATTCACCATCTGATTTCATTTTTATCGATGGTTTTAGACTCGGTGTCAGAAATAATTGAGAACATTCACGCACACACGGGAAAATGCAGAGATATATTTTTTTAAATCGCCCCACGATGATACACGAAAATACACCACCTAAAATAACAGTCAGGGAAAATGTCGACATATATTAAAAATTCGCTTTTTCTTTTCCGTTAAGATATATTACTTTTACTTTTGATGACATTCGTCACAAAATGACATATATTTCTTGGTTCTTAATTCATTCAACATTATTATCCGGAAATTAAATATGTTTCAGGAAATTACCGAGAGATATTTCTTGGTTTTTTTATTTATTAGTTATGTGCGCATACCCTTTAAATAGGTTTGTTTGAAATCCTTAATTTTCACAATGTAATTTACTTGCCATTTGTCATTTGATGATGACGAGACACTTCCTCTTGATGATCGTGACAATTCATGCGTTGCGTGGAAACTTCCATTTCCAAAATGATTGAGACCGGAGAGGAGCGAGGAGCGAGGAGTTGGAGAGTGAGGAGCGAGGAGTTGGAGAGTGAGGAGCGAGGGGTTGGAGAGTGAGGAGTGAGGGGTTGGAGAGCAAGGAGATAGGGGTTGGAGAGTGAGGAGCTAAGGGTTGGAGAGCGAGGAGCTAGGGGTTGGAGAGCGAGGAGCGAGGGGTTGGAGAGCGAGGAGCGGGGGGTTGGAGAGTGAAGAGCGAGGGGTTGCAGAGCGAGGAGCAAGGGGTTGGAGAGCGAGGTGCGAGGGGTTGGAGAGCAAGGAGCGAGGGGTTGGAGGAGCGAGGGGTTGGAGAGCGAGGAGCTAGGGGTTGGAGAGCGAGGAGATAGGGGGTGGAGAGCGAGGAGCTAGGGGTTGAACAGCGAGGAGCTTGGAGTTGGGGAGTGAGGAGCTAGGGGTTGGAGAGCAAGGCACGAGGGGTTGGAGATCGAGGAACTAGGGGTTGGAGAGCGAAGAGCTAGGGGTTGAAGAGTGAGGAGCTAGGGGTTGGGGAGCGAGGAGCTAGGGGTTGGAGAGTGAGGGGCTAGGGGTTGGAGAGGAGTGATAAATTGGAGAGGAGTGAGGAGTTGGAGAGGAGCAAGAAATTGGAGAGGAGCGAGGGGTTGGAGAGCGAGGAGCACAGGGTTGGAGAGCTAGGAGCGAGGAGTTGGAGAGTGAGGAGCGAGGAGTTGGAGAGGAGCGAGAAATTGGAGAGGAGCGAGGGATTGGAGAGTGAGGAGTGAGGGGTTGGAGAGTGAGGGGCGAGGAGTTGGAGAGTGAGGAGTGAGGGGTTGGAGAGTGAGGGGCGAGGGGTTGGAGAGCGAGGAACGAGGGATTGGACAGAGAGTAGCTAGGGGTTGGAGAGCGAGGATCTAGGAGTTGGGGAGCGAGGCACGAGGGGTTGGAGAGTGAGGAGCAAGGAGCTAGGGGTTGGAGAGCGAGCGGTTGGAGAGCGAGGGGTTGGAGAGCTAGGGGTTGGAGAGCGAGGAGCAAGGGGTTGGGGAGTGAGGAGCTAGGGGTTGGGGAGTGAGGAGCTAGGGTTTGGGGAGTGAGGAGATAGGGGTTGGAGAGTGAGGGGCTAGGGGTTGGAGAGGAGTGAGAAATTGAAGAGGAGTGAGGGGTTGGAGAGGGAGGAGTTGGAGAGTGAGGAGCTAGGGGATGGAGAGTGAGGAGCTAGGGGTTGGAGAGTGAGGAGCTAGGGGTTGGAGAATGAGGAGAAATTGGAGAGGAGCGAGGGGTTGGAGAGCGAGGAGTGAGGGGTTGGAGAGTGAGGAGTGAGGAGTTGTAGAGTGAGGAGCGGGGAGTTGGAGAGTGAGGGGCGAGGCGTTGGAGAGTGAGGAGCGAGGGGTTGGAGAGTGAGGAGCGAGGAGTTGGAGAGCGAGGAGCGAGGGTTGTAGAGCAAGGAGCTATGGGTTGGAGCGCGAGGAGCTAGGGGTTGGAGAGTGAGGAGCGAGGGGTTGGAGAGTGAGGAGCGGGGGGTTGGAGAGTGAAGAGCGAGGGGTTGCAGAGCGAGGAGCGAGGGGTTGGAGAGCGAGGAGCGAGGGGTTGGAGAGCAAGGAGCGAGGGGTTTGAGAGTGAGGAGCGAGGGGTTGGAGAGCGAGGAGCTAGGGGTTGGAGAGCGAGGAGATAGGGGGTGGAGAGTGAGGAGCTCGGGGTTGGAGAGTGAGGGGCTAGGGATTGGAGAGGAGTGAGAAATTGGAGAGGAGTGAGGAGTTGGAGAGGAGCAAGAAATTGGAGAGGAGCGAGGGGTTGGAGAGCGAGGCGCGAGGGGTTGGAGATCGAGGAGCTAGGGGTTGGAGAGCGAGGAGATAGGGGTTGAAGAGTGAGGAGCTAGGGGTTGGGGAGTGAGGAGCTAGGGGTTGGGGAGGAGTGAGAAATTGGAGAGGAGTGAGGAGTTGGAGAGGAGCAAGAAATTCGAGAGGAGCGAGGGGTTGGAGAGCGAGGAGCACGGGGTTGGAGAGCGAGAAGCGAGGAGTTGGAGAGTGAGGAGCGAGGAGTTGGAGAGGAGCGAGAAATTGGAGAGGAGTGAGGGATTGGAGAGCGAGGAGCGAGGGGTTGGAGAGTGAGGGGCGAGGAGTTGGAGAGTGAGGAGTGAGGGGTTGGAGAGCGAGGAGTTGGAGAGTGAGGAGTGAGGGGTTGGAGAGCGAGGAGCTAGGGGTTGGAGAGCGAGGGGCTAGGTGTTGGACAGCGAGGAGCTAGGGGTTGGAGAGTGAGGGTTTGGAGAGCGAGGGGATGGAGAGCGAGCAGCTAGGGGTTGGAGAGTGAGGAGTGAGGGGTTGGGGAGTGAGGGGCGAGGGGTTGGACAGCGAGGAGCTAGAGGTTGGAGAGCGAGGAGCTAGGAGTTGGGGAGCGAGGCGCGAGGGGTTGGAGAGTGAGGAGCAAGGAGCTAGGGGTTGGAGAGCTAGTGGTTGGAGACCGAGGGGTTTAAGAGCTAGTTGTTGGAGAGCGAGCAGCATGGGGTTGGAGAGTGAGGAGCTAGGGGTTGGGGAGTGAGGAGCTAGGGTTGGAGAGTGAGGAGCTCGGGGTTGGAGAGGAATGAGAAATTGAAGAGGAGTGAGGGGTTGGAGAGTGAGGAGCGATGGGTTGGAGAGCGAGGAGTTGGAGAGTGAGGCTGTAGGGAATGGAGAGTGAGGAGCTACGGGTTGGAGAGTGAGGAGCTATGGGTTGGAGAGTGAGGAGTTAGGGGTTGGAGAGTGAGGAGCTAGGGGTTGGAGAGTGAGGAGAAATTGGAGAGGAGCGAGGGGTTGGAGAGTGAGGAGTGAGGAGTTGGAGAGCGAGGAGTGAGGAGTTGGAGAGTGAGGAGCGAGGAGTTGGAGATTGAGGGGCGAGGGGTTGGAGAGTGAGGAGCGAGGGGTTGGAGAGTGAGGGTCGAGGGGTTGGAGAGTGAGGAGCGAGGGGTTGGAGAGCGAGGTGTGAGGGGTTGGAGAGCAAGGAGCTAGGGGTTGGACAGCGAGGAGCTAGGGGTTGGAGAGCGAGGTGTGAGGGGTTGGAGAGCAAGGAGCTAGGGGTTGGACAGCGAGGAGCGAGGGGTTGGAGAGCGAGGGGTTGGAGAGCGAGGAGTTGGAGATTGAGGGGCGAGGGGTTGGAGAGTGAGGAGCGAGGGGTTGGAGAGTGAGGGTCGAGGGGTTGGAGAGTGAGGAGCGAGGGGTTGGAGAGCGAGGTGTGAGGGGTTGGAGAGCAAGGAGCTAGGGGTTGGACAGCGAGGAGCGAGGGGTTGGAGAGCGAGGGGTTGGAGAGCGAGGAGTTGGAGAGTGAGGAGCGAGGGGTTGGAGAGCGAGGAGCTAGGGGTTGGAGAGCGAAGAGCTAGGGGGTTGGAGAGCGAGGACCTAGGGGTTGGAGAGCGAGGAGCTAGGGGTTGGGGAGTGAGGAGCTAGGGGTTGGGGAGTGAGGATATAGGGGTTGGAGAGTGAGGAGCTAGGGGTTGGAGAGGAGCGAGAAATTGGAGAGGAGTGAGGGGTTGGAGAGTGAGGAGCGAGGGGTTGGAGAGTGAGGAGCTAGGGGTTGGAGAGCGAAGAGCGAGGGGTTGGAGAGCGAGGGGTTGGAGAGCGAGGGGTTGTAGAGCGAGGAGCTAGGTGTTGGAGAGCACGGAGCGAGGGGTTGGAGAGTGGGGAGCAAGGAGTTGGAGAGCACGGAGCGAGGGGTTGGAGAGTGGGGAGCAAGGAGTTGGAGAGTGAGGGCCGATTGGAGCGGAGAGTGAGGAGCAATTGGAGAGGAGAGTGAGGAGCGATTGGAGAGGAGAGTGAGGAGCGATTGGAGGGGAGTGTGAGGAATTGGAGAGGAGTGTGAGGGATTGGAGAGGAGTGTAAGGAAGTATTGGAGAGGAGTGTTAGGAGGTATTGGAGTGGAGTGTGAGGAGGAGTGGGATTGGAGAGGCGTGAGGATGGAGAGAGGAGAGTGTCAGGTGGAGAGGAGTGAGAGGTCACATATTAAGTGAAATAAATAAATTGTGTTCATTACACCATTTCTGGATCTCATGAATTGCCAGTAACCATTTTGTAAAATTTAATGTGCAGCATCTAAATCAAGGTGTCCAAATGTCACACACGTCCATGCCCGAGGGATTCCCATGGGTGACCCCACTAGTGATTAAATAACACCCATCATTGTAATTGTGAACATTCCGCATTCAAAGATCCACATCATACACACGTCATCACAGGTGATCTCAGAATCACCTGGATGTGAAAGATAAAAGATTACGTGCATTACTTACAAAAGGACCAAATCATAGAGAAAATAAAAGAATAAACTGGACTGAAGCAATGGAACTTACAATGATGGGACTGGGCGAATGGATGAAAGAACAAATTGATAAACATAAAGTACCAAACACACAAATGGCTTTATGGTTGGAGGAGGTAGAGAAACATGTGAAAAGGAGAGTTGTTGATTTGAAAAGAAAGTTCGAATCAATAATCCAAAGTCAATTTTAAACAATCCAGAGACACGTGATTGCTTAAGGCAGCTTCAAACACAATATGTTATTGTCCAATTGATAAAGCAAATAATAATATTGCATTTGTATGTAAAACATTCTACATTCAAACATTTTTGGAAGAATTGGGCTTAGACACGGAAATTTCAAACACCTACAAAATAAGTAACGATAACAAAACAGACTTGATACAACACCAGACAAATCACTCAACGGTGAGAAGAATGTTAGTTCCGGATAAACACCATAAATTACCATCATTTACTGGATCCCAAAAATGCACAAACACCCTTTAACACCTTTTTATAAGTGAAATTAAAATTTCTGCAATAGGTTTTACACAAACTTCTTACATTGCAGAACTTTACTCTTTTAGATTTGCTTTATAAGTAACACAATGATGATGTACATTGTGCAGGTGGATGAGAGTTGGATGCTAACTTGCCTGCAGAGTTTACCAACCCCTGCTCTCAATAAAGTTCACAATGCTTTTGGAATTGCACTTAAAAGCAGAATGCTCGATAATAAACTATGGAGTTTTATCACATTGTTGTGAAAGTGATATTTTTCTCTGCAGATAGTTCTATTTTGATACTCCTTTGGTGGACACCGGGAGGAATGCCGCAAACCAGAGAGAGACATGATTGCCAAAGATATGGCTACAACAATTGTATCGTTTCCACTTACCAAAGTGACATGGATGCTGCAGACTTCTTTATCATTCCCAATTCCGGGTTCAGATGGTACCCAAAATCCATGAGGTAAGGCATGGGAAATTATTGATCGTTTGTTAGCCCCCATTAGACTTAGTCCAAAATGTGGGTTTGGGGATTGGGTCTCGTCCGTTCATCCGTGCGTGCGTCTTCAACCATATCTCGGAAATGCATGGACCTATTTTGTTCATAATTTTCAAAAACACAATATGCGATGGTATACACACAATATGCGATGGTAAAACACAATATGCGATGGTAAAACACAATATGCGATGGTAAAACACAATATGCGATGATAAAACACAATATGCGATGGTAAAACACAATATGCGATGGTAAAACACAATATGCGATGGTAAAACACAATATGCGATGGTAAAACACAATATGCGATGGTAAAACACAATATGCGATGGAAAAACACAATATGCGATGGTAAAACACAATATGCGATGGTAAAACACAATATGCGATGGTAAAACACAATATGCGATGGTAAAACACAATATGCGATGGTAAACACACAATATGCGATGGTAAACACACAATATGCGATGGTAAAACACAATATGCGATGGTAAAACACAATATGCGATGTTAAACACACAATATGCGATGGTAAACACACAATATGCGATGGTAAAACACAATATGCGATGGTAAAATACAATATGCGATGGTAAAACACAATATGCGATGGTAAAACACAATATGCGATGGTAAAACACAATATGCGATGGTAAAACACAATATGCGATGGTAAAACACAATATGCGATGGTAAAACACAATATGCGATGGTAAAACACAATATGCGATGGTAAAACACAATATGCGATGGTAAAACACAATATGCGATGGTAAAACACAATATGCGATGGTAAAACACAATATGCGATGGTAAAACACAATATGCGATGGTAAAACACAATATGCGATGGTAAAACACAATATGCGATGGTAAAACACAATATGCGATGGTAAAACACAATATGCGATGGTAAAATACAATATGCGATGGTAAAACACAATATGCGATGGTAAAACACAATATGCGATGGTAAAACACAATATGCGATGGTAAAACACAATATGCGATGGTAAAACACAATATGCGATGGTAAAACACAATATGCGATGGTATACATATGCACATCATTTTGTTATGTGCTGTGATCAAAGATGGCCTACTGGCAGCCATTTTAGTTGTATAAAAACCCCGATGTTGAATACGTCTTCATCAATTTCTCGGAATTGCATTTACCGATCTTGTTCAAACTTGGCACAAAGATAACGAATGATGGCTTACAGATGCACATCATTTTCTTTCGAGATCAGATCCAAAATGGCCGACTGGTGGCCATTTTATTACGTAAATGTGTCCCCAACAATTTATTGGACATGCATGGACCGATTTCGTTAAAACATGGCACAAAGACAATACAAGAGAGTATTGGGAGGGAGAGGTGTACAATAATTGATTGATTAATTGTGAAATTAAAATAAATATATAATAATCGTAAAATAATTGATTTCTGAATCAAATGGCTAATAGCATACCTCAACCACCAGTGTTTCATTCGAATCTAACTTTTTGAAAACGAATTAAATAATTAATTAATAACAAATTAAATAATTAATCGATTAATTGACTAATCAATAAATTATTAAGTGATTAAGCCATAAATCCTAAATATCCTTTATAGCCACATCACCTGGTCACTATCGTGTGCAAATATCAGCTTCCTAGCTCAAAAGGTGCCCGAGATATTGCCCAGATGAGAAAGAAAATAAATAAGTGATTAATACGGAAAATAAATAAATAATAATCGTAAAGTCATTAAATTATGAATCAATTGGCTAATAGAATACCTAAACCACCACCGTTTCATCCCAATTTGTAACTTTAACTGAGTACTCCCTTTCAGTGCACGAATCTCCCTTTCACCCCTTCGGTGTCTGGCGATGACGTCATGCAGCACCATGGGATGGAATAGGAAAGGAGCTGTGTAAAATTGTACCCAGACTCTGGACAAATCATTGATGGATGTCATGTGTCAGTATAGCATGTCATATATGAAGATTGAATTGAACTAAAATCACCAATGGGGTGGAAACAACTCGGAGGAAAAGGTATCACATGCGTAGGCGTTCATCAACAATCAGCAATCACTGGAAAACATGACTGCAAATATATGCCATTGCAATCTCAACACAATCAGGTTGAGATGCAATCGTGCAGACATCCAGGAGGTCGCCAAGCATGACGCAGGCAGGTCGGGTGCAGGGGATAGTTGAGGGCCGGCCAGCGATAGCACCGAAGAACAGATGAATGGCTGAGTGGACAGTGGACACCGATGGATGGTGGAAGGTAGTGATCCATACCAGGCTGTACAGCTGTGGCAACCTCCAAAGGGACCTCCAGGACCCAGAGCGGCACAGGCAGCGGGAGCGGTATACGTAGTGGCACAAGGGGTGGTGGTGTCCACCAATACCAGGTATACTCCAGGTTGCAATCAGACTAAAAAAGATAGGGTTGGAAAATCATGCCGGTTGTGGTAGGATGGACGTGAGCCTGGAACCCACAACATTCGTCCTTGCGAACCCCATGGGCGGTTAAATGCAGCTGACCATCCATGATCCGACGGACGTAGTACCATAGGTGGTCCAGTGATGACAAAATATGTCAGTGTCGTGCCGAGGACACACCACGTTCCACAGTGAGGCACACGAGGCCACCACCAGGAGGCAAATCCACACAAAAATGATTCAGGGCATCGAGCAGTGTTGCCCTACACCCGTCGTTGACAAAACAGGCAGTAGTGAAGGAAGCGACAGTACCCCAAAGAACAAAGATCACCCTGCGGTTGTATTTAAGCATGTCAGCAGCAAAGGAAACTGCTACCGTGTCTGGGGAGCTCACAGTTGTCTGCTCAATGACCGGGTATGGAAAGTGTCCACCGAGCTTTATGGGGAGGTCTGTGGTGCTGGACATTCTGCTCTGATCAGTCACAGAGTGGGCAAAGCAAGGCTCTGGCTAAATTCGTAGAGTTGGCTCTCCATAGTAAATCTGCTCAAAGTCAGAGGATATCATAAGTTGCTTATAGCTTGATGCAGGCTGTTATCATTTGTAATCAACAATGGGATTGCAGCTGGTACGTGTCCATCCACACGTCTAGCAGTCAGCTTGGGTTAGGGTTAGGCCTCAAAGGCCTCGAAGGGCGACTTGTTGGTTTCTTTCCCCAGGTGAAGCCGTCGCTAAGAGAATATAAAAAGTTTAGGTGGAGGGAAAGACTAATCAGGACATTTTGTCACCAGTTCTCAAAAGACTGACAAATTGGAATCTCCCGCGATAAAGCTGATTGTGAGGGCCTTTCACACACTTGCCACAGGCAGGTAGATGTTCTTTCTGTCTTCTACCGACTCCTCTCCGGCCTTTCTCCCCCAGCTCTATCTGTGCTCTGTCCCCCAAATATTCCTGCAGGTCACGTAAGATCTGCCAGCAACCTTCTTATGGTAAAAATGGCCAAAATCAGGACTCTCTGCTCACCTTCTATCTTTCATTCCTCTTTACTCCCACCTCTGGAACAAACTCCCTCACTCTCTTCAATCCCACTCCTCCCTCCAGGTCTTTAAAACAGCTGTTCACCACCATCTCTTATCTTCCCCCATACAAAACCTTGATCTTTTCTACCCCCGTTAATTCACGCTAGATCCACTTTTTGAATTACCGACTTCTTTCCTGGAAGTCCCAGCAGATGAATTTTTGACCCCAATACATTCTGTCGTTACTTGTCCAATCTCAACCAAACTTGCCACGATGACCAAGTGTTACATAATGAAGGTTGTAGCGCATTCATTTGCCCCCCCCCTCCCCAAGGGGGTTTTCTCCCCGAGCGGGTTTTCCCCGCCATTGCCGTCAATGGGTTGCGTGTTGAGGTGTATAGCCATATTAAGTTAGCTTTATCGTGGCGTTTTTCCAAGGCCGCTTCGAATAACAAAACTAACGATAATAGCGTTATATTAATGTTATTACAAAACAATATTAATACCAATAATATCCCACCTCCCCAAGGGGTTTTTCCGGAGAGTCAACGTATATTAATGGCTTATCATGGCGTTTTCGTGGAAGCAACGGCCTCTACCAGAAGTAATGAACGTCAATGAACAGTAATGAATATTATGAACCACAAACACGTATGATTAGCTTTTTTAACAGGCGCTAATGCTGTTTATAACACTAAATGAAGAAATTTGGAGGAATCCCAACATGCGTGAGATAAGTTTTACTTTCAGAACTGAGCGAAGATCTACTGTATTCTCGGTACCCCATAAGTGTTGGGTTAATAACATGACCCTTCGTGGTGCGACGTGGCGTTTTTTGTAGTGAAATTTTGAAACTCGCTCCTTCTGTTTAACACAAAACTGAAAGGGACGAAGCCCGGGTTGTGCTCATTTACCAAGCAGCTAGCTAGCGCTTGCAAAGCCAGCCGTTCATGAAGGGTTTTGAATGGAGTGCTTGCTCGAATGCTTAAACCACTTGGCGATCTCTCGAAAAGAAAGTTGGTAAATGAATACACACCCAATGTTTTTGAGACCAGACAATAGATCGAATGTAATCTATATACCCCGAAGAGAAATGACCCTTTCTGCCCCTCCCGTAGTTAGCGGATGTACGAGTAATAATAAAATCAAAGCAATCTGGTGATGTGTCTGTGCCTGTCCCACTGCTCTACTCCACATTAAATTTCATCAACGATTCATCATCAACTCTCCATCCTCCCCCAAATCTCCTCGATTCTTCAACCTCACATCTCCTCCCCCATAGTGAAATTAAGCCCATAACCTGATATATTGACTTAATATGGTGATGACAAAGCACAGACATGTTGGATTAAATAACCTCTTTCTGTGTCCAATTTCCTTGCACATCCTCGTAAGTTGCTGAATTAAAATGAGTTTGTTTTGTGACATGGGAACTTGCACATAACCTATTGTACATAGGTACCAGTTGCCAACAAGAAGGAGGCAAGATCAACGATGGATTTGGTTTTGCGTGGAGGCTCCACCAAATTCTTTCACAAATCACCTTGACGGAATTTTCAATTTGACTTTAACCTACCGAAGAGATTCTGACATCTTCTTCCCTTACGGTTGGCTTGAGAAGATTGTGGAAAAGGTTGGTACAGTGGTGGAATTGTCAGAAAAAGCAGTAATATCATATACTGTATAGTATCGGGTTACAACACACCTATGAGCTGGCAATCTAGCCTCTAGTCCAATGTCGAACCAGCTATGCACTGTCACCCTGATGTTTCGCAGGCAGGGCGATTCATCAATGAGGGCACCATGCATCAGAGGAACGTTAAACTCGGCGTCCTGTCTGCGATCATTAATTGGTGGACGTTAAAGATCCCACTGTGTGCTTCACAAAGTTTATTTTTGTTATTGCCTTGACAAAGTACAAATACCTGCCCAAATCACCCTTAGTCATTCGTCAGGTTCTTGAAAGCCGAGGCCAAAAACGTTCCCTGGTCGACCTCACAATAAGGTGGGAATAATTGGGGCAGTTGAAGTAGTTGAGACCTCAGTGATTTTTAGCTCACCTGGAACACAGTTCCATGGAGCTTATGGGATGGCGCATCGTCAATCTGTCAGTCTGTAAACACTTGCAACTTCTCCGAAACTGCTAATGGGATTGTGACAAAACTTGGCACAAATGATACTTGGCATGTTGCAACTCAAGTTTGTTCAAGGCATAAAAAAAAGAATCAGGGTTCAAGGGGTCTAACGGGTGTCAAAGTAGTTCCAGGTTTTATCCCCCAAAATAGGAATTTGCTTTCTGCTCTGAAACTACACACACTATTTCGATGCAAGTTGATCGCAACCTTCATCACCCGTGATGTACCAACGTTTGTTCATGGCATAAAAAAAAAATCAGGGTCTTAGGAGGTCTACGGAGAGTTTGACCCCCTAAAATAGGTATTGTTTTGTTTGTTTAAAGTCTTATGATTTCGTTCGTACAATTCTACATGTCATCTGTCTTCCAGCAACTACTGCGATTGGTTTAAAATGCCGTCATACTGTTTAAAGAACCCTTCGTCAGTGTAGTATGCTGCTTTATTCTTCCGGCTATCTAGCCTCTAGTCTTGGGGTATTTACTTACTCTACTGTAAATACCCCTAAATACCCCCTACTTACTCTACTGTGCTTACTCTACTGCCCTAGTGAGGGCCTAGGGGTATTTTAAAAAAAAATTTGAATAAAACATCGAGGCTCGTGTAAGAGCTAGCAAACATTAGCACATAAAACACAAAAAACATAAATGGACACGTGAAACAATAAAGGGAGGGGGAGACAAGATGGGGAGGGAGAAGGAAGCACACAAGCATAACAGTCGAGAACAAGGACATTGGGAGATCTGTGGAAGGGAGATGGCTGGTGGGTGGGGGGAAGGGGAAAGGAAGGGGTACACGGTATAAAACAAATTGACACCACTAGGAATTTCAGGAATTAATTCGGAGATTGAAAGAGGTGGATTTGGGGTGTATTAACGGGGGTAGAAAATAGAAAGGGAGAAAAAAAGGTTTTGGATGGGGGAAGATATGAGTTGGTGGTGAACAGCTGTTCTCAAGACCTGGAGAGAGGAGTGGGATTGAAGAGAGTGTGGGAGTTTGTTCCAGAGGTGGGGAAAAAAGAGGAATAAAAGAGTGAAGGTGAGCAGAGAGTCTTGATTTTGGCAGTTTTACAAGAAGAGGGTTGCTGGCAGTTCTTGTGCGTCCTGCAGGAATATTTGGGGGACACAGCACAGAAAGAGCTGGAGGAACTAGGCCAGAGAGGAGTCGGTAGAAGACAGAAAGACCACCAAACCTGTCTGTGGTGAATGAGTGAAAGGCGCTTAGAATCAGCTTCATCGCAGAAGAGACCAATGATCCTGAAAGTTTTTTTTTTTTTACAGCGTGAAGCCCAGCTAAGTGTGATCCAGGAGCACCAGCCCAGAGGGGAGAGGAGTATTCTATTAAGCTGCAGATGAAAGCTTTGTATGTGATGAAGAGCTCAGAGGTGCCAAGAACGCGCTAGCAGACATTTCTCTCTCTTCTTCTTGGCTTTTTGCTGTCACGGGCATTTTGCTCTCTTCTTCTTGGCTTTTCGCTGTCACGGGCATTTTGCTCTCTTCTCCTTGGCTCCTCGCCCTGACCGAGATCCCTCTTGCGCTTTTTCTCACATGGACTTCGTACGAACGGTGGCATTTTTCTCTCGGGCTCAAGGGAGCGATCATGAACGGCTATGTATGGAGATCTTGCTGGTGGTTGTGAGGAGGAAGAGCCGCGGCTTTCCAAGAAAGAGCGACGGGTGGACGAGCGCTGTTGGCTCGCTCGGAGTGAGGGCGACACACTGCGAGGCCTCGTTCCCGCCACTGAACGTGTGGTTCCCACCAATGAACATGCTGTTCCCGCCAACAAACGTGCAGTTCCCGCCAACGAACGTGCGGTTCCTGCCAACTAACGTGCGGTTCCTGCCAACTAATGTGCAGTTCCTGCCAACTAACGTGCAGTTCCTGCCAACTAACGTGCGGTTCCCGCCAACAAACATGCGGTTCCCGCCAACGAACGTGCGGTTCCCGCCAACTAACGTGCAGTTCCCGCCAACGAACGTGCGGTTCTCGCCAACGAACGTGCGGTTCCCGCCAACTAACGTGCGGTTCCCGCCAACGAACGTGCTGTTCCCGCCAACGAACGTGCAGTTCCCACCAACGAACGTGCGGTTCCAGCCAACGAACCCCGGACGATTTCCACGAATACTGACGAGACCCCACCAGCGATCAGAGTTAAGTGCACACAGTAGCATATTTATTTTCAGTTATCTTTCCCTTTCGTCTGTCTTTGGGTCTGTTTGTGGGGACATCCCAGTTAGGAATTTAGTTTATCACGCATTTTCTCTGTACCGGCATTTATTGAAATAAATCTGTTATTTTTGTACATTTTAAATCCTTTTGCGTTTGAGTTATTATTTTCAGGTGTGGAGACGTTGAGTGGAAGCCGATCAGGAAAGGTGCCGGTTTCTCCCCCTCCCTCTTGCTTCCCCGTGCATATTCTCCGTCATTTGAACTGAAAGCCTCATAGTAACAGCTCGTTTGGTCATCGGTGCTACCCTAAGGTGTTCACCAAGGGTAGTCACACGACAATACTTTGATAAGAAAGACAATATTTATT
Source organism: Myxine glutinosa (assembly GCF_964187855.1). Lineage (NCBI taxonomy): Eukaryota > Metazoa > Chordata > Myxini > Myxiniformes > Myxinidae > Myxine > Myxine glutinosa. The sequence continues at coordinate 184,722,740 of NC_136263.1, read as the reverse complement.
ATGTGGTGAATGCGTTTTTACCCCATGTCACCTCAACTTTTGTTGATGTTTTTGACAAAAAATATAATTGATTATGTCCTTGCAAAGAATGTCACGCACAGAAATCGTTTTGGTTTTTTTCTCTTCAAATAATATTGCTTATCATATCAGGAAAATTTACAATCACTGCCACAAAGCAAATGACAAATTGAGAGTGGAATCGTGTCAACTTTGCCGTCTTTTTCTTGTTCTAGGACAAAAATACTTCTGCTATAAAAGCGAATATGAACGCAACCACACCCCAAGTGCATCGTCCTACCATGAAACCTCCAAAGGAGCTTGCTGTGTGGGTGGTATCACACTGGGGTGAACACCTCGCTCGAGTGAAATATGTCCACAGACTACAGCCACACCTCTCTATTAAAATCTTTGGAAGGCACGGGGAACGACTTTGCAGAGATTGGACATGCATGAAAGCCACACTTTCAAAATACAAGTTCTACCTTTCATTTGAAAACTCAGAATTTCGCGACTACATCACTGAGAAATTATGGCATAATGCATTTCGGGTAGGGCTCGTGCCGGTTGTGCTTGGCACAACCAGAAAGAATTATGAGGATTTCATTCCTGCGGACTCTTTCATTCATGTTGATGATTTCTCAACACCAGCAGAACTTGCTGCATACCTTCACTACCTGGACCATAATGATACAGCTTATCAAGCTTACTTTAACTGGCACACAAAATATATTCTACATGACAAGTACCCACTCCAACTCTCACTATATGAACGACTATGTCACATCTGCAAACATGTGCCTCACTTTCCAGCATATAAAACATACAAGAGTATCAAACAATGGCATAGGAACTAACAAGTTTTTTTTCCTCTCCTTCTTTAATCAAATAAATCAGGTATGTGCATTCCAACTCAAACTTCCTTCTACTTTTGCGATAATAACTTGTCAATTTCTAACATCAGTAAAAGAACTGGCAACACTTTTGAGGGCATCTGCACATCATCCAAATGGAAATTATTGGTAGAAATTGATCATTGGTAACACCCAGCACCCTGTGACCTCCACCACACTCACATTCCCATTGGTCCTCCTCAAAAAGCCAGCAACATTATCATTGTGGACCACGGCACAGGAAATAAAACTATAAATTGGCGATGAATAAAAATATTTCAAGGAATCGATAGCTTGAAGGAGTATAATTGATCAGGATTCTGAAAATGTGGTGTAATGTCATACATAATTCACATCCATGATTCACATACATAAACATGTGATTCACATACATAAACATTGTCTTAATATAAATACTGTTCTTACCTTAATGACTAAAGTAGGTACAATCGCTCTTCCCTTCCATGAGCGTAAACGGTCACAATGTCCTCTGGAATCAGCTTCACATCGCCTTCTATGTGAAGAAGAATCAGTGACGAAAATCTTTCTCCCTCCATGGTTCGGCACAAACAGTTTCTAATCCGTCCATTGCAGAAAAGCTTCGTTCCGAAGTTGCTTCATTTGTGAAAATCCTTCATTTGTGAAAAATCATAAATTTCAAAGTTAGTATTCTGATTTTGGAAAAGGATTGAACCAATCCCATCACTCCCTGCAAATACCGCGATATCTTCCGTGGCTGGGGGAAGAAATCCACGCACTTGGGTTCCATTTCGCTTTGTTACCCACGTTTAAATATAGGATTTTTAAAAATCTTAATTGTAAACTACTGAAAAAAATTAGGGGGGGAATTGACCCCCTTGCCCCCACAAACTCTGCCGGTGGTCTGATGTCATTACGGCAGTACGGCGGCTGACTCTCCACACCGCCATTTTGATACCAATTTGTTCAAGCCGTACATGTCGTCGAACCTGTCGTATATCACAATCGCCATGCTCTACCTTCACATTTTTCATTCAGTGTGAAACACAAACAAACGGATTGTTAAATTGACCATTAAATATCGAAAGCATCGGCGGTATGTACCCAACCCTTGTGGGATATAATCTAGATTACAGTAGATATTCCCTCAGTTCTGTAAGTACAACTTACCTCACGGATGTCGGGATTCCTCCAAATTTAGATAATTTGCATTGTTTATAGACTTTGCATTTTGGGTCATCTGGGACTTTTGGGTTCTCAGGGACTTTTGGTTCCTCGGGCCTTTTTGGTCTTCTGTGTCTTTTGGGTCTTCGGGGACTTTTGGGGCTTCGGGGACTTTTGGGTCTTTGGGGACTTTTGGGTCATCTGAGTCTTTTGGATACATATAGATACTTTGCATTGTTTACATAGTTGCTAAAATACTTCAAGCATTTAGCTGTCTTCATATACATGCACTAAATGGAATTCACAGCTCTCTTGCACGACACTCTGCATCCTCTACAGTCACCCACTCCTGGCACCACACGTATTGCTCCCAAATTTATCCCCTCCTTTAGGGCTTAGGCCATGCAAGCACGTCTGCTTCCGTCCAGTAAGCAAGAGGCAGTTGACCCTCGTACTTTCTCTATCTTGTGTTCCTTTCTCCCTCCACGTGTGGTCTGATGGTTACCTTGTATTGTGTATAGCTGGTAGATAGGGCAAAGGATTAAGTCTGCATCTCGTCCATTTCCTTTGATTTGTAAATATCGCTGCATTCTTCATTGCTTGAGATCACTTGTACATTTTGAATCTGCATTCCCCAATTGTTCCCTTTATGTGCACCGTTCTTCCCCCTTACCCCACTAAATATTAAAGTCCTTGAGTCTCCCTCCCCCTTTCGTTTTGCATAATTATCCCTGTTTTTATAAATAAATCCCTTGCTGACCTTCCTTTCCAATCTGTTTGTGTCTGTCATTTCCTCCATTGATGCAGCGCTATTCCCACATTAAGTTAGACGAGGAGCTTATCATTCCCCAATTCATTGGCTCATTATGGTCCGGCATGCACTGGCAGTAAAGCTCGGCCACCCTAATTCAAATCTAATTAAGATAACATTGGTGCACACCTGACCCCATTTCTCCCCAATTGGAAAGTCACGTGGTACAGGTAAACGGTGGTTAGACAGAGAATCCTGAGACCGCGTGGTGGATAGCAACCTGCCGTGGTACAAAGTTATTTGTGCTTGCTGGCCTCAGGCCCCGCCCTGTGGTATGCACCAAGTTGACTGTGTAGCCTTTACAATTAAGATTTTTTTTAAATCCCATATTTAAACGTGGGTAACAAATCAGGTTTTTAAAAAAAAATCCCCCCCAATAAATTCGAACTTTTTTTTTTTTTCCAAATTTTTTTTTTCCCCCTTAAAAGAATCTCTGAAAGTTTGACCATCTTTGATATGTTCAGCCATCTCTGAGAAAATGGTGACAGCCAAATAGCTCTTTTGTAGTATAGATTGCACCATTTCTAGAAACGTGAGCCCATTGGTCCATTGTACCAAATTTTCATTGGTCTTCGAGCAAGTTTCATCAAGAAAGCAAGTTTCATAAGTCTTACCATCTAGTTAACCTTGTAGCATACCTGCCTGCTGGACCCGGTGGTTATTTTGGGTCCTTGGGGTCTTTTTGGTCATTGGAGACTTCTGGGTCTCCTGGGTGTTTTGGGTCCTGAGGGACTTTTGTGTCTTTTGGATCCTTGGGGACTTTTGGGTCATCTGGGACTTTTGGGTCTTTTGGATCCTTGGGGACTTTTGGGTCATCTGGGACTTTTGGGTCCTCAGGGACTTTTGGGACCTCGGGCCTTTTTGTTCTTCTGTGTCTTTTGGGTCTTCGGGGACTTTTGGGTCTTTGGGGACTTTTGGGTCATCTGAGTCTTTTGGGACTTTTGGGTGCTCAAGGACTTTGTATCTTTGGGTCCTTGGGGACTTTTAGGTCTGCTGGGTCTTTTGGGTCCTCGAGAACTTTTGAAGTAATTGGGTCCTTTCAGTTATCTGGGTATTTTGGGTCTTCTGGGTCTTTGGGTTCTTGGGGACTTTTGGACTAAGATATGTTAATGATTATGTAATTGGTGCCTTCATCATAACGTCATAATTTGACAAGTATAATGCTTCATCTGATCAGTATTACTTTTTTTCCTCTGCAACTGTTGGTCTGATGGGCACGAAATTTCACCATAGGAGTGCCTCCTCCTGCAGAATTTTTTTATTCAGAATTATGACGTCATAGGTCACGTGGTACGGACACCATCTTGGAAAAACGTTAAACCTCGAAATCTCCCAAACCACTCAAAGGAAAAAAATTGATACATGGCTCATTGTCAAGTACTCACCATGTGGAATAATGTTTGTTGATGGTGATGTCATCGGTGCCTTAATTATAACGTCTTAATTCGACAAGTACAACACTTGATCTGATCAGTATGAATAAAACAAAAATTCCTCTGCAACTGTTAGTCCGATGGACACGAAATTTTCAGAATATGTGCGGCTCCTCCTGAAGAATTTTTTTGTGATAATTATAACGTCATAGGTCACGTGGTATAAGCGCCATCTTGGAAAAAAATCGAAAAAAGTTGCACCTCTATATCTCCGAAACCGCTCCATGGAAAAAATTGAAGCATGGCTCATTGTCAAGCACTCCACTTGGGGAATAAGATATGTTAATAATGACCATCAGTGCCTTTGTTATGACGTCATAATTCGACAAGTATAACACATCCGATCATTATGAATTTTTTTTCTCAGCAACTGTTGGTCTGATGGGCACAAAATTTTCAGCATAGGACGCCTCCTCCTGTAGAATATTTTAATGATAATCATGACGTCATAGGTCATGTGATACAGGCGCCATCTTGGGAAAACCGAAAAATGTTGCACCTCTATATCTCCAAAACCGCTGCATGGAAAAAATTGAAACATGGCTCATTGTAAAGAACTCAATATGGGGAATAGGTGATGTTAACGATGACGTCATTGGTGCCATAATTATGACGTCATAATTTGACAGGGACAATGCTTAGTCTGATCAGTTTGAAATGTATTGAGCGTGAACTATGCAACAATTATATTGGAGAATATATATATTTATGATGTCATCGCTCACGTGGTCTGACAACCATATTGGATCAAAGAAAAAAAATGTTCAAAAACAGAAGAGTAAGCTCGCAACAAGTTGACTGCACAGGGTAAGTATCTATATTATAATAGGCTACGGTGATTCTGTCTGTCTGTCTGTCTGGGGGCGTGGCTTACTCTGTTTACAGAGTAGCTCCACCCATTCTTGGAGAGGCTTCATGTAAACAAATATCCACAATTTTATTAACTCGAATAGCTTTGAGGCCTGTTTAGTTAGGCCCGTGCTGTCTTTCTCTCTCACACAGGTTTATTTCACCTCTAATTCGATATATCATTTCATTTTTAACAGTCGCTAACATAGTGTTAGACTCGGTTGAAAAAAAACGGGAAGAGAATCCCCTGAAAGTTTCCGTTTATAGAACGAAATGAATTCTCAAAGGCCTGTAACAAAAGCCCATTCATTGAGTCACCCTCACGATTTTATCTCGAATTCACCATCTGATTTAATTTTTATCGATGGTTTTAGACTCAGTGTCAGAAATAATTGAGAACATTCACGCACACACGGGAAATTGCCGAGATATATTTTTTAAAATTGCGCTGCGATGATACACGAAAATACACCGCCTAAAATAACAGTCGGGAAAAATGCCGACATATATTTAAAAATTCGCTTTTTCTTTTCCGTTAAGATATATTCCATTTACTTTTGATGACAGTCGTCAGAAAACGACATATTTCTTCATTCTTATTTCATTCAACATTATTATCCGGAAGTAAAATATGTTTCAGGAAATTACCGAGAGATATTTCTTCGTTTTTTTTTTATTAGTTATGTGCGCATACACTTTAAATATAGTGTAGCAGCATAGCAAACCTGTTGTGTATTTTGTGATACAAGCACCAAATTTGGCACAAATGTACATTAATATGTTGCGAACATTTTCAGATATTGGGCCACTTGAAATTCCGTAATTTTTTTTTTCAAATTTTTTCAAATTTCGTAATTTCTAATTTTTCGGGTGACACCGTCACAATTTCGGTCTTCGAGGCCGGCCGATATAGTGGGGCGGCTTAGCCCAAATATTCAAAAGAATTGTGCATTTTGTGATACAAGCACCAAATTTGGCACAAATGTACATTAATATGTTGCGAACATTGTGTGGTCAGCAATGAAGACGAGAGTCTGAATTACATGTATGCAAAAGACCTTGTGAACCAGTGAAGCAAATACACGGGTAAGCATGAATTAAATCTAGGGCATGATATAATTTCCATGATGTTTACCTCTACACTCAATGGTGGAAGGAGGTAATGTTTTGATCCCAGCTTGTCTGTATGTCTGTTTGTCTGTTAGTCCACAAAATTCCAGACAAAGCTTGTAGTAGTGGTAGTTGTAGTGGTAGTGGTGATAACAGAAATTGTTATATAGAACTGAACTTATATTATTATTATATGCAGAAAATAACTTCATTTCTATATGCCCTGCAGTGGACAGGTTAATTGGTTTATGCACTGAAGGGGTCACCCTGGTGTGCACTGCTGTGTTCTGCCTCACTGAGTTGTTCAGGTATGATGTACTCAGCACAAGCTTCCGGTCGGCCCGGAGGTGGGGGTGCGGGGCCTGTCACGGAACGTCAAAACAAACGGCCTGCCGGGGCCGCCCAAAAGTCGGGCGTGAGGGGCGCGTCCACTAATGGAACGCCTCTCGCTTCCCAGATCGAGGGCCACGTGGTCAGGAGAACCTCGTCCCTTCCGGTCACACTTTGCCTATCGGCCGGCCTCGAAGACCGAAATTGTGACGGTGTCACCCGAAAAATTTGAAATTACGAAATTTGAAAACATTTGAAAAAAAAAATTACGGAATTTCAAGTGGCCCAATATCTGAAAATGTTCGCAACATATTAATGTACATTTGTGCCAAATTTGGTGCTTGTATCACAAAATGCACAATTCTTTTGAATATTTGGGCTAAGCCGCCCCACTAATAGGTTTTTTTTTAATCTTTAATTTTCACAATGTAATTTACTTGCCATTTGTCATTTGATGATGACGAGACACTTCCTCTTGATGATCGTGACAATTCATGCGTTGCGTGGAAACTTCTATTTCCAAAATGAATGAGACGATCGATGAAGAACGCAGACTTGAACAGGATGTAGCAAGAAAACGAATGAGACGGGTGAACGAGTCCGTCGACGAACGTCAATGCAAACTTGAACATGATGCAGCAAGAAAAAGAACGAGACGGGAGAAAAACGAGAGAAACGAGACGGGGAAAAGCCGATTGGAGAGGAGAGTGAGGAGAGATTTGAGAGGCGAGTGAGGAGCGATTGGAGAGGCGAGTGAGGAGCGATTGGAGAGGCGATTGAGGTGCGATTGGAGAGGCGAGTGAGGAGCGATTGGAGAGGCGAGAGGTGTGATTGGAAAGGTGAGTGAGGCGCGATTGGAGAGGAGTGTGAGGAGGTATTGGAGAGGAGTGTGAGGATGTATTGGAGAGGAGTGTGAAGAGGTATTGGAGAGGAGTGTGAGGAGGGATTGGAGAGGAGTGTGAGGAGGTATTGGAGAAGGGTTGGAGAGGAGCGAGGGGTTGGAGAGTGAGGGCCGATTGGAGAGGGGAGTGAGGGCCGATTGGAGAGGAGAGTGAGGGCCGATTGGAGAGGAGAGTGAGGGCCGATTGGAGAGGCGAGTGAGGAGCGATTGGAGAGGAGAGTGAGGCACGATTGGAGAGGAGAGTGAGGAGCGATTGGAGAGGAGAGTGAGGCGTGATTGGAGAGGCGCGATTGGAGGGGAGTATGAGGAATTTGAGAGTAGTGTGAGGGATTGGAGAGGAGTGTGAGGGATTGGCGAGGAGTGTGAGGGATTGGAGAGGAGTGTGAGGGATTGGAGAGGAGTGTGAGGGGTTGGAGAGGAGTGTGAGGAGATGGAGAGGAGTGTGAGGGGTTGGAGAGGAGTGTGAGGGGTTGGAGAGGAGTGTGAGGGGTTGGAGAGGAGTGCGAGGGGTTGGAGAGGAGTGTGAGGGGTTGGAGAGGAGTGTGAGGAGCGATTGGAGGGGAGTATGAGGGATTGGAGAGGAGTGTGAGGGATTGGAGAGGAGTCTGAGGGATTGGAGAGGAGTCTGAGGGATTGGAGAGGAGTGTGAGGGATTGGAGAGGAGTGTGAGGGGTTGGAGAGGAGTGTGAGGCTTTGGAGAGGTGTGTGAGGGGTTGGAGAGGAGTGTGAGGGGTTGGAGAGGAGTGTGAGGGGTTGGAGAGGAGTATGAGGGGTTGGAGAGGAGTGTGAGTGGTTGGAGAGGAGTGTGAGGGGTTGGAGAGGAGTGTGCGGGATTGGAGAGGAGTGTGAGGGATTGGAGAGGAGTGTGAGCGATTGGAGAGGAGTGTGAGGGATTGGAGAGGAGTGTGAGTGATTGGAGAGGAGTGTGAGGAGGGATTGGAGAGGAGTGTGAGGAGGGATTGGAGAGGAGTGTGAGTAGGTATTTGAGAGGGGTTGGAGAGGAGTGAGGAGTTAGAGTGGGGGCCAATTGGAGAGGAGTGTGAGGGGTTTTGGGAGGAGTGTGAGGGGTTTTGGGAGGAGTGTGAGGGGTTTTGGGAGGAGTGTGAGGGGTTTGGGGAGGAGTGTGAGGGGTTTGGGGAGGAGTGTGAGGGGTTGGAGAGGAGTGTGAGGGGTTGGAGAGGAGTGTGAGGGTTTGGAGAGGAGTGTGAGGGATTGGAAAGGAGTATGAGGAGGTATTGGATAGGAGTGTGAGGAAGTATTGGATAGGAATGTGAGGAGGTATTGGATAGGAGTGTGAGGAGGAGTGGGATTGGAGAGGCGTGAGGGTGGAGAGAGGAGAGTGTCAGGTGGAGAGGAGTGAGGGGTCACATATTATGTGAAATAAATAAATTGTGTTCATGACACCATTTCTGGATCTGATGAATTGCCAGTAACCATTTTGTAAAAATGAATGTGCAGCATCCATCTCAATATGTCGAAATGTCACACACGTCCATGCCCAAGGGATTCCCACGGGTGACCCTACTATATTTTTTTTAAATCGGGGCATGGTCGGTTATTTTCCGTCTAAAATAACAGACGGGAAAATGGCGAGATATATTAAAAATTTGTGGCGGACTTTTCCATTTGATGACAATCGTCACGATTAAATATTCAATTTATACGTCGTCTCAATAATGTGGAGAGAGGGACAGAGCTTCGTTCACGTATCGCCACAGACGGAAAATGGCCGGCAGATATTTCTTCGTTATTATTTCATTCATCATTTTTACTTCCGGGTCATTCGCCTAGCAGGCTGAGCTGAGGCGGTCGTCCTGTGTATTTGATTGATTCTTTTGGATTTAGCGTGTGCTGTCGTGTTGTGCTTTGTGTGAATGATTGTGATGGATCCCTGTTTCGTTTCCTGGCTTATGGCGGCGTGTCTGCCCGTGAGATTTTCAGTACTTTGGTTTTTACTCGCCACCAAGTTGAAAATTTCGAACTGTAAGTACCCGCCATGTTTTTTCGTTGAGCCTCATGCAGCCCCGGTGTGCGCCTCTCAACAAGACAGTTCTTTTCCCCGTCTTGCCCCACCGCTCGTCCCACCGCTCGTCCCACCGCTCGTCCCATCGCTCGTCCCATCGCCCGGCCCATCGCCCGCCCCATCGCCCGCCCCATCGCTCGTCCCACCGCTCGTCCCATCGCTCGTCCCATCACTCGTCCCATCGCCCGGCCCATTGCCCGCCCCATCGCCCGCCCCATCGCCCGCCACATCGCCCGCCCCATCGCTCGTCCCATCGCTCGTCCCACCGCTCGCCCCACCTCTGCATGCACCGCTGCATGTACCAAGCTCGACTATCCGCTCTAACTCCTCTATCCCGAGGCCTATTCGCTACACTCGGCAAAAACTTTTGTCTTTAAACAACACCACTCGATTGACTCCTGGACTCGTGTGTGGCCTCAGAGAACTTGAAATCGGCATTGGTCTCCCGAGAAAACGCACAAAGCGAGGCGGGAGGAGAAAGCAGAGAAAAATACCGATTGTGATTTCTCTTCGCGACCAGCGACGGCCCGGCCCACATTTATTAATTCCTGTGAAAAAGTGTCCCCTGTCAACTTCAATAACCTCATCTATCCCTGTAGAACATACACAGCACCAAAACAACACCGTTCTGACCTGTCTCTCGCCTTATTCAACGCTCAGTCTGTGAGTAGTCCTGACAAGCGAACCGAAATTACCTCTTTTATTCAAGATAATGATATTGACGTGATTTTTCTGACCGAAACTTGGCTCCGACCCAGTGGCGACGAAGCGAGGTGTGCTGATCTCACCCCACTTGGATACACCCTGCAGTCATTTCCTCGCTCCTCTAGGGGTGGGGGCATGGCTGTTATTTACAGAGACAACTTCTCTCCCTTTGTCTCCTTCACCACGACTTTTTCGTTCGACCATTCATCCTACGAGCTAGCCCATGTCACCTTCACTCTGTCAGAAAACACTTCATTTCTTCTGCCTCTACTGACCTCCACCTAACCGGAAAAACAAGCTTACTGACTACTCTATGTTCGTGACCCAGCTTCCTAATCTGCTCGACCACTGCAATACTCTTCCTGGTTTCGTCTTGATTCTTGGAGATTTCAACGTCCACTACGACCAACCACAACATCCTCTCACTTCAAAGATCATTGACCTCCTTTCTACTTTTAGTCTGTCTCAGTCTGTCTCCCAACCTACACACGTTAAAGGACACATCCTGGATTGGTTATTGCACAGATGCGATGATCAGTTGGCGCAGTCCATGTCAGTGACCTGTGCTATCACCTCGGACCACTTCTGTGTCACCAGCCACCTGAGTATTGCTGTTCCTCGTCTTCAGCCCACCTTCATCACCGCCCGCAACATTCATGCCATCGACCGTTCCGCCTTTAAAGAGGACCTTCACACCCGTCTCTCTGGCCGTTCCTATGTCACTGCAGAAGACCTCGACTGATGCCTCCGCACAGCGTTGGACTGTCATGCTCCAGCGACATGGCGCGCCGTTCCCAGACGCAGGAGTACTCCGTGGTTCAGCGCAGTCAGCGACGAAGTCAGGGCTGCCAAAAAGGAACGACGACGTGCCGAGAGACAGTGGCTGAAGGCTGGCCTCACAGTCCATAAACAGTTGTATAACATAGCTAAAAGACTCGTCATAAAAATCATTCTGAAAGCAAAAACGTCATATATTTCTGATCGGATTACTAGGAGCTCCTCCTGCAAGCAACTGTTCAGCATTACCAACCGCCTGTTTGCCACCAAAAATAAATCCGTTCTTCCCACTGTGTTTCCTCAAAACGAACTACCCCAACGCTTCCTGCATTTCTTTCACAATAAAATTCAGTCAATAAGAAACAATCTTGACAAGCAGTCACTCCTTTCCTTCGATGATGCTGAACACTGCTTTCACGGATGACCTCTTAGTTCGTTTACTCCTGTTACTGAGGAAATTGTCAAATGTACAATCCTCAAGTCAAACACAAAAACATGTGATCTTGACCTCCTTCCCACCGATTTGTTTATTGAGTGTTTGGACACCCTCCTCCCATTTATTACTGCAGTTATCAATGATTCTCCGACTACGGGTTCATTTCCGCTTCTCTTTAAACAAGCTCTTGTTAAACCACTTCTTAAAAAGCCCACCCTTGACCTTAACGACATGAAAAATTACCGTCCTATCTCCAACCTGTCTTTCCTGTCAAAGATCACAGAAAGAATTGTGCTATCACAGATGAATGACCATCTAGTTTCAAATAATCTTTTCAATTCTCGCCAGTCAGCATATAGACCAGGCCATAGCACCGAGACCGCTCTCCTAAGAATAACCAATGATCTTCTGACCTCTCGTGACTGTGGTAAGGTTTCCGTTCTTGCTCTTTTGGACTTGTCTGCCGCCTTTGACACAATTGACCATAGTGTCTTAATTCGTCGTCTTGAAATCACATTTTGTATAACTGGTACTCCCCTTTCTTGGCTGATGTCCTATCTTACTGATAGAGTGCAAACAGTTGTTGTCAATGGGCAGAAATCAGCCTCTTCTCCGCTTTCCTTTGGCGTTCCCCAGGGCTCAGTCCTGGGACCTATCCTCTTTCTTTTGTACACTCAGCCTCTATTTGATCTTGTTGCCAGACATTCAGTTGATCACCACGCCTTTGCGGACGACAATCAGCTGTACAAAGGAAGCACGATTCAACAAATCGTGCCCACTGTTGAAGTGTTAGAAGGCTGTATTGCCGACGTGAAGGTGTGGATGACCCAAAACAAAGTTCAGCTGAACGATGCTAAAACAGAGTCTATGATTGTAAGATCGCACAGATGTCCTCTACAATGTTCACTTCCTACCACTATTCATGTTGGTGAAACCGATGTAAACTTTGTTTCGTCGGCCAAGAACCTTGGTGTGGTTTTCGACTGTAACATGACATTTTCCAAGCAAGTACTTCAAACTTGCAAATCAGCATACTTTCAGCTGCGAAAGATCGCATCCATTCGCCACTTTCTTACTCCTCAAGCTGCTCTAACTCTGGTCTGTGCCCTTGTCCTCTCAAGGCTCGACTATTGTAATTCTTTGTATGCTGGCTGCCCTCAGTTTCTCTTGGATAAGTTACAAAAGGTTCAAAACTCTGCCGCTCGTCTTGTCTGTAAGGCGAAGAAGTCTGACCATGTTACTCCGCTTTTTGAATCTTTACACTGGCTGCCTGTCTCTGCTCGTGTGCAATACAAAATTTTCACACTATGTTATAAATCATTGTGTGGAACGGGACCTCACTATCTCTCCGATTTGCTCACTCTCTATGAACCTTGGCGACGGCTTCGTTCAAGCGACGACTCTATGACCTTAGAGCCGCCGCGCACCAGCACCAAGTCGTTTGGCGAGAAATCCTTTTCCTTTGCTGCACCTCTGCTCTGGAATGACTTGCCTTCCTCTGTTCGACATGTTGACTCTCTTCCTGCCTTTAAAACCTCCCTCAACACCTATCTGTTTCACAAGTCTTTCAAAGTCTAAGTCCTGTTTTCCCTTTGGCTTGAGGTGGGACAGAGATCGAGAGTATGTCTGTGTACATGTGCGGGGGAGGGAGGGGAGGAGGAGGGGGAGTACACATCTGTGGGTTTTGAATGGGGAGGGAGAGGAATAGGGCAAGAGTGAAGGTGTGTCTGTGTGTGTATGTTTGTGTGTGTGTGTGTGTGCGGTGTGTGTGCGTTCGCATGATAATGTAAAGCGCCATGAGGGTAGTTTACTCTGCTTGATGGGGCTATATAAGACTCCTTTATTATTATTATTATTATTATTATTATTATTATTATTATTATTATACGGAGGTAAAGGTAATCCTGTTTAAACTGGCATTCATTCCAGCGAGGGGTTGGAGAGGAGCGAGGGGTTGGAGAGGTGCGAGGGGTTGGAGAGGTGCGAGGGGTTGGAGAGGAGCGAGCAGTTGGAGAGGAGCGGGGGTTGGAGAGGAGCGAGGGGTTGGAGAGGAGCGAGGGGTTGGTGAGGAGCGTGGGGTTGGAGAGGAGCGGGGGTTGGAGAGGAGTGGAGGGTTGGAGAGGAGTGGGGGGTTGGAGAGGAGTGGGGGGTTGGAGAGGAGCGAGGGTGTTGGAGAGTGAGGAGCGAGGGGTTGGAGAGTGAGGAGCAAGGGGTTGGAGAGTGAGGAGAGAGGGGTTGGAGAGGAGCGAGGGATTGGAGAGGCGAGTGAGGAGCCATTGGGGAGGCGAGAGGAGCGATTGGGGAGGCGAGTGAGGAGCGATTGGAGAGGAGTGTGAGGAGCGATTGGAGAGGAGTGTGAGGAGCGATTGGAGAGGAGCGAGGAGTTGGAGAGGAGCGAGGGGTTGGAGAGGTGTGAGGAGTTGGAGAGGAGCGAGGAGTTGGAGAGGAGCGAGGGGTTGGAGAGGAGCGGGGGGTTGGAGAGGAGCGGGGGGTTGGAGAGGAGCGGGGGATTTGAGAGGAGCGAGGGGTTGGAGAGTGAGGAGTGAGGGGTTGGAGAGTGAGGAGTGAGGGGTTGGAGAGTGAGGAGTGAGGGGTTGGAGAGTGAGGAGCGAGGGGTTGGAGAGTGAGGAGCGAGGGGTTGGAGAGTGAGGAGCAAGGGGTTGGAGAGTGAGGAGAGAGGGGTTGGAGAGGAGCGAGGGATTGGAGAGGCGAGTGAGGAGCGATTGGGGAGGCGAGTGAGGAGCTATTGGAGAGGAGTGTGAGGAGCGATTGGAGAGGAGCGAGGGGTTGGAGAGGAGCGAGGGGTTGGAGAGGAGCGGGGGTTGGAGAGGTGTGAGGGGTTGGAGAGGAGCGAGGAGTTGGAGAGGAGTGAGGGGTTGGTGAGGAGCGAGGGGTTGGAGAGGAGTGGGGGTTGGAGAGGAGCAGGGGGTTTGAGAGGAGCGAGGGGTTGGAGAGTGAGGAGCGAGGGGTTGGAGAGTGAGGAGCGAGGGGTTGGAGAGTGAGGAGCAAGGGGTTGGAGAGTGAGGAGAGAGCGGTTGGAGAGGCGCGAGAGATTGGAGAGGCGAGTGAGGAGCGATTGGGGAGGTGAGTGAGGAGCGATTGGGGAGGCGAGTGAGGAGCTATTGGAGAGGAGAGTGAGGAGCTATTGGAGAGGAGAGTGAGGAGCGATTGGAGAGGAGTGTGAGGAGCGATTGGAGAGGAGTGTGAGGAACGATTGGAGAGGAGTGTGAGGGGTTGGAGAGGAGTGAGGGGTTGGAGAGGAGCTAGGGGTTGGAGAGGGGCTAGGGGTTGGAGAGGGGCTAGGGGTTGGAGAGGGGCTAGGAGTTGGAGAGGGGCGAGGGGTTGGAGAGTGAGGACCGATTGGAGAGGAGAGTGAGGAGCGATTGGAGGGGAGTATGAGGGATTGGAGAGGAGTGTGGGATTGGAGAGGATTGTGAGGGCTTGGAGAGGAGTGTGAGGGATTGGAGAGGAGTGTGAGGGATTGGAGAGGAGTGTGAGGGATTGGAGAGGAGTGTGACGGATTGTAGAGGAGTGTGACGGATTGTAGAGGAGTGTGAGGGATTGGAGAGGAGTGTGAGGGGTTGGAGAGGAGTGTGAGGTGTTGGAGAGGAGTGTGAGGTGTTGGAGAGGAGTGTGAGGTGTTGGAGAGGAGTGTGAGGTGTTGGAGAGGAGTGTGAGGGGTTGGAGAGGAGTGTGAGGAGTTGGAGAGGAGTGTGAGGAGTTGGAGAGGAGTGTGAGGGATTGGTGAGGAGGTATTTGAGAGGAGTGTGAGGAGGTATTGGAGAGGAGTGGGATTGGAGAGGCGTGAGGGTGGAGAGAGGAGAGTGTCAGGTGGAGAGGAGTGAGGGGTCACTTATTATGTGAAATAAATAAATTGTGTTCATTACACCATTTCTGGATCTGATGAATTGCCAGTAACCATTTTGTAAAAATGAATGTGCAGCATCTAACTCAATACGTCGAAATGTCACACACGTCCATGCCCGAGGGATTCCCATGGGTGACCCCACTTGTCTTACTATAATTCACCAAATGTCTGTCCGTCTGTTCGAAGGTACCGCAAAAACGGCTCTACCAATCGAAACGATATTTTGTGTGGGTGATCCTGGGATCTCCAGGAGTAAAATAGGCTATTTAGTTTCCCCAATTTCAGCTTTGGTGTCCAGTATTCTCAGGTTTGGACTCCCGCATAACATTCACATTCGCATAACGTCCATTGTGACGATGTTCTCATTGTGACGATGTTCTCATTGTGACGATGTTGTGACAATGTATGTGTTCACGGTAGTGTTTGACAAGACGGTGTGAACATAATTTCGTAATGTTTTTCGTTTCGTAATCCTTTAATGAACGTTTAATGTTTAATGAACGTTTAATGTTTAATGAACGTTGAATGCCCTTCGATGTCCAGGGCCGCACGCGCGCTACACTGGACGAGCCAGCGTGTACCTTGCCCTTCGCCGTCAGGCTCTGGTAAACCGCTGAGCCCCATCCATGATGGGGACTGGGGCTTGAGACAATGTCCTTCATTAAAAGTATAATAAACGCTGTCTCCATCGATCTTGCCAAGGCCGTAACATCTATTGGCTCAAAATCCTTTTAACTGTTGATTTGGTACAGTTACACGTATGGGGAATTTGGTACACGTATCGGGAGTACATACGCCATAGCGATTGTGAACACGATTATCGATCACGATTCACGATCACGATCATCACGATCATAGTGTATCGATCACGATTTGAAACACGATGGAACAATATTTACCGATATGAACAGTGATGTGGCTTTTATTGAAATTCTAAAGATACTGTTTAGATTTTGATGATTTGCGTGTGATATGATTCAACGGATGTTTATATGAATCGTTTAAAATTAAAAAAACCTTCTGATATTTTGCCTTTTCATTTGGGCTTCCCAATTGGAGCCCCGCCCATAGGGCGGGTATCGTTGCTCGTTCTATGAATACCATATAGTTTATCCATGTACTATGGCCCTTGGCCTGCAATATGTGTGAGTATATTAGTCCGACAAGCTTTGTACAATTGTGTACTTTAGTCGTAGCCATGTGGCTGTTGTGCACATACTTGGTTTTGTTACATTGTTTGATTTTTTTTTTCACATACTCGTACACCCACTCACTGTGTGTGCGGCAGAGGGAGTCATGTTATTATCATTATTGCCAATTATTACAATTACTTATGTTAGATCAGAACAGTTAAACGGTCAGACTGTTCTCACCATTTTAAGCAGGAAGTGTTGTGTTGAACAGCATTACCAACTGTTTTAAAAGTTAATCCGATGTGTTTGTGGTTTATAATATTTTGCTTCTGGTCGGGGTGATCCCACGAAAACGGCACAACAAGCTCTTTGTACACGTTAACACGGCATTTGTTCAAGAAAGAAAAATCCCACTGAGTTTCTTGAAGGAGGAAACCTCACTTGAGCGGACGGGATATTATTATTTTTAATATTGTTTTGTAGTAACATTAATATTATGCTATTATATTAAGTGTTGTTGTTACTTTTATTATTAGAATCGGCTTTGGAAAAACGCCATAATAAGGTTATCTTAACATGGATAAACACGTAAACATGCAACACCTTGGTGGGGAAACCCCCTTGGGGTCAGGGGGGGTGGGGAGGTTAAAGGTTAAATTATTACAACCTCCGTCGTGTGACCCTTAGTCTCCCTGACAATGTTGGTTGGGATTGGATAAGTAACGACCGAATGTGTCGCGGTCAAATATCGTCAGACAGACTGACAGACACCAAAGTGCGTATTTTAGTGTAATGATGATATATTTATAGTCTGTTCAAATAACTACAGGAGCAGATAAGTCATAAAAGTTTTTATTGTAGGAATCAGGATCCACAATCTCAAGGATATTCCAAAAAAGAAAAAAAAAATGCATAAATAACCTTCAAACTTAATAACTTATATCTTGAAAACGCATGTTAAATTACTCAACCAACACACATACAATGAACCGAACAGCTTTCACAAGCAGGACTATTTAGTGGTAGATATATATCGTCACGTGACGATATTAAACGATCACAATTCCAATTTTCACCTCCAATTCCAATTCCGATAATACGAGTTCTCTTGCAAGAAACTTCGATGCTGGAGGAGGCTATTAGGCCACCACAGCAACTATTATTGCCAACTTATGGTTGCTTGTCCGTGTTCTATCCTTTTGAATGCTGAACATCAAGCAAAGAAGCACCACGTACCAGGTGGGCTTCGCACCACCAACCTCCCAAACCATTATACCACCGAAGATGGTAAACCACCCTTGCACTACAGATACTTTATGGTGTGAACATATGTTACACACCATGACGTATCTTCTTTCTGTCCAATCCCATGCTCTGTTTTTCCTGATTTTATGTAACTAGTAACATCAAAAGCAAAAAAGGTGTCGATACCAACTCCGTCCGGCAGGGATCAGTGGATGCCCCACCTGCACTGTTCAGACAAAAATTGCAAGTTGTCTCCCCATTCTTGCCAGGGACGGGGGGGGGGGGGGTGGGAGGGTGTGGGATGAGGGAAATTATTTTGTGCCCATGACCTGGTGCTGGGTACCTCGAACAAGGAAGCAAAATTTGGTGTAGATTGGCCCAGCCATTTTCAATTCTATAATGATTAAACATACACACATACACACATACACACATAAATACAGACAGCATTGCCTTATCACCTGGGGCCAATATTTTGTACCTCTCACAAGAGATTAAGCTCCAGGCTTGAACCACTTTCTGCTCGTATAACTTTTTCTTTTGCACTTGCGCACTTCACTGCCTCGGCCATTGCAATGGTCGGTAACCTGTGCCCCAACAAGCGACACTTGGCAATTTGGCCGGCAAGCTGTGATTCAAGTCCTTCGATCTGACACACGCATGGTGCGCAGTAGTTTCATCAAACGTTGTCCGGTCCAATCTGGATACTCATTGAACTTGTCTCTTCATTCTCTTTTGTGGCAACAATGGAGCTGAAAAGGTAACAATGATGTTTCAGTCACCATGGAAACAGAGAAACATGTGGAGTGATATATATATATATAGAGGGAGGAATGGTGGAAACATACCTTTTCCGTAGGCGCTCCAAATCACATGAACCTGAAATATCAACAAGAGGAAAAGATGTTATTGCATTTTTATTGCTGCAATATTTATCAAGTTCAAGCAAATATAGCTAAATATAGCACGCATGTGTATATATATATATATATATATATATATATATATATATATATATATATATATATATATATATAACCAATAAACTCGATGTTCATTCAATGTATTCATACACACCTGATTTTCGTCGGCGTTGGAGGTACGTCGCCAGAGCTGCAATAGATAACAAACCACCACATGTCAATGTGGTGGCTTCAACCATTTTCTCGCCAATCGTTGAGGATTCTTGAGGTGCCTTAGTGGTTCTCGTTCTCCAGGTATTCATTGCAGGAGACATTGTATTCGGCGACATGGTGCTTAATGTATCGGTGTTGGCATCAGTATTAAAATCTGTACTGTATTGATCTGTCAACAATTCTTCGAGTGTTGTGGTCTCTGAATCGATTTCATCCTGAATTGGTGCTCCATTGGTGGTCAACGTCACAGATGGAGACGTCGTCATAGCAACTGTGCTTCCTGCCAATCGAGTCATCACTCGTTCATCTGCATGAAGAAGAAAATGAATGATCAATGTGAGTAATTGCTTTTTTATATAATGCAAAAGTGTAACTACGATAGCTATTAAGTGACAAAAGAAAACAGATGAGGAAGAAACATAAACTTAAGATTTCTTGCTTAGTTCTTCCAATGTTGTAAAAGGCTTAGTCTTTCAATAATTGATCTTGCACTATTACATATGCATATAGAAAAGCGAAATGTCCGTTTGTTTGTTTGTTTGTTTGTGAATCTACTCCTCTGAGCTCCCAAGGTTAATCGGCATGAAACTTTATAGGATAACATCTTTTACCACCCTGCACCTAAATAGGTATTTTAAAAGTTATTTTCTCACAATTCATAACTTAAAACCATCCGAGCCGCCACCTGTCACCATGATCTCCGAGGGTTGATCCACATATACAAATCTTTATAAAAAGCCAAATTTTTATCGGATTTCAACACGGTTATCGATACAATTAGTTTGATGGTGAGCTCCGATCATCAAATATGTTATCAAATGTGAGAAACAACTCTTAATTAAGATGTCACCATGATCGGTAAGTTCGGCAAATAAGGAGTTACGTGACCTCTCAAATGTGCTAATTATTCAAAAAACGAAAATAGTACAAACACAACCTACACATCGTTTTAAAGGTAATTTTACTGCTCATCTAACTTCACTCTCAAGTGTGAAAAAATAGATTGTAGAAAAAAGGACCCATGTGACGCCAACTCCAAACCACCACTTGACTACGGGTGAACCTCCAACGATTACCTCACCTCATCCTCACATCAAGGCGAGTTGTTGTTTTGCTCTATGTTTGGGATCATACTGCTTTGAGCTCCCTAGGTTAATCACAACGAAACATTCTACCATCAGATTTTTAACCACGATATACCTGAATAGGGGTTTTATACCGTGACGGTGATGAGGAGGTCATTTGGCCCATTATTGTCGTGTTGCACTCCCGAGTTAATTTATTTACGAACCCGAGGTATTTTCTTTACTACAGCTTCACTCCCTTTTACACCCTTCAGACCCTTTCCAACCCTTAGACCACATTAGCTCGTTTCTACCCCTTAAACCCCTCTAGACCCTTTACACCCCTTTAGACCCCTTACACTACACACCTTCGACCCCTTTTGACCCTTATGCCCTGAGACTCCTTTGACCCTTTACACCCCTTAGACCCTTTACACCCCCTTAGATCCCTTTGACCTTTTACATCCATTAGATCCCATTCAACCCTTTACATCCCTTCGAACACCTTTAGACCCCTTTTAACCCTGTACACCCCTTAGACCTCTTTAGACCCTTTAGACCCCTTACACTCCTTAGATCCTTTACACCCCTTAGACCCCTTTGAGCCTTTTACACCCCTTAAACCCCTATAACCACCTTAGACCTTTTACACCCCCTTAGACCTTTACAGGTCCTTTCATACCCATTTTGACCCTTTTGAGACATTTTTCAGACCTATTGACTTTTTAAGAACCTTTGGACAATGTAAGATCCTCTTGACAATTTAAGACCATTTGGACACTTTTGACCAATTTTGCTCTTTCATCCTTAGATACCTTTAGACCCCATTTGGCCCTTTTAAGAGCCTTGATTCTTTAAACACGTTAGTCCCCTTTATGATCCTAAAAACACTTTAGACCCCATAGAAATTTCGAAAAATTTTCCTCCCAAAATCGGTTTTGACGAGCTGTTCTATGCACTATTCGTCGCATCACAAGTTGCAATGATGAATCTAAACTGATATCTCAAAGTGAAACTGATGTTGAATAGTGAAACTGAAACCACTGATCTATGGATCATCAAATGGGAAACGAGAATAAAATGCTGTGGGAAATTGAAGAAATCAATGCTATAGGGAATATAGAGAGAGGGGGGAAGGTCGGGAGCTGAAGAAACAATGTGGAGCGGGATAGGTGCCTGGAGGTGGTCGGTTAATATGGAAAGAAATTTGGTGATTTTCCATCAGGCTGTAGGCCCAAAACATGCCTAAACCCGTTTCCCAGCTGACCTTTCATAATATCACCTTCACTTCCGAGCAGTACTTCCGCGGTAGAACAACCAGGGATTAGAAATCTCAGCTGATAGAATGGAATGACGTTGTCGAGGTTATCAGCTGCACCCATTGCGACATTTCTTTACTGAATATTTACATGAATTCCCGTTTATACCAATACACACTCCAAAGTAAATTGCTCATTTCAGGTGAGACATCGATGAACCCCCATCATTGATGGATACCTTTGCTAGTGTGTGTGTGTGTGTGTGTGTGTGTGTGTGTGTGTGTGTGTGTGTGTGTGTGTGTGTGTGTGTGTGTGTGTGTGTGTGTGTGTGTGTGTGTGTGTGATATGCCTTTCCACTGCTCCTGAAACCATTATAATTCCGACCAATATTACAATACAGTCGTATCCCATAATGACGCGGATTTCTACCGTTGTATGCAAATATTACCCTCTTACCATTTTCACATCGTGCCCCAGTGAATCCATCATCACACCTGCAGGTGTAGTTACCGATGGTCTCCAAGCAGATGCCATGTCCGAGGCAAGTGGAATTGCTGCACGAGGCTGTAAATGCAGATTACACAAGAGCACAATAAGACATTGCGTCCTCCACATTAAACCATTAAATTGGGCAGGTCTTCACTTTTTAAACGTCACAAATGAAGACATCTTGGATTGGTACCTTCATAACAGAGTGCCCGCTTCCACTTGCGGCACTTATCATCATTCCACTGCCCCGGCGAGGTCTCACTCTTGATGTAAATCTCCACACAGTTCTCTCTGGTTGTGAGGTTGTTAGGCTCGCCCTTGGCCCAGTTGGTGAAGTGCATTACCTCCTGAGAAGAGGTCCAGATCCACCCTGATCCATTGTGCACACCACTAGTCCAGTAATAGCCTTTGGAATATGGGAGGCTCTCATCGAGATGGTCATTTTCCTTTTGATTTGCAATTGCGACCATGCTTGCATTCCTGGAAAAAGGTAATTTGTTTTTGTTTGTGTACAATTCAAACTAGACTAGATTAAACCATCACAACTGCCAGAACAATTCCAAATAAAAAAATGTGTCATTGTTATTTGTTGCAATCTTTCAAACAATATATATCAACTAAAGTATTTTTGGCCATTTTTTGCATGCATCTCTTAAACATGCCATACACTGATAGCTTAGCCATAGATGATATCATTCATCGACCCCAACACATACTTTGGAGAGAAGTTTCTCAAATATCAACAATGTGAGTTCAAATTTGTTTCAGGTAACTTCAGTGCTAGTTGTTCAAACAGATGTAGATGTGATGATGAATTTCTGACATCACTCTGCCCATTTTTGCTCAAATTTGAGGAGTAGATCTATTTTTTTTAATTTCCGGTTGGAAGCGCCTTCTTTCTTTAAAAATAGATTTACATATATATATATATATATATATATATATATATATATATATATATATATATATATATATATAATGTACAGTGTACATTAACCATTGTGGCAGCTACATTCAAGTGTAAGGTGTGCACAGAGGGAGCTGCAGATGGAGGAAATGTTGAGTTGGATCTTGAAGACAGCGTGAAGCTGGAAGGTGTGAAAACCGTTGCCATTTTGCTACCTCGAAATCATGCTGAATGGAGAAGGTGGATCAGACTCGGCAACGGTTGCTAGAGTGAGATGTGCATGGAAGAAGTTTCGGGAACTGAGTGGCGTGCTGACGAGGAGGGGAGTGTCATTGAAACTGAAGGGAAAAGTGTATGCTGCATGTGTGAGAAGTGTTATGATTTATGGGAGCGAGACATGGGTAAAAAACGTAGAGCAGCAACGAAGGCTGGAAAGGGTGGAAATGCGAATGGTTCGGTGGATGTGCGGAGTATCCTTGAGAGAGAGGAAGACAAATGATGAATTGCGAAAGATGATGGGAATAGAGCCTGTGATTTATGCTGTAAAGAAAAACAGGTGGAGATGGTTTTGGTCATGTGTTGAGGAAGGATGAAAGTGACTGGTTGAGAAGAGTGATGGAAATTAATGTAGAAGGAAGTAGAGGACGGGGAAGACCGAGAAAGACTTGGCTAAAGGTGGTGGAAGAAGAAATGCGGGCAAGGGGGTTAACAAGGAGAGATGCAGAAAATAGGGCAAAATGGAGAAGATTGCCATGGGGACCGCAAGGCTAACCCCCACTCTAGCAGGGAAAATGGCCTTAAAATTCCTGTTGTTGTTGTTGTTGTATACAGTATGTGTCCATATATATATATTCTAAAGGCTCTGCTAGCTAAAAGGCTAATCAGTAAAACATCAACGTAAATCTACAAACACACTCTACAGATGTACAAACTGATTATGGAGGTGAAATAAGTGCATTTCTGTCTCTTTTCATATTGCGCCACATTATATGACTGTACTTTTTGACCCTTGTTTTACATGAAAATTTATTAAATCGTGGCAATAAAGGTGCGAAGTTATTATTTTACAAGTCCTAACTTTGCCTTTTAAGTATAATATTTTTGAGCAGATTCCTGTGCTAAATGATAAAATAATGCTTTCGACATTGAGTGACATTCACTTCAAATTATTAATCATTATTAACAAGAGAAAGTGAATGAGTGTGTGGAGGACGTACCTCTTCCTGCAGTAATTCCTTGCTCCTCTCCAAGGAAATTTGTTCTCTGAGTGAAAGTACGTCCAGCTGGACACCTGGCCTGGACACAAAATGTCATGTTATTCTCACTGACCTCTCAAATTAAAGTTCCACATTTGTGGTGCAATTGACAATTATTCTTTTCAGCAGTGAAACCTTAGAATGATGCAGGGGAAAGTAAGAAGACAGTACAAAAGAGGAATTAACCCACCAAAGTGAAATGATATCTATCTATAATTCCAGTAATCTCTGTCTGTCTGTCTGTACGTCTGTACGTTTGTTTGTTTGTCTGTGACCGCTGTTTCTCGACAACTACCGGTCCGATATACTTGAAACTTGCCAGGTATATTGCTGGGGACCCGAGGATGTGCCTTTTCAAGGTTTCATATTAATCGGACAATTACTTACCGAGCTATGTCCAAAAAACGATTCAACCAATCAGAGAGCAGCGAACGATCGCGTGTGCCGGCGTTGCGAATGGACCAAACCATTCCATGTAAATAGAGGGGGGGGTTCTGTGGTCGTTGCGAATGGACGAAACCATTTCATGTAAATAGAGGGGGGGGATTGTCACTGTACTCGCAAGCCGTTCGCCGTTCGCTTTGGCGTTGCGAATGGACCAAACCATTTCATGTCAATAGAGGGGGGGGATATAATTTTAGATAGATATATAGTACGGGCATATATATAGTACGGGCATGCCCTAGTTTAAAATAAAGAAACGAAAATAATTTGAATATGTTGGAAGGAGAGACAGATTTTAAAGCAACTCAACAGGCACAATAAAGCAGTTTCTTCTCATTACTTACTAATAGTTGTGATGATCAATAATAGTGAGCAGCGATACTGCAGAGACATCATTTTCGACGTTTGCTGAATATTCTTGTACCTGCACATAATGAAAGATGCAAAATGTTTTCCAACTTCACAAAAAAAAAAAACAACAACATTGGGGCAATACCTCTGGTGCTCACCTGGTAGAATAAACAGTATACTGCACTGACTAAAGGTATTTTAAACCAATTTCAATGGTTGCTAGAAGACATGGCAGAATGTAGATTATTGTAGAATCATACTAACATAATCTTAAGACTTTCAATAAACAAACAAAAAAATACCTATTTTGGGTATTATTTATTTTTGGGTATACCCACCCATACCACCCCGTGTACCCCGTCAGACCGCAATTTTTCCAATGCCTTGAACAAACATTGGTACATCACGGATGATGAAGGGATGTGGTGACGCTTCATCAAAATTGTGTGTGTAGGTTCTGAGAAAAAAGCAAATACCTAATTTGGGGGGCTAGCCACCCCCCCCCCCCCCCATAGACCACCTTAGACCTAGATTTTTTTAATGCCAGGACCAAACTTTGGTACAACACAGATGATTAAGGTTGTGGCCAAGTTTCACCAGAATTGCATGTGTGGTTTCTGAGAAGAAATCAAATACCTATTTTGGGGAGCAACCCCCTCATAGATCCCCAAAGGGGCAGATTTTTTAAATGTCGTGAACAAACCTTGGTACGACACGGGTGGTGGAGGTTGTGGTTAAGTTTCATCGGAATTGCATTTGTAGTTTCTGAGAAGAAAGCAAACACCGAATTTCGGGGGCAAACCCCCCATAGACCCCCATAGGGGCAGCTTTCTTTTAATGCCATGGACAATCTTTGGTACATCACGGATGATGAAGGTTGTGGTGAGGCCTCACCAAATTGTGTGTGTAGGTTCTGAGAAAAAAGCAAATACCTAATTTGGGGGGCTAGCCCCCCCCCCCCCCAATATACCCCCCATGGAGGCAGATTTTTTTTAAATGCCGTGAACAATCTTTGGTACATCACGGGTGGTGAAGGTTGTGGTGAAGTTTCATCGGAATAGTATGTGTAGTTTCAGAGGAAAAACCAAATTCCTATTTTGGGGGGTCAAACCTGGACCCACTTTGACCCTCCGTAAACCCCCAAAGGCGCAAAAAATTTTAATGCCGTGAACAAACTTCGCTACATCACCGGTGATGAAGGTTGTGGCCAAGTTTCATCGAAATAAATGTGTATTGTGTAGTGTGTAGTTTCAGTGTAAAAAGCAAATTCTTATATTGGGGGGTCAAGCCTGAATCCACTTTGACCCCCAGTAGACCCCCTTA
The DNA here is from genome assembly GCF_964187855.1 of Myxine glutinosa. Classification (NCBI taxonomy): domain Eukaryota; kingdom Metazoa; phylum Chordata; class Myxini; order Myxiniformes; family Myxinidae; genus Myxine; species Myxine glutinosa. The sequence continues at coordinate 184,696,857 of NC_136263.1, read as the reverse complement.
GATCCCGATTTTTTTTTTTTTATGCCGTGAGCAAACTTTAGTCACAACACAACAAATACAATTTGTGCCAAATTTTGTTGCAATCCCATCAGCGGTTTCGGAGAAGAAGTTTCAAGTGTTTACGGACTGACAACGCGCCATCGCAAAAGCTCACCTGAACTTCGTTCCAGGTGAGCTAAATAATGAAGTTCATCAATTTTATGCCTCAATTTGACACCTGGCATTCAACAAAGTATAATATCCATGTGGTGTGTCTGATTCATTCCCAAAATACAGCAACACAAGCTCTTTGTGGCTATGTAATTAACATCTAACATGATACGAATGTTATATTCTCGTTTTATTTTTGAAGCACAGAATTTTACGAACTTTAAGAATAGGCTGATAAATTACAACATTGTTCTTATGGTGTTAAACTTTCAATATTGTAAGCATACAAACGTACCTTGCTCTTGGTGTAGGTCTGCGTCGTGAAGTGGCCCAACGCTGCGGACTTCACCTTTTTATAAGTTGTTCCTCCAATACACTTATTATGGTGATGCCTCTTGGGAAAGGGAGGATGCGGATTTTACTCAGAAGAGAGCATCACATTGAGACAATCCTTTTGGAATTTTACGAGAATCACTAAAGTTGGACCGCATCTCCAGACTCTTGTTCGGGGAATTTTAGGCTCTCTTTTCTTCCTGCCCAGCCGTGTACATAGGGACGTTTTGCGCATTTATTTCCTGGCTCAGAGGCCACGCAAAGTTTAGAAAAACATTGCTGCTATATCCTGTCCCGTGTGTATCGCTCATTGTTTGCGAGTGGCATTGTCATGGGCACGCGTTCCAACAATAGTGGATATAAAAGTTTGTGTAAGAAATGCAGACAAGACACATCAGGGGAAGACATCTGGAATTAAATCACATTTTAAGACAAGGCAAGGAAATGTCTGAGTGTGAGCCAACGATGAAATGGCTCTGAAACAGGAACAAGTGACAAGGTTCAGATGAGGATGGAGGTCGCCCATCGTAAAACACTTTGTTAATGTGACAAGTCCATAGTTCAAGCTTGTATAACTATTCTTGCCTCTCACTGCATTGGCCTAATGGACGAGCAAATAGGAAAGTGAGCCTTCTCAGGGAGACATGTTGGGAAGTTAACAGTTTTACAGAAAGATGGGCTATTCAAAATAGAGCGAGAGTAGCCAAGGCTTTTTTTTTATTTTTCAACATCCAACAAAACATAATAGGTAAGAAAAATGTATAAATGTATTTGTATCCACACATATGCCTCGTTGGCCCGTCCCGTGCACAGCAAGACACGGGGTTTTGTAATCAGGTCTGTGTGTTTCTCTATCTGTCTGTGCGTGTGTGTGTCGTTGGTTCTTATCTCCATTTATGGGTTTCAGGAGGTGGAATGAAGTACCCACCTAATCTTCGATAAGGGATCACAGTTCAGGGACGAAGCGTGTGTGTGTGTGTGTGTGTGTGTGTGTGTGTGTGTGTGTGTGTGTGTGTGTGTGTGTGTGTGTGTGTGTGTGTGTGTGTGTGTGTGTCTCCGGGCCGTAACTTTTTGAGTATTGTCATCAAATTTTATTGTGTTGTGTTGTTGTCACCCAAGCTTTATTATGATAATACGGAGAAGACAAATTAATAATTTTGTCAAAAAGTTAAAGGTCAGCATCACCTAAAGTTATCAATTTTCATCCAACTGACTTGAAATTTCAATTTACCATTTGAGTTTTGTCATCACATTTTCAACAAAGCTTTATTATGAGAATATGGAGAAGGCAAATTAATAATTTGGACAAAAGGTCAAAGGTCAGTGTCACTCATAATGTATAATCGGGTCAGTGTATAATCAGGTCAGTGTATAATCGGGTCAGTGTATAATCAGGTCAGTGTATAATAGGGTCTGTATAATTGGGTCAGTGTATAATCGGGTCAGTGTATAATCGGGTCAGTGTATAATCGGCAATTTTCATCCGATTGACATGGAGTTTTAAAAATTTGCATATTGGATCAGTGAATTTGTTCATTAATCAAAAGGTAGGAGTCGATTGTTTTTTTTAGATCAAAAGGTACAAAAGGTACCTAACCCACAACTTCCAAGTGAAAAACAAATTCTACAAATTGCAGAAAATTAATTATAAACAAGTACAGATACATTCAAAGTACACCGCAACCATGCCAAATAAATAAATAACACCCTCCAGTGCCGTGTAGCACATAGAGACTGTATTGGGAGGAAGAGATGTACAATAATTGATTGATTAATTGAGTAATTAAAATCAAGAAATAATTATCATAAAATAATTTCGTAATCAATTGGCTAATAGCATACCTAAGCCACCAGTGCTTCATCAGAAGCTGTAACTTTTTGATAATTAATTAAATTAATTAATCAAAAATTAAATAATTAATTGATTAATCAAAATAAATGATTAATCGATTCATTGATTATTCAATAAATCAAAAATATAATTTATAGCCACGTCACTTGGTCACTGTCGTGTCCAAATATCAGCTTCCTAGCTCAAAAGGTGCCTGAGATATTGCCCAGATGAGAACGAAAATAAATAAATGATTAATAATGAAAATAAATAAATAAAAATCATAAAAAATTAAATAACTAATCAATTGGCTAATAGAATAGCTAAACCACCACCGTTTCATCCGAATCTGTAACTTTAATTTTTTATTATCAATGAAGTCATTAATCTAATAATTAAATAATTAATCGATTAATTGATTAATCAATAAATCAAAAATAGCCTTTACAGCCAAATCACCTGGTCATTGGCATGTCCAAATATTAGCTTCCTAACTCAAAACGTGCCTGAGATAATGCCCAAATGAGAAAGGAAATAAATAAGTACTTAATTAATCGATAATAATTAAATAACTCAGCAATTAATTGACTAACCAAAAAACAAAAAATATCGTTTTGCCAAATCACTTGCTCACTATTGTGCCGAAATTTCAGCTTCCTAACTCAAAGGATGGCCGAGATATTGCCTGGAAAAACAAACAAACAAGAAAACAAACAAGAAAACAAACAAACAAACAAGAAAACAAACAAACAAACAAGAAAACAAACAAGGAAACAAAAGACAAACAAGAAACTGGAGTGAAAACTGAGTACTCCCTTTCAGCGGGCGTCATCGCCGGGCCCCCTTCGGTGCCCAGCAATGACGTTATGCAGCGCCTGGAGATGGAATAGGAAAGGAGCTGTGTACAATACAAATAAGAATATCTTGGTTGGATGTGTCCACCCCCCTGATAATTTAAATTGTAAATTTGCTCAGATGTAACCAATCACCTTCAAAATCACACACCAAGTTATTAATTGGACTCCATCTGTGTTAAATTGTAGTGATTCTGATTAATTAGTCCCGAGTTGGACTTAGTCCGAAATGAGGGGGGGGGGGGCTTATGGATTTCATCTCGGCTATCCGTCTGTGTGTCCGCAACCATCTCTCGGAGATATATGGACCGATTCTGTTCATACTTGGCACGACGGCAATACATAACGATATACATAGGCACATCATTTTGTTTCGCAATTTCATCAACAATGGCCGACTGGCGGCCATTTTAGCTGGAAACTACAACGCCACTCAGGAGAGCGCATACTCCCGCTGTGAGTGGCCGCTGCTGAGTTCTATCTTCCAATGGTAAAAAAATCTTTCAAAAAATTCCTGGATCCGGAATAATATCCTGAGCTTAACCGAAAACTAATCAATTCTTCCTTATCCCAAGGGCAATCATCCCACCAACTTTCATCCAAATCCGTTCAGAACTTTTCCAGATATCTTGTTCACAAACACACGAACATACGAACACACATACGCACACACACACACACACACACACACACACACACACACACACACACACACACACACACCATCGAATGCATTACTCCCTGGCAGGAGTAAAAACCCGATGTTGAACACGTCCTCAACCATTTCTCGGACATGCATTTACCGATCTTGTTCAATCCCGTCATACAGACAAAGAATGATGACACACATATGCACGTCATTTTCTTTTGACATCAGATCCAAGATGGCCGACTGGTGGCCATTTTGTTACTTAAGCATGTCCCCAACCATTTCTTGAACATGCATGATCTGATCTTGTTCAAACGTAGCACACAGAAAATGAATGATAGGTTTCATATGCAGAATATTTTCTTTTGTAATCCGCCCAAAGATGGCCGACTGACCGCCTTTAACTCCTTACAGTAAAATTACTAAATCCACGGAGTATATGACATTTTATGTCTTTTTCTTCCTGTTTGGCTAAAGCCCCAGTCACACCGGCCCTGCGACCAGGTTACGACCGAGCTGCGACCGAAAATTTTGTTAATCGCGGGCAAATCGTAGAAAGAGCGCGTGACTGGTCGCAGAGGTCGTGGGTGATCGCCAGAGCAAAACCAGTCGCAGCAAGGTCGATGGTCATGTTCAAAACTTCTGACCTGCGATTCCAAATCGTAAGAGGTCGCAGACAGGTCTTACATGGTCGTACCACCAGTCGCGCATGGACGCACCACCAGTCGTGCATGATCGCGGATCAAGTAGTCGCACGATTGGTCGTGCTACTGGTCCTTCCACCTGACGATTGGTGGTGCCACCTGTCGTTCAAGCTCACGATCGGTGGTGCGCAAAGTCACGACCTGTCCCGACTGGTTGCACGACCTTACGCTTTCGGAATACTCGCCCACCGTTGGAGGTGCCTCCTCACGACCATGCAACAGGAACATGAGACTGTCAAGAATATCCTGAGTGCGTGCCTCTGCCTGCATAACATGATGCGGATTCGGTACCCTGGACTGCAGAACCGGGACGTTGCCTGCATGGGGAATGACCACCAGATCATCCCTGGCGCTTGGAGGAACGAGGCAGTGCTTCAGGACATGCAGAAGGTGCAAGGCGGGAATCGTGCTACACGGGAAGCCAAGGCTGTGCGCGTTTGCCTTAAGCACTACTACAACAACGTCGGCAGTGTCCCATGGCAGGATAACATGATCTAGGAACTGTTGTGTGAATGTTTGAATTTTGATATTTTTAAAAAGATATGTGTATCATATATTATATGCTATGTGTATGATCTATTTTTGCATATCTATTTTAAAATTAACTTGTACAATAAACATGCTATTTCATGGTATGTCTGGGGGAAAAATAATAATTAATTGTCTTTATTGTTTGTTTATGGTCTGAGTAATAAATGACTGGTTTATATAAAGTTGGAAAAATATATTATTTTAAATACAAATTAAATCATTACATGTACACACATTACATGTGTACATGTGTACATTACATGTGTACACAAACAAAGTTCTTTGTCAAAGTAAAATCTTTAACACAATAAAGTAATGTGCAGAACTAAGTAGAACTAAGTAGTAGAACTAAGTAGTAGTACTAAGTAGTAGAACTAACCTAGGTAGTAGTAAAGTAGTGTGCAGAATCTGCCAGGCCACAGGGACACAGTGACGGACGAAAAATCACGCCAATAGCATACGCTAACCTTCGGTCAGGTAAGCTAAAAAGTAAGTACAAACAACTTAAAATTTCAATGTATCATCATTTTATTAACAAAACAAAACATGCAATGATACCTTTCATTGTTGCAAACATATTGAAATATCCCCGAAATTACACTCGAAAACACATAAATTGTACTCGTCCATCACTCGTGCAAGTGGTCACCTCCCCCACCCCCCTGCAGGGTATGATTACTCAAAACTAACTGTGCGCCAGTGTCGGAAGTACGCGACTCAGTGGTTGTCGCAGTCGGATTACCGGTACCGCAACTTGGCATGGGGGATAACTGGGGTCCGCTCAGCCCTGATAAGCTCAGGGACGACGGTCCCGTAGGTAGCTGCTGCGGTGCTGGGGCCTGGGGCCAGTACTGGTCATGCTGCTGGTAATCGCACAGTAAGAACACAGCAGATCGCGTGTTAAAAAGTTACCACAAGCACTCTGTGCACTCGTCCGTGCATCAGGGGAATCCGTGCACTCGTCCGTGCGTCTCGGGACTCCGTGCACTCGTCCGTACGCTGGTAAGCTGCTAATCGTTGGTGAGCGCACAACTACGCATACCACCAATCGTACGATGACCCCTAAGACCAATCGCTGTTTGCGATCGCAAATAAAGAGCATAACAAACATTGACGATTGGTCGTACCAAGGCCAGATTGCCATCAATCGCACGATCCAGAAATCGTACGATCCGGTGTGACTGGGGCCGAAGGAATACAATCCTGGATGGATCGCCACTCCAATGCAGGATTCTAAATGCAATGCAGTCAGCTGGTACTTATTTTGCAGACCTCAGAAAGATGCCAGGCTAAATCAACCAACCTAGTGTTATTTCAATGTTATGACAGGGGCTTGAACTCAAGACCCTAAGGTCTTGAGCCAGCCATCTTAACCGCTAAACGAACACCAGGCTTGTGTCACAATGTATACGGGTAAGAAATTATGTCCCCTTCTCTCCCCATCTTGTCTACCGCTCCCCTTTTTATACACTTTGTTTGTTTGTCTGTTTGATTTGTTTGTGTGATAAATGTTAGCTCTTTCACGAGCCTCGATTCTGTATACAAAAAATATATAATAATAAATAAATAAATACTTGGTCATTTGAAATTCCATTACCACTTTGATAATAAATATATTTCTAAAATATATTCGTTCTTTTCCTTATGAAACAAAAGAGTTATATTCTTTAAACAACTGTGGCATGATGGTGATGATTGGGGGGGGGGCTGGGGAGGGGCAGGGGATGCTCTTGGCTCCGCCATCTTTGATGGTCTTTACACTAGTGCATCGATAAGCTGCTGCACAACCCAAGCAGAGTCAGCAAAATCGTTGGCTGAGAACCTTCCTGAGATAGTACTGAGAAATAGAAAGGCAATCAAAGCTGAACGATGACAAGAAATGCTGTTTTCCTGCAGCGAATTGCTCGAACATCTCAGCAAAGAATGGACGGAAACTTTTGCCCCTTCCTGTTAAGTCAAAGCGCTGGCGACTCACAAGTAATCAGGTCTCGCTCGATTCCCTTTCTTTCCCAGAATAATTTGCAACCATTTCCAGTTGTTTGGGTTGGCTTCTTTGGAGTTGGCACCCGGCGTTTGGGAATGGGCATCACTTCTGGTTTAATCAAAGCAATTTATCAAAGGGGGAGAGGAGGTGGGTGGGAGAGGGGACCCTGAGGGAGAGAGTTTCATTGCCAATCATGAAAATGGTCCCAATTCTGGGATCCTCAATGGGCCATCTACCTATTGCGTACCATGTAGAGCATGTAGGATTGGGGGGGGGGGGAGGAGAGGGGGCTTATAGATGAAAAGAAAATCTGAAAAAGAAAACAAGGAAGAATGTCAGGAGAAAGGGAGAAAAAGGGTATGCATGATAAATGGGAGGACACTGAAATAATCGAGAGAAGAATCAGCTAAGGTAAGGGAAGAGCCATGGACGAAGCATACATGGAGAGGAGGGGGAGGGAGAAGGGGGGGGGGGAGGGCGGGGAAGGATTAGTTATATTTGATGCCACCCAATGTGATTCGAATATGCATCGCCACAATGGTTTCCTATTCGCGGGGACAGTCATGGAATGGACCCCAGAGATAGTATCTAATCATATGAAAATGGAGTCTCTGTCTGTCTGTCTGTACGCTAATAGACTCGAATACGGTTAGGCCGATCTGCACCAAAATTTATATAGATGCTGGGGGTACCCAGGGTCAGGTCGTAGGCACAAAATAAATACCCCCATCACATTCAGGGTGGGGTGGGGGGTGCAAATCCTCAATGTAAACGGGCAAAGCTTAGTGCTACCAAGGCTGGTAGTGTGACCGAGGGGAACGCACACTCGCCTCTAAGCTCTCTAACCTGGGTTTGAATCCTGACCCAGCTATAAAATGTCAGTCTGGTGTTTCATCAATGTGCGTGCCGTCTCTCGGATGGACGTTAAACTGGGTGACCCGTATGCCAGCATGTGTTGGTGGACGTTAAAGATCCCACGGTGTCCTTCATGAAGAGTAGGTGAGTCACATCGTGGGCACCCTGAATAAATTACAAATTCCTGCCCTCAGTACTGCTGGGAAGGCAATGGCAAACCACCTAGTATAACCCTTGTGAAGAACCTGCTTCGGCAGCACCGACACTCTTTAACAGTTGCAAGAACCTCCCTGGCCCCCAATGTGAGTGAATGCGATTGTGTGCTTGTGGCGCCCGATATATCTGTTGTAAGTGCATTTTGGTTTCATGAGGGGGGGGGGAGGTAAAAGAGGGAGGGGTGAGGAAGGGAGTGGGGGAAGTGGAAGGGGGTTCGTCACCTTTTCGTTGAATATATGCTGGTGAATGTGCCGTTCTTCACGTTTCTGAGTTAAGTGTGAGTGACTGAGTTAGTGGTGACTGAGTGACTAAACTGAGTTAAGTTACTATGTCTCTCCGAAAAGACCGACTGCACAACCCTCCCATCTACTTTCTCAACAATCCTCTCCAAGAAGTTCTGTCACTCAAGCTTTTGGGTCTCACTATCTGGCATGATCTTTCCTGGGAAAACCACATTTCCAAGCTGGCCTCCAAAGCCAGTCGCCGACTGGGCATCCTCCGTCGTGCGAAGTCCTTCCTTGGCACACCTGAGCTCCTCACCACATACAAGGCTTTCATCCGCAGCTCAATGGAATACTGTTCCCCCCTCTGGGCCGGTGCTCCTGCCTCACACCTAGCTCGGCTTCACGCTGTTGAAACCAAAGCTTTCAGAATCATTGGAATCTCCTGCGATGAAGCTATCTCCGGGGGCCTTTCACTCACTCACCGCAGGCAGGTTGGTGGTCTTTCCGTCTTCTACCGACTCCTCTCCGGCCTTGCTCCCCCATCTCTCTCTGTGCTCTGTCCCCCTAATATTCCTACAGGTCGCACAAGATTTGCCTGCAATCCTCTTATGGTTAAACTACCAAAATCTAGGCTCTCTGCTCACCTTCACTCTTTAATTCCCCTTTTCTCCCACCTCTGGAACAAACTCCCCCACTCCCTTCAATCCCACTGCTCCCTCCAGGTCTTTAAAACAGCTGTTCACCACCGTCTCTTATCTTCCCCCATCCAAAACCTTGATCTTTTTTACCCCCCACTAATTCACCCCAGATACACTTTTTTTTTTTTTTGGGAAATTCCAACTTCTTTCCTGGAAGTCCTTGCAGTGTCACTATGTTTTATACCTCTCCCACCTCCCCCCAAGCCCTCCCCCTCCCACATTTCTCTCGATGTCCCTGCTCTCAAAAGTTGTGTTTGTGTCCTTCCCCCTCACTCCCCATCTTGTCTACCGCTCCCCTTATTTTGTGTTTTATGTGTCGGTTTGACTTTTTGTGTGATTAATGTTAGCTCTTACACGAGCCTCGATCTTGTATACCAAAAAAAAAAAAAGAAGTGTGATGGCGATCAGGAAGAAGAAGAAGCCTTACTACCAACTTCGAACACTTCCGGAATTGTTTGATTTATTTGTGTTCAAATGTCTGGTGATTGTTTTGTATTTATTTATGCGAATGTGTACTTGCATATAACTGTCATTAATTTTAAAAAGGCCTAGGTAGGCCTACTTTAGATTAGATTTTTTTTTTTAATCCAAAAAAACGAACTTTTTTATTGCAGAATTTTGTTTTTTTTTGGCCTAAAACACTCCCAGGCAGTCACTGATGAACCTCTGAAAGTTTGACGCAGATCCGTTCAGCCATCTGTGAGAAAAATTCCGACACACATTCAGACCAACAGCTCTCTTATATAGTCGATGTATTTATCTATTTCTCTTTATTCATGTCCTTCCATCTACCTTTCTTTCAGGATTCTCCATGCGTGTCGTCTTGTCGTGTCCAATAAATCTGTTATTTCTTAAGGATACATGTCGACCGATTCCCACCATTCTCCGCTCCCGCAAACCATTTCGGTTCAGTGTTTGGGAAATCCTTGGGGTGATATAAGGTGATGAAAAAGCGAATTCGCTTTAAGAGACCGGCGGTATTTTGATCTCGAAAGGAGGCGGAGCGTGAGGTGGGGGGGGGGGGGGGGGGACACTGTCCGTTAGAGCATGACTCCCTAATTTGATTCGGCCATTCGTGAAGCCATTGCTTTGGCACGGCAGGTCAGTGATAGCGGAAAAACCCACTGTCTATTTTTGGAGAAAGAAACAAACTCGAAAAGCATTTTCCATAAAAGAGTAATTATGTCTCTTCTGTTGGAATTGTAGACGGTGGCTTGCAAACCGAGCATCAACGGCGGTGTACAGAAGCGTTTTTTGTTAAATAAGAATAAATACAAGGCACCAGGGACGTGAAATTCGCTGATCATGATGTGCAACGCGTGCAGAGTAAACCAAGTGTTCATTACATCAACAGGATGTCGAATAAATAAAGAAGATATTAGCACACCTGACACTTTCGGTTTTTTACTTGTAAGAACATAATTATCTTGGCAAAATATATAATTTGGGATCCAATAAAACCCTTGAGTTCTCGACTATGGGATTGCCTCCCTGCGTTTTGTCCATTTATGTTAATCGCTTCACCCCTGTTAAGTAGCAATCTCATGTTGTCCCTTGTTCCCATCCCCAGACTTTTCTGTTCTAACCAACTCTCCTCTCTTCGCACACTTTTCCACATTTATCCTGTTTGTCAGCTTTTCCTGTTCCTTGTGTACTCACTCAACTCAGTTCGCCTATCCTGTCTGGATGGCGTGTTTGTTTCTTCTCCATTTCATTGTCCTCCTTGTATGCAAACTCGCTCCACTCCTCCACATCGGGACCACTTTGTAACAGGCAATGTCACCACTTTGTCATTCAGGTCCTCCATGAACCTTGATCTTTGTTAAAACAACTAGCTAGATATCCATTTTAAACTGATTGTAATATTTTATAAATGAGTACGATTTGAAACGTCAGCAATAGATTGGATACAGATTAAAGTGCTCCACCCCACCCAACTCACATTCTGACTCCTTCGGGAGGGAGTGTACCCCACTTCCCCCAGCCCCATAAAATCGGTCATGTCATTCCCAGATCTGAAAAGTTTCATAGGGATCAAAATAAATGCACAATACAAGCCAATCGTACCTGGGGTGCACCCTCGGAATGTCACTTTGAAAATTGTCCCCCCATGTTCCATCAATACTTTACATGTGAGGCATCTCATTACCCTGCCTCGCAAAGCGAAAAGCAGGGTTAAGCATTCAGTTTTGTACGTGTGCCGTGCGTCGTACGTGTCTGCATTTTAAAAATTCCTTTTCTCGGCAACCGTTGGTCCGATTGACACGAAATTTTACCATAGAAGCCGCTCTGCCTCTAGAATTTTTTGATTCATAATTATGACGTCATAGGTCACGTGGTACGGACGCTATCTTGGAAAAACGTTACACCTCCATATCTCCCAAACCGCTCAATGGAAAAAATTGAAACATGGCTCATTGTCAAGTACTCACCATGGGGAATAAGATATGTTGATGGTGATGTCATCGGTGCCTTAATTATGACGTCATAATTCGACAAGTACAATGCTTGATCTGATCAGTATGAATAAAACAAAAATTCCTCTGCAACTGCGAGACCGATGGACACGAAATTTGCAGAATATGTGCGGCTCCTCCTGTATAATTTTTAAATGATAATTATAACGGCATAGGTCACGTGGTACAGACGACATCTTGGAAAAAATTGAGAAAGTTGCACCTCTATATCTTCGAAACCGCTCAATGGAAAAATTGAAACATGGCTCATTGTCAAGCACTCCCCTTGGGGAATAATATGTGTTAATGATGATGTCATCTGTGCCTTCGTTATGACGTCATAATTCGACAAGTGCAACACGTATCCGATCATTGTTAATGTTTTTTTTCTCAGCAACTATTGGTCTGATGGGCACGAAATTTTCATCATAGGAGCACCTCCTCATGTAGAGTATTTTAATGATAATCATGACGTCATAGGTCATGTGGTTCAGGCGCCATCTTGGAAAAACTTTGCACCTCTATACCTCTGAAACCACTCCGTGGAAAAAATTGAGACCTGGCTCATTGTCAACTACTCCCCATTACTGAGGCAGTTAAGACCGAAAATAGGGCGTATCGTTCATTTTTTCAGGAAAGCACCAAATTTGGCACAGATGTAGTATGGACCTATACAATTGTTTTCCTGAGGGGCGCCCAAAAATTCAGAACCCCTGGTGGCCGCCATATTGAATTTCAACATGACCGCCCTTTTTTCCATTTTCCTTGAATCTCTCATAGTATTTTAGGTAAAATTTCAATTTCAAGTGATACACATTGTTTTATTGGTCTCTGATAACAATGAAATGGTATTAATTAATCAAAGTTACACACAGTTGCAGTTTTAACTTAAAATATTGTGGGCACTTGAAAGGTGGAGGCTCTCGCACAGACGCGTAGTACTACAAGCACTGTCCATCGCAGTCACACAGTGATGTGCAGGGCAGATTTGCCCTGGAGCATTTACAGTTGCCTTTACAGGCCGACTTACAATGGCAGCTTGTACGCTCTGAACATGCCTCCTGTATCAGTGGTATTGTGGTCCAAATTGGTGTCCAAGCAGTCCCTGTTTTCATCCAGCCCCAATCAGCTGGTGATGGAAGTTCTGGGTAGGGCACAAGTGCCTGACTCCATACGTGTCCAGCCTGAAAACATGCACGTTTTAGGTGTTGTTCGAAGGCGTCTGCTGTTGGGGGAATGTGATCAATTGTTCTTGCCTTCTTCGTGAACAAGTGTCGGCGCATGTCATTCACTGTCTTTATCTCGGTAGTCCGGTCATAGAGGATGGCAACATATCTTTCTATGCTCTGTAGTTCCATAGTAATAGCGTCCACAGATGGCCTATAAGCGAGAGCATGAAAGGTCTGCGTGATGCTGGGGTATGCCTCCCAAGCCTTCCAGGCTGTCTTTTTCCCAATTTGGGCAAAAAATGACACTGTGTCGCAGCCAGTGAAGGCATGAAATAATGGCAAAGACTCGGACTTCCTGCGGCCAAGGCCGGTGGCAATTTTATGGATGGCAAGGTAGCGGTAGCTTTTACCAGTGCCAATGGCAATCCAGAGTTCCTCCACACCGTGTGACTGGTCGGTAAAGTAGTGTGCTATTGCCAAGACCACAATATCAGAATCTACAGTTCGAATCAATACGCATTTTCTCCCCTTTTTCACGGCGCCCCTCAGGATTTAATTTCAATTTCAAAATTTCTGAATTTTTGGGCATCCCTCAGGAAAACAATTGTATAGGTCCATACTACATCTGTGCCAAATTTGGTGCTTTCCTGAAAAAATGAACGATGCTTCCTCTTAACTGCCTAACTACATGGGGAATAAGATATGTTAATGATGATGTAATTGGTGCCTTCGTTATGACGTCATAATTCGACAAATACAACACTTATCCATCCGATCATTGTGATTTTTTTTCAGCAACTGTTGGTCTGATGGACACGAAATTTTGACAATAGGAACGCCTCCTCCTTTAGAATATTTTAATGATAATCATGACGTCATAGGGCATGTGGTACAGGCGCTATCTTGGAAAAACCCAAAAATGTTGCACCTCTATATCTCCAAAACCGCTGCTTGGAAAAAATTGAAACATTGCTCATTGTAAAGAACTCCATATGGGGAATAGGTGTTGTAAACGATGACGTCATTGGAGCCATAGTTATGACGTCATAATTCGACAGGGACAACGCTTAGTCTGATCAGTTTGAAATGTATTGAGCGTGATCTATGCAACAATTATATTAGAGAATATAAATTTATGATGTCATCGCTCACGTGGTCTGGCAGCGATATTGGATCAAAGGAAAACAATGTTCAAAAACAGAAGAGTTGGCTCACAACAAGTTGACTGCGCAGGGTAAGTATTCTATAATAATTATAATAATAATTCATTTATTTTGTATAGCGCTTTTCCAGAAGCCCAAAGGCGCTTTGACAGAGTGGAAAACATAATGCATAACAATACATGAAAACAACAATTGCAAAAAGACAAGAATCAAGAAAACAAACAGCAGCGATATACGGCATATATATAAGACAAGAATCAAAAAGACAAGACAAGAATCAATAGGGAAATATTTAAAGCAAAAGGAGGGAGAAGGAGAAGAGATAGTCAGGGGTTAAATGCTGTGGGTTGAATGTTGAATGCAGCGTTGAACAGGTGGGTCTTTAGTGATGTTTTGAATGTGGTGAGTGAGGAGGAGTCTCTGATGGTGTGAGGTAGTGAGTTCCAGAGGGTGGGAGCAGCGATGGAGAAGGCCCTGTCCCCCCAGGATCTGAATTTGGTCCGGATGGAGGGGGTCAGGAGGTTGGTACCAGCAGAGCGGAGGTTGCGGGTGGGAGTGTGTCTGGAGAGGAGGTCAGCCAGGTAGGATGGGGCCAGGTTATGGAGGGCTTTGTATGTCAAGAGGAGGATTTTGTACTGGATTCTCTGGGGGATGGGGAGCCAGTGAAGCTTGTAAAGGACGGGGGTGATGTGGTCACGGGTCCGGGAATGAGTGAGTAGACGGGCAGCGGAGTTCTGAATGTATTGGAGTTTATTGGTGATTTTTGAGGGTGAACCATAGAGGAGGCTATTGCAGTAGTCCAGACGGGAGGTGATGAAGGCGTGGATGAGGGTTTCTGCAGCCGTGGAGGAGAGGGATGAGCGGAGACGGGCAATGTTTTTCAGGTGAAAGAAGGCTGACTTTGTGATCTGTTTAGTGTATTTGTCGAAGGAAAGGGTTTGGTCAAAGATGACGCCAAGATTCCGGATGTGAGGGGAGGTGGATACTGGGATACCGTCGATGTTGAGGGCAAAGTTATGGGTGGATTTTGTGAGCGTTTTTGGGCCAATGATGATTATTTCAGATTTATCACAGTTAAGCTTGAGGAAGTTGATTTGAAGCCAGGATTTTATTTCAGTGATGCAGTTTGTCAGGATAGAGTGGGTGTCGGTGGAGACGGACTTGGTGGAGATGAAAAGCTGGATGTCATCGGCGAAGCAGTGGAATTGGAGACCATGACGGCGGATTAAGTGACCGAGCGGGGACAGGTAAAGGATGAAGAGGAGGGGGCCAAGAACTGAACCTTGGGGGACACCTTGGGGGAGGGGAGCAGTGGGGGATTTGCAGTTATTGATGGAGATGAACTGGCATCTGTCAGAGAGGTATGATTTAATCCAAGAGAGGGCAGTGCCGGTGACGTTAAAGGTGGATTCAAGTCGGGTGAGGAGGATAGTGTGATCGATGGTGTCAAAGGCAGCGCTGAGGTCGAGGAGGACGAGAATGTTGAGGTTGCCAGCGTCAGAGGAGAGGAGAAGGTCGTTGGTGATTTTGAGGAGAGCAGTTTCAGTACTGTGGTTGGAGCGGAATCCGGATTGGAATGTTTCATACAAGTTATTGGCAGAGAGATGATGTTTGAGTTGAGTGGCTACAGCGCGTTCCAAAACTTTTGACAGAAAGGGTAGGTTGGAGATGGGTCTGAAGTTGTTTAGGGTGTCAGGGTTTAGACCAGGTTTTTTTAGAATGGGGGTAACAGCAGCAATTTTGAGGGAAGGTGGGACGATGCCTGTAGACAGGGAGGAGTTTATTGTTGCAATGATAAGTGGAGAGAGAGCAGGGAGGGAGGCTTTGACAAAGCTGGAGGGGATGGGGTCAAGAGTGCAGGTGGCAGTTTTCATTCCTATGAGGAGTTCAGAGAGGTCAGTAGGAGAGATTGGGGAGAACCGAGACAGGGGATGGCAGGACAAGGGGGGGCAGGTGGTTGGAGGGGGAGCGGGTGCGGCGGTGGTCAAGCTGTTGTAGATGTTGTCAATTTTGCGTTGGAAGAAAGAGAGGAAGGAGATGCAGTTGTCTACTGTGAATGACTGGGTGGTGGTGTTCAGGGGGCGGAGGAGTTTGTTTATTGTCGAGAAGAGTGCTTTTGGGTTTCCGGAGCCAGAGTGGATAATTTGAGAGTAGTAGGCAGAGCGGGCGCGGGAGAGGGCATCTTTGTAGTGTTGTATGTGGTCCTTGTAGGCTTGGGAGTGAACTGTGAGACCCGTTTTATTGCGGAGTCTTTCAAGTTGGCGAGCACGAGTTTTCATCAGGTGGAGTTCAGGGGTAAACCAGGGAGCAGAATGGGTGAAAGAAACTGTTTTGGTTTTTACAGGCGCAAGCTGGTCAAGGCAGGAGGAGAGAGTGTGGTTGTAGTAGTCAGTGAGGTCGGAAGGGGTGTGGAGGTCAATGAAGGGAGAAGTGGACATTTTTTCAGAGAGGGTGGATGAGAATGAGGTAGGTGAAAGAGCGTTTAGCTTACGGAAGTTGATTGTGCGATAATGCCTTGGTGTTGGGGCGGGGATGTTGATGGTCAGAGTGATGGCTAAGTGGTCAGAGAGGGTGAGGTCGGAGCCATAGAGATGGTGCAAATTTAATCCAGTGGAGCAGACAAGGTCCAAAATGTGACCACGGATATGGGTAGGAAAGTCGACATGTTGAGTGAGGTTAAAGCAGGTGAGTAAATCAGTGAAGTCAGTGGTTATTGTGGAGTCAGTGGAGTCCATGTGGATATTGAAATCACCAAGGAGGAGGATTGAGGGGGAGAGGGAACATAGCTGGGTCAGAAAGTAGGAGAAGTCAGACAGGAATGATGGGTGTGGTTTGGGAGGGCGGTAGACGACAGCCATGACTGACTGCGTGTGACCAGAGAGTTTTAAAGCCAGGTGTTCAAATGATGGAGCAGATGAGATGGAGATGAGGTTGGTCTTGATGTCTTGACGGTGGATAACGGCAATTCCACCACCTCGGCCCTCCGAGCGTGGTTTATTGACGTAGGAATATCCATTGGGTGTGGTGAGGTTGAGTGTGTAGTAGTCCAGAGGTTGTTGCCAGGTTTCGGTGAGACAGAGAAAGTCCAGTTTGTTATCCAGGATGTATTCGTTCAGGATGAGGCATTTATTGTTGAGGGACCGGGTGTTGAACAGGGTGAGCTTGATGTTGTTTTGAACAGCAGGGATGAATTCAGGTGATTTAGCCAGGGTTCGTAGGCAAGAGGTGCGATCGTGTGGGTTGCTGTGACCAGGTGCGCTGGGACGAAGAGTGAGAGTGCGCTGAGCCGACCAGAGGACGGGGATGGAGTGACCTGATTGCAAATAAACAAACTTGCGACCGGAGCCACGGTGAATGTACCTGGGTCGTCGGAGGAGTCCATTTGATTTGATGGCAGAGATGCATGATGGGGTGGAGCGGGTATTGAGCAGAAGAAGCCTTGCGGCGGAGTACTTCAGAGCCATGCCAGGCAGGAGCGAAGGGACGAGTACGAGGCCAAGGTCGAGGAGGCAAAGCGGCAAACGCAGCGGCAAACGCAGCGGCAAACGACTGCAGCCGCTAATCAAGACCACAGCGGCAAACAAGGCCACAAGGCCACCGGCAAACAAGGCCACGGCCACAATCAACGGGAGCGGGCCTTTCGAATTCCGTATTCCGTACCATCAAAAGCAGATTCCGTTATCCAGCCGGAGAACACGCGGCACGTGCGGGTGTGAAAAGGCAGGACAGGTGTGAGATGTCAGGTCAGAAAGGTAGAAGCAGACCCTGTACATCCATCCAGTCGGAGAAGCGGCGAATATGCAACGCCAGCGTCCTCTCGCAACCGAACCCGGAAGTGATACCATCTCGTTGTTGTATGTGTTGGTTTGAAGAACCGTAAAAATGGCCGAAACCTGCCAAAAAGTGCTTCTCCAGGTCACCTCCCGTGGGAGAATATTGCCGCCATAACATTCCCTGGTCCGAGATGCTTCCCTGGAAGTATAATTGTCAAAATTTTGAGTTTAACGCACTCTCGTGGGCACACACACGCACACACACGCACACACACACACACAAACACACGTGTATACTTACACACACATATACACATATATATATATATATATTTGTATTTGGGTCTTTGGGATCTACTGGGTCAACGGGGTCTTCATGGTCTTTTTGGGTCTTCTGGGTCTTTTTGTTTTTTTGGTCTTTGGGTTTTTTGGGGGTTTTCGGGGTTTTTAAGGGTCTTTGGGATATTTTGGGTCTTGGGGTCGTTTGGTCTTCTGGGTCTTTTTGATCTTTCAGTAAATGGGATATTTTGGGTCTTTTCAGTCTTCAGGGTGTTTTCGATCTTTTCGGTCTTTGGGGTATTTAAAGGTATTTGGGGTATTTAGGGTCTTTGGGGTGTTTTGGGTCTTCATGGTCTTTTGGATCTTTAACAGTATTCAGGGTCTTTGTGGTCTTTTGGGTCTTTAAGGGTCGTGGGGTATTTTGGGTATTCGGGGTCTTTACTGGTCTTTGGGGTCTTCAGGGTCTTTTGGCATTTTGTGTTATTTTTTGGTCTTTAAGGGTCTTGGGGTCTTTGGGTTATTTTGGGTCTTTGGGGTATTTTGGGTCTTCGGGGTATTTGGGGTCTTTTTGGTGTTTAAGTCTTTTAAGGGACTTTGGGGTATTTTGGGGTCTAAAGGGTCTTTTACGTTTTCGGGGTCTTTAAGAGTCTTTGGGATATTTTGAGTCTTTGTGGCATTTTGGGTCTTTGGGGTATTTTGTGTCTTTAACAGTCTTCAGGGTCCGTTGGGTCTTTGGGGTCTGTTGGGTCTTCAGTGCATTTTGGGTGTTTGGGGCCCATTGGGTCTTCAGGCTCTTTTCAGTCTTTTGGGTCTTCGGGGTATTTTAGGTGTTCAGAGTCCTTGGGGGTCTTCTGCGTCATTGGGGTCTTTTGGGTCCTCTGGATAATTTTGGTCCTTGGGGTTGGTTGGGTCTTTTGGATCCTCAGCGTCTTTTGGATCCTCAGAGTCTTTTGGGTCTGCCGGGTTTTTTGGGTATTCGGGGTCTTTAAGGGTCATTGTTGTATTTTGGTCTTTGTGGTATTTTGGGTCTTCATGGTCTTTTGGGTCTTTAACTGTCTTCATGGTCTTTTGGGTCTTTTGGATTTTTATTTTTATTTTATTTTTTTTGTATACAAAACAGAGGCTCGTGAAAGAGTTAACATTAATCACACAAAAAGTCAAACCGACACACAAAACACAAAATAAGGAGAGCGGTAGACAAGATGGGGAGAGAGGGGGAAGGACACAAACACAACATTTGAGAGGAAGGACATCGAGATCTTCAGGGTATTTTGGGTGTTTGGGGTCCATTGGGTCTTCATGGTCTTTTCGGTCTTTTGGGTCTTCAGGGTATTTTGGGTCTTCAGAGTCCTTGGGGTCTTCTGGGTCTTCATGGTATTTTGTGTATTTAACAGTCTACAGGGTATTATGGGTCTTCGGGTATTTGGAGTCCATTGGGTCTTCAGGGTCTTCTGGGTCCTTGGGGTATTTTGGGTCCTCGGTCTTTTAGGACTTTTAACCGGTGGACACAGTGTTACAGATGCATCACTTCCGCCTTTGTTGTTATTATATACTTGTAGAATATTTTTAGTTTCAGGTTATATTGTTGTTAAGATTTTTGTGTGAAATGGAGGTGACTTTAGTAAAAGGTAAAAATAAATGTTTGTGAAGTAAAAAGGAAAACGCGGCAAAGGAACCGGAAGAGGAGGGCAGAGATCGAGATTGGCAGAGAGAAGACGGCCATGAGAGAGATACAGCCGTAGAGTCGCATCAAGGCTGCGAGCGAACTTTTTTTGATATTGGGCGCGAATGAGTTGAGGCTTCCCGGGAAAGGGATTGTCCGCTACATCGTCACATATTGTGATTGCAATTAAACCTGCATCTCAGGTTTTATCACCAAGCGTGAGTTATTGTGGAGGGAGCCAGCGCCTCCATTACTGGCCGATACGCCATTTTGTCCTCGAAGAGGCCATCCGTTTGGTGCATCTTATTTTGTCATTGGGATTCCCATCTCGACATCATCGTGTTGATCACCCTTAGTTCACATATCGGCTCAATTCCCAAATCGACCTCTCACCTCGTAACTCCTCATCCACTGCCTAACCAACACCTGCCTGTTGTTTTGCCGTTCTGCTCGATTTCGACCTTCACCGCGTTGGGATTTGTGCACAGATTTTGGGGAATATTACATCCCACTCACGTTTGGCATATCATCAGTTCATTGCTTTGAGAGCATTGGGGAATGCTGGCACCATCATATGTATTGTTCATTTGATGCAAGTGATATTTTCATTGCACTTTCTTTAATAGTGTTATTGTTGTGTATGTGAGAGTTCTTAATACAATTACTTGTTCTGTTCTACAATTGCATTGGTGTGGTTTTACCATGGTTTATGAGAACACTCAAAATAATACATTTTCCTGCCGAGACTCTGAGGTGCACCGTAACCGGGGTTTGGAGAGGAAGTACGTAACAACAGTCATGTTCAACGATTGCCCATTAAACCCAGAAAACAGTAAACAACTTGTGCTGTGCCAAGTTATCCCCTGCAGTGAGAGTAAACAACATGCGCTGCGCCAAGTGATCCTCCTGCAGGATCAGTAAACAACATGCGCTGTGCCAAGCGATCCTGCTGCAGGGTCAGTAAACAACATACACTGTGCCAAGTGATCCCCTGGCAGGGACAATAAACAACATGCGCTGTGCAAAGTGATCCCCCTGCAGGATCAGTAAACAACATGTGCTGTGCCAACTGATCCCCCTGCAGGATCAGTGAACAACATACACTGTGCCAAGTGATCCACCTGCAGGATCAGTAAACAATTTGTGCTGTGCCAAGTGATCCCCCTGCAGGGACAGGAAACAACATGCGTTGCGCCAAGTGATACACCTGCAGGATCAGTAAACAATTTGTGCTGTGCAAAGTGATCCCCCTGCAGGGAGAGTAAACAACATGCGCTGTGGCAAGTGATCCCCCTGCAGAGACAGTAAACAACATGCGCTGCGCCAAGTGATCCCCCTGCAGGATCAGGAAACAACTTGTGCTGTGCCAAGTGATCCCCTGGCAGGAACAGTAAACAACATGCTCTGTGCCAAGTGATCCCCCAGAAGGGTCAGTAAACAACATGCTCTGTGCCAAGTGATCCCCCAGCAGGGTCAGTAAACAACATGCGCTGTGTCAAGTGATCCCCCTGCAGGGACAGTAAACAACATGCGCTGTGTCAAGTGATCCCCCGGCAAGGACAGTAAACAACATGCTCTGCGCCAATTGATCCCCTGGCAGGAACAGTAAACAACATGCTCTGTGCCAAGTGATCCCCCAGCAGGGTCAGTAAACAACATGCTCTGTGCCAAGTGATCCCTCGGCCGGGTCAGTAAACAACCTGTGCTGTGCCAAGTGATCCCCTGGCCGGGTCAGTAAACAACCTGCGCTGTGCCAAGTGATCCCCCGGCAGGGTCAGGAAACAACATGCGCTGTGTCAAGTGATCCCCCTGCAGGGACAGTAAACAACATGCGCTGTGTCAAGCGATCCTGCTGCAGGGTCAGTAAACAACATGCGCTGCACCAAATGATCCCCCTGCAGGGTCAGTAAACAACATACACTGTGCCAAGTGATCCCCTGGCAGGGACAATAAACAACATGCGCTGTGCAAAGTGATCCCCCTGCAGGATCAGTAAACAACATGCGCTGTGCCAACTGATCCCCCAGCAGGGTCAGTAAACAACATATGCTGTGCCAAGTGATCCTCCTGCAGGATCAGTAAACAACATGCTTTGTGCCAAGTGATCCCCCAGCAGGGTCAGTAAACAACATGCGCTGTGCAAAGTGATCCCCCTGCAGGATCAGTAAACAACATGCGCTGTGCCAAGTGAACCCCCGGCAGGGTGAGTAAACAATATGCGCTGTGCCAAGTGATCCCCCAGCAGGATCAGTAAACAACATGCGCTGTGCCAAGTGATCCCCTGGTAGGGACAGTAATCAACATGCTCTGTGCCAAGTGATCCCCCGGCAGGATCAGTAAACAACTTGCGCTGTGCCAAGTGATCCCCTGGCAGGGACAGTAAACAACATGCTTTGTGCCAAGTGATCCCCTGGCAGAGACAGTAAACAACATGCTCTGTGCCAAGAGATCCCCTGGCAGGAACAGTAAACAACATGCTCTGTGCCAAGTGATCCCCCGGAAGGGACAGTAAACAACATGCTCTGTGCCAAGTGATCCCCCAGCAGAGTCAGGAAACAACATTTGCTGTGCCAAGTGATCCCCTGCAGGATCAGTAAACAACATGCGCTGTGCCAAGTGATCCCCCAGCAGGGTCAGTAAACAACATATGCTGTGCCAAGTGATCCCCCTGCAGGATCAGTAAACAACATGCTCCGTGCCAAGTGATCCCCCAGCAGGGTCAGTAAACAACATGCTCTGTGCTAGGTGAACCCCCAGGAGGGTGAATAAACAATATGCGCTGTGGCAAGTGATACCCCAGCAGGGTCAGTAAACAACATGCGCTGTGCCAAGTGATCCCTGGCAGGGACAGTAATCAACATGCTCTGTGCCAAGTGATCCCCCGGCAGGGTCAGTAAACAACATGCGCTGTGCCAAGTGATCCCCTGGCAGACCCAGTAAACAACATGCTTTGTGCCAAGTGATCCCCTGGCAGAGACAGTAAACAACATGCTCTGTGCCACGTGATCCCCCGGAAGGGACAGTAAACAACATGCTCTGTGCCAAGTGATCCCCTGGCAGGGACAGTAAACAACATGCTCTGTGCCACGTGATCCCCCGGAAGGGACAGTAAACAACATGCTCTGTGCCAAGTGATCCCCCGGCAGGGGCAGTAAACAACATGTGCTGTGCCAAGTGATCCCCTGGCAGGGTCAGTATACAACCTGCGCTGTGCCAAGTGATCCCCCAGCAAGGTGAGTAAACAACATGCGCTGTGCCAAGTGATCCCCCGGGAGGGTCAGTAAACAACATGCACTGTGCCAAGTGATCCCCTGGCAGGGTCAGTAAACAACATGCGCTGTGCCAATTGATCCTCCAGCCGGGTCAGTAAACAACATGCGCTGTGCCAAGTGATCCCTTGATAGGGTCAGTAAACAACATGTGCTGTGCCAAGTGATCCCCCGGCCAGGTCAGTAAACAACATGCGCTGTGCCACATGATCCCCCGGCAGGGACAGTACACAACATGCGCTGTGTCAAGTGCTCCCCTGGCATGGTCAGCAAACAACATGCGCTGTGCCAAGTAATCCTCCGGCAGGGACACTAAACAACATGTGCTGTAACAAGTGATCCCCCGGCAGGGTCAGTAAACAACATGCGCTGTTTCAAGTGATCACCCAGCAGGGTCAGTAAACAACATGCGCTGTGCCAAGTGATCCGCCTGCAGGGACAGTATACAACATGCGCTGTGCCAAGTGATCCCCCAGCAGGGTCAGTAAACAACATGCTCTGTGCCAAGTGATCCCCCGGCAGGGACAGTAAACAACATGCGCTGTGCCAAGTGATCCGCCTGCAGGATCAGTAAACAACATGCGCTGTGCCAAGTGATCCCCTGGCAGGGACAGTAAACAACATGTGCTGTGCCAAGTGATCCCCTGGCAGGGACAGTAAACAACGTGCTCTGTGCCAAGTGATCCCCCAGCAGTGTGAGTAAACAACATGCTCTGTGCCAAGTGATTCCCCGGCAGGGACAGGAAACAATAAGCTATGCGCGAAGTGATCCCCCGGCAGTGACAGTAAACAACATGCTTTGTGCCAAGTGATCTCCCGGCAGGGACAGTAAACAACATGCGCTGTTTCAAGTGATCCCCCGGCAGGGACAGTAAACAACATGCGCTGTGCCAAGTGATGCCCCGGCAGGGACAGTAAACAACATGCGCTGTGTCAGGTGATCCCCCGGCAGGGACAGTAAACAACATGCTCTGCGCCAATTGATCCCCTGGCAGGGACAGTAAACAACATGCTCTGTGCCAAGTCATCCCCGAACAGGGTCAGTAAACAACATGGTCTGTGCCAAGTGATCCGCCAGCAGGGTCAGTAAACAACATACTCTGTGCCAAGTGATCCCCCGGCAGGGACAGTAAACAACATGCTCTGTGCCAAGTGATCCCCCAGAAGGGTCAGTAAACAACATGCTCTGTGCCAAGTGATCCCCCGGCAGGGACAGTAAACAACATGCGCTGTGCGAAGTGATCCCCCGGCAGGGACAGTAAACAACAGGCTCTGTGCCAAGTGATCCCCCGGCAGGGTCAGTAAACAACATGCGCTGTGTCAAGTGATCCCCCTGCAGGGACAGTAAACAACATGCGCTGTGTCAAGTGATCCCCCGGCAAGGACAGTAAACAACATTCTCTGCGCCAATTGATCCCCTGGCAGGAACAGTAAACAACATGCTCTGTGCCAAGTGATCCCCCAGCAGGGTCAGTAAACAACATGCTCTGTGCCAAGTGATCCCCCGGCCGGGTCAGTAAACAACCTGTGCTGTGCCAAGTGATCCCCTGGCCGGGTCAGTAAACAACCTGCGCTGTGCCAAGTGATCCCCCTGCAGGGACAGTAAACAACATGCGCTGTGTCAAGCGATCCTGCTGCAGGGTCAGTAAACAACATGCGCTGCACCAAATGATCCCCCTGCAGGGTCAGTAAACAACATACACTGTGCCAAGTGATCCCCTGGCAGGGACAATAAACAACATGCACTGTGCAAAGTGATCCCCCTGCAGGATCAGTAAACAACATGCGCTGTGCCAACTGATCCCCCTGCAGGATCAGTGAACAACATACACTGTGCCCAAGTGATCCCCTGGCAGGGACAATAAACACCATGCGCTGTGCCAAGTGATCCCCCTGCAGGATCAGTAAACAACATGCGCTGTGCCAAGTGATCCTCCTGGCAGGGTCAGTTAACAATGTGCGCTGTGCCAAGTGATCCCCCTGCAGGGACAGGAAACAACATGCGTTGTGCCAAGTGATACACCTGCAGGATCAGTAAACAATTTGTGCTGTGCCAAGTGATCCCCCTGCAGGGACAGGAAACAACATGCGTTGTGCCAAGTGATACACCTGCAGGATCAGTAAACAATTTGTGCTGTGCAAAGTGATCCCCCTGCAGGGAGAGTAAACAACATGCGCTGTGCCAAGTGATCCCCCTGCAGGGACAGTAAACAACATGCGCTGCGCCAAGTGATCCCCCTGCAGGATCACGAAACAACTTGTGCTGTGCCAAGTGATCCCCTGCAGGATCAGTAAACAACATGCGCTGTGCCAAGTGATCCCCCAGCAGGGTCAGTAAACAACATGCACTGTGCCAAGTGACCCCTCTGCAGGATCAGTAAACAACATGCGCTGTGCCAAGTTATCCCCCTGCAGGATCAGTAAACAACATGCGCTGTGCCAAGTGATCCCCCAGCAGGGTCAGTAAACAACATATGCTGTGCCAAGTGATCCTCCTGCAGGATCAGTAAACAACATGCTCTGTGCCAAGTGATCCCCCTGCAGGGAGAGTAAACAACATGCGTTGCGCCAAGTGATCCACCTGCAGGATCAGTAAACAACATGCGCTGTGCCAAGTGATCCCCCAGCAGGGACAGTAAACAACATGCGCTCTGCCAAGTGATCCCCTGGCAGGGACACTAAACAACATGCGCTGTGCCAAGTGATCCCCTGGCAGGGTCAGTAAACAACATGCGCTGTGCCAAGTGATCCCCTGGCAGGGTCAGTAAACAACTTGCACTGTGCCAAGTGATCCCCTGGCAGGGTCAGTAAACAACATGCTCTGTGCCAAGTGAAAATCGCAAGTTGTCAAACCACCCACGTGGGAGCTCGTAATTACAGGGAAAGTGCAAGGGTAATGGGTGCTCTACGCCTCGGCGAATGCTCAGCCTTGCCCCCCTCTACGTCAAACAACACACAATTTAGAAAATGCATATTGTGCATTAGTATGAATAAAACGTCTGCATTTTGTAATTAGATTTATTTTACATGGAAAGGTATTCTCATTGTTCTACATTTTTAACAGTAAATGTATACTCAAATAAATGCACGTTATTATGTCTAATATGGATCACGTGATGCCATACTATATGTTGCTGTAACAAGGTTGATCATTAGAATTTAAAATTTCACTTTCCTTGTTTTGAGTTTACCAAATGTATAAACAATTAGTTCCTTCAGGTCAACGTTTTGTGTATTTAAATGTTCTGTTGAAAAGGTGGAAAGCCCAACAAGTGTTTGTGACATCATTGAGGAACAGATGTATGTTTTGATCAACTTTTGCTTGGAAAAGCTCGCTCACCATTGGCCGCAGAAACAGGGAGATTGAAGAGGATGCGGGGAGCAACAAATGTTTTGGGGACATTATCTGTAAGGTTATTTTTGCAAATAAAGTTCAAAATATCTTGTGGTCATTGCCAACTTTCCTTCCTTCCTTCCTTGGTCCTTCCTTCCTTCTTTGGCACACCTGAGCTCCTCACCACATACAAGGCTTTCATCCGCAGCTCAATGGAATACTGTTCCCCCCTCTGGGTTGGTGCTCCTGCCTCACACCTAGCTCGGCTTCACGCTGTTGAAACCAAAGCGTTCAGAATCATTGGAATCTCCAAGCGATGAAACTAACCCCAAGGGCCTTTCACTCACTCACCGCAGGCAGGTTGGTGGTCTTTCTGTCTCCCACCGACTCCTCTCCGGCTTTGCTCCCCCAGCTCTCTCGGTGCTCTGTCCCCCTAATATTCCTACAGGTCGCACAAGATCTGCCAGCAACCCTCATATGGTTAAACTGCCAAAATCTATAGGCTCTCTGCTCACCTTCACTCTTTCATTCCCCTTTTCTCCCGCCTCTGGACCAAACTCCCCCACTCCCTTCAATCCCACTCCCCCCTCCAGGTCTTTAAAACAGCTGTTCACCACCATCTCTCATCTTCCCCCATCCAAAACCTTGATCTTTTCTACCCCCGCTAATTCACCCCAGATACACTTTTTTATTTTTTTTGAAATTCCAACTTCTTTCCTGGAAGTCCTTGCAGTGTTCATATGTTTTATACCTCTTCCACCTCCCACCAAGCCCTCCCCCTCCCACATTTCTCCCGATGTCCCTGCTCTCAAATGTTGTGTTTGTGTCCTTCCCCCTCTCCCCATCTTGTCTACCACTCCCCTTATTTTTTGTGTTTTATGTGTCGGTTTGACTTTTTGTGTGATTAATGTTAGCTCTTTCACGAGCCTCGACCTTGTATACAAAAAAATATATATATATTTCGGACTTTGGGAAGGATGAAATGGGACAAATCGTTGTGGACCAGATGGAACTAAAGGAAGATGGAAGAGATATATGGAAATGCTGTTGAATGCAGAGAATGAATGGGATGGAAACATAGAGAGTAACTCAGGTTTAGGACCGGCAGAGAAGATAACTGAGAAGGAAGTTGAGGAAGTGATAAAAGCAATGAAGAGTAGAAAAGCAGGAGGGTCTACGGGAATTGTGGGAGATATGTTGAAGGCAGCAGGAAGTTGGGGTGTGAAGAGAATGACAGAGATCTGCAACCTGGTGGTGAAAGAAGTCCGCAATCCAGTGAATTGGGAACCGAGTACCCTCGTCCCTCTATACAAGGGGAAAGGTGACCCTCTGGAGTGTGGCTCGTATCGAGCGATAAAGTTATTGGAGCATGGAATGAAGGTATTGGAAAGGGTGTTGGAGAGGAGGATAAGGAAGAAAGTGAAGATTGACGAAATGCAGTTTGGATTTATGCCAGGAAGAGGAACGACAGACGCGCTTTTTATTGTGAGGCAGTTGCAGGAGAAGTACATGGAGAAGAGGAAGAATTTGTTTCTTGGGTTTCTTGATCTGGAGAAAGCATTCGATAGGGTTCCACGTGAAGTAGTGACATGGGCATTGAGGAAGTTAGTAGTGGAGGAATGGTTGATCAGAGTGGTGATGGCAATGTATGAGAGAGCACGCACAGCTGTAAGGACGAAGGACAGGAACAGTGGTGAGTTTGAGGTGAAGGTGGGAGTGCATCAGGGGTCGGTACTAAGTCCACTACTATTTGTAGCTGTGATGGAGATGCTGGCTCGGAATGTAAAGGAGGGTTTACCGTGGGAGTTGTTGTATGCAGCCAATCTGGTGTTGATTGCGGAAAGTATGGATGGACTGAAGGAGAAGATGAACAAGTGGAAGGAATGTATGGAGACAAAAAGTCTGAAGGTGAATATCGGAAAGACGAAGGTGATGGCAAGTGGTAAAGCATGTGGTGAGGTGGAAAGAACTGGGAAGTGGCCGTATGCTGTGTGCAGGAAGGGTGTCGGAGAGTGAACCCCATTCAATGTACAATGTGCGCTGAGTGGGTTCATCAAAAATGTAGTGGTCTGAGAGGGTCATTAACCAGTGTGGCTGCTACATTCAAGTGTAAGGTGTGCACAGAGGGAGCTGCAGATGGCGGAAATGTTGAGTTGGATCTTGAAGACGGCGTGAAGCTGGAAGGTGTGAAAACATTTTGCTACCTTGGAGACATGCTGAATGGAGAAGGTGGATCAGACTCGGCAACGGTTGCTGGAGTCACATGTGCATGGAAGAAGTTTCGGGAACTGAGTGGTGTGCTGACGAGGAGGGGAGTTTCGTTGAAGCTGAAGGGAAAGGGTGTATGCTGCATGTGTGAGACGTGTTATGATTTATGTGAGCGAGACATGGGTCATGAATGTAGAGCAGCAACGAAGGCTGGAAAGGGTGGAAATGCGAATGGTTCGGTGGATGTGCGGAGTATCGTTGAGAGAGAGGAAGACAAATGATGAATTGCGAAAGATGATGGGAATAGAGCCTGTGATTGATGCTGTGAAGAGGAACAGGTTGAGATGGTTTGGTCATGTGTTGAGGAAGGATGAAAGTGACTGGTTGAGAAGAGTGATGGAAATGAATGCAGAAGGAAGTAGAGGACAGGGAAGACCGAGAAAGACTCGGCTAAAGGTGGTGGAAGAAGAAATGCGGGCAAGGGGGTTAACAAGGGGAGATGCAGAAAATAGGGCAAAATGGAGAAGTTTGTCATGGGGACCGCAAGGCTAACTCCCGCTCCAGCAGGGAAAGTGGCCTTAAAATGCCTGTTGTTGTTTGTTGTTGGTCATTGCCAACTTTGGAACTGGTCTTGCAATGGCTGGCAATTGACTCGCCATCCTCCACGAACTCTTTCAACGAACGTGCCAACTGCCGAGCTCTACAGCTATTGAGGACGCCTCTTCACGGTGTTTGTACCTCCCCAATGTAGGTCGGGGGCCAAATCTTCCCCATTCTTCCCTGCTGCCCGGATTCGTCAGGGCAGTGTGGTCACGGTCATAGTGCCGATCGGTCCCCATGGAGCAGCCCTTTTCCTCTTGTCTATCTCTCTAACTATAGCCTGGTGTTGGCTTAGCGGTTAGGGTGCCAGATTAGCGGTTAGGGTGCCGGCTTAGCGGTTAGGGTGCCGGCTTAGCGGTTAGGGTGCTGGCTTAGCGGTTAGGGTGCCGGCTTAGCGGTCAGGGTGCCGGCTTAGCGGTCAGGGTGCCGGCTTAGCGGTCAGGGTGCCGGCTTAGCGGTCAGGGTGCCGGCTTAGCGGTCAGGGTGCCGGCTTAGCGGTCAGGGTGCCGGCTTAGCGGTTAGGGTGCCGGCTTGGCGGTTAGGGTGCCGGCTTAGCGGTTAGGGTGCCGGCTTAGCGGTTAGGGTGTCAGTTTCGCAGTTAGGATGCCGGCTTAGGCTCCTAGGATCTTGGTTTCGAATCCCAGTCGATCGCTGAATTAACACCAGGGGGGTTGACTCAGCCTGTCATCCCTCCAAGGTCGGCAAATTGAGTACCAGGTCACTGGTAATTCCCTGTGTGTCGCAAGAGGCGACTAACTTCAAAAAGGGGACCAAGGTGCCCGAAAAAGCTCAACCCCTGCTCTGTGGGGAAAAATGGCCTCTAAAGGTGGTTCTATCTCTCTAACTCTATCGTGGCCCCGACTTCCTGAAGACAGGGGTACACCATCCTAGATGTGGTGGATCTCTGAGTCGCTACTGCGAGATCGATCGGCTGTCTCTGTGCCACGGGCTTGTTCGAGAGAACTGTCCAGGGCTAAACAACAACAACAACAACAACAACAACTGCCAAGCTCTCTCTGCCTTTTTCCCGAACCACCGCCCCTTCTCGATTTTTCCATGTGAGAGGCTATCCACCGGGCTGCTTGAGTTGACTTGGCATGTTTCACCTGACCTGACATGTAGAGCTGGCTATTAACAATAATGGTTCACATCTTACTATAATTCACCAAATGTCCGTCTGTCTGTTCAAAGGTACTGTAAAAACTGCAGAACGGATCGCAAAGATATTTTGTGTGGGTAATCCTGGGACCCCTGGGAGTAAAATAGGCTATTTAGTTTTCCCAATTTCAGCTTTGGTCTCCAGCATTCTCAGGTTTGGACTCCCGCATAACATTCGCGTTCACATAACGTTCATTGTGACGATGTTCTCATTGTGACGATGTATGTGTTCACGGTAGTGTTTGACGTGACGGTGTGAACGTAATTTCGTAATGTTATGTAAATTACGTAATTTCGTAATGCAAGAAAGCACCTAAAGGACTCTCAGACTGTGAGAAACAATATTCTGTGGGCTTTCATGTGCCTTTCTCTGAGGAGAGGCTTCCGTCTGGCCACTCTGCCACAAAGCTCAGATCGGTGGAGTGATGCAGTGATGGTTGTGCTTCTGGAAGTTTCTCCCATCTCCACACAGGATCTCTGGAGCTCAGCCAGAGTGACCATCGGGTTCTTGGTCACCTCTCTTACCAAGGCCCTTCTCCCCAGATTGCTCAGTTTGGCCGGGCGGCCAGCTCTAGGAAGAGTCCTCATTGTTCCAAACTTCTTCCATTTAAGAATTATGGAGGCCACTGTGCTCTTGGGATCCTTCAATGCAGCAGAAATGTTTTTGTAGGCTTCCCCAGATCTGTGCCTTGGTTGACTCAGCCTGTCATCCTTCCGAGGTCGTCAAATTGAGTACCAGTTCACTGGTAATTCCCTGTGTGTCGCAAGAGTCGACTAACAGGGTTGGTGGCAGGAAGGGAATCCGGCCGTAAAACATCGCTTCAAAAAGGGGGCCATGGTGCCCGAAAAAGGCCTACCCCTGCTCTGCAGGGAAAAATGGCCTCCAAAGGTGGTTCTTTCTTCTTCCCCAGATCTGTGCCTCGACACAATCCTGTCTCTGAGCTCGGCAGGCAGTTCCTTTGACCTCATGGCTTGGTTTTTGCTCTGATATGCATTGTCAGCTGTGAGACGTTATATAGACAGGTATGTGCCTTTCCAAATCATGTCCAATCAATTGAATTTACCACAGGTGGACTCCAATCAAGGTGTAGATACATCTCAAAGATGATCAAGAGAAATGGGAGGCATCTGAGCTAAATTTCAATTGTCATAGCAAAGGGTATGAATACTTATGTCAATGTGATATTTCAGTTTTTTCTTTTTAATAAATTTGCAAAACTTTCTAAAATCCTGTTTTCTCTTTGTCATTATGGGGTATTGAGTGTAGATTGATGAGGGAAAAAATGAATTTAAACGATTTCAGCATAAGGCTGCAACATAACAAAATGTGAAAAAAGTGAAGGGGTCTGAATACTTTCTGAATGCACTGTATAATAGGCAATGTGAAGAAATCGTCAGTCTTAATGTAAATGAAAACCTAAGCAACAACAGTAAATGGAATTCCCAGAAAAAGGCAAACATTTGGGCCTGAATGAAGGTTAATGAAGAAGAGGTTATATCCCTGCACCCCTTGACGCTTCCCCTCCAAAATTGTCCGTTTTGCCACCAGTGTCTTCCTTGGTGCAACTCCTGTAGAAACTACAATCAGTAAGCAAACCTTCGGAGGCATTCAACCCTTACAGTTATAAAAGTTATCATGTGGTTGTAATTTACCGTGAATGAAGAGATGGGAATTCGACAATTGGCCAATGCTTTAGTCCAAAGGGATACTCTTTAAAAGAAGAAAATCCATATATTTTATAAGTTTGCGAGAAAATAAGTTCAACACACCCTCAAAATCTATTATTAGGCCAAGAGTAATAGATTTAACCCTGAAAAAATTGTTAACAAGCTGAAACTTTTAGGAAAGATGCATAAAAGTATGATAACAAATATATCAAAACTTTCCTAAAATCCTCTTTGTGCTAAAGTGGGAATTCAAGATGGCGTCCAAGATGGCCGCCATTCTCTATTTTCTACATATCTTTGCATTCTGACACGACAGCGGTGCAAATAAAGTATCCAAACATAGGTTTTGAAGCACAAGCAATCCAATTTAATAGCGCATTCCATGTTTATTTGAAAACACACGTCACGTTTTCAAGACGGAGCCCATTCAAAATCATTTTCATTGTTGTCGATATTGTTACGGATTTATGTGAATTTATGTGAATTACTATTCAGGTCATTGCTTATTAATGTTTATTCGATTAAAGGTTGTTGTGATTAAAGGGTCAGGAGCCCTTCTGGGGAAAAGGAGACCGGAAACGGAAGAAGAAAAGACACGAGGTCCGGGAGAAGCGGCCGTCTTCTTCTTCCTCGCCCAGCTCCGACGCGAGCGGTGTCGATATTGATTAGCGTTGAGAACGCTGAGTTTGAAACGCCCGTCTGGCGAGAGGAGTTACCTGCGCGGGGTGATTGCCTGTTACGTGTCAGGTTGCCGGGGCTTCCTGGAAGGAACCAAGCGTCCGGCACTGTTCGCCTCGACGCCTCCGAGGGTGTGTACGGGTCGCACCTTGGGCCTCGCGCGCTTTGCTTTGCAAGGAGGTGTGCGCTGCAGCAGTTGTTCCCGGTACGTGACGTGCACGTTTGGAGCACGTCAGCCAGGGGTCCGTTCAACCGCCCGTGTGCGGAGAAGTCGACCTTCACCTTGGTCTGGAGGGGCCCAGAGACATTGTGAGGGACAGTGACCATTGAGGGGTCGTGAGTGGGGAAAGGGGGGACATAGATGAGATGGCCATCTTAGTAATATTGGTGATTGATGGTTGATGGTTGTTGATTGATTGGGGAATATATTATTGATTAATCCGGATCCTTGGTGTGGGGTTTCTTATTGACTTGAATTGTTGTGTCTTTCATATTGATTGCGTTACGAAAGCGTATAAATCATAGATCTTTCTGGCGGAGTTCCTCTCACGGTCCGGGGGTCACAGAGACCAGGTAGTCACCGGGAGGACCACGTAACAGAAATTGGGGGCTCGTCCGGGATATAAAATTGTATAAAATAATAAAATAATATTTTTATTCATTACAATTTATTAATTAAGTATTAATTGGTAAATTTTTGGGAAATTGTGGTAAAGTTTTGGGTGAGGGTTAACAGGTGTTAACGATAGGCACCATGGCGTTTGTGGCACAGAACTTTACGGTAACCCCGAGTGAGGCACAGTTCCGAGCGTTACTAAAGTCGGACCTCTTGAAATTGGCCAAACATTTTAACTTGGAGGCCCGAACTAATTTGAGGAAGGCCGAGTTGCAGACCGCGGTGATACAATCTATGGTGGGATTAGGAACATGGGACGAGTTAGCCTGGGAGTGGCTACCCGAAGAACCAGAAGACATTGAGCTCCGGAAACTGGAGTTGCAATTACGGAGCCAGGAACGGATCAAAGAAGAGGAAAGGAAAGCAGAAAAGGAAAGAGCAGAAGAGGAAAGGAAAGCAGAAGAGAGGAGAGAAGAGAAACAAGCAGAGGAAAGGAGAGTGGAACGAGAATTCCAGGAAAGGTTAAAAGAAGAAGAAAGGAAAGCAGAAAAGGAAAGAGCAGAAGAAGAAAGGAAAGCAGAAAAGGAAAGAGCAGAAGAAGAAAGGAAAGCAGAAAAGGAAAGAGCAGAAGAAGAAAGGGAAGCAGAAAAGGAAAGAGCAGAAGAAGAAAGGAAAGCAGAAAAGGAAAGAGCAGAAGAAGAAAAGAAAGCAGAAAAGGAAAGATCAGAAGAGGAAAGGAAAGCAGAAGAGAGGAGAGAAGAGAAACAAGCAGAGGAAAGGAGAGTGGAACGAGAACTCCAGGAAAGGTTAGAAGGGAGAAAAGCAGAGGAGAGGAGAGCTGCAAGGGAACTCGAAGCAGAGGAGAGAAAAGCCGAAAGGGAATTAAAGGAACGTGACATGGCGCTTCTGCAAGAAATTAAATTTAAGGAGCTGGAGTTAATGAGAGAACGGGGAGAGGTACTAGCCTTGCTGACTGGGCCGACACCTAGCCAGAACACCTGGGATGTGGGCAGACATGTGAGGCTGGTTCCACCCTTCAGTGAAAAGGAAGTCGCTAAATTTTTTCCACACTTTGAGAAAGTGGCTCGACAGTTAAACTGGCCGGAGGAGGCCTGGACCATACTAGTGCAAAGTGTGCTGGTGGGTAAAGCTCAAGAGATTTATTCGGCGCTACCAATGGATCAATGTGCAGATTATGAGGTATTGAAGAAGCACATTCTCAAAGCCTATGAGTTGGTTCCTGAAGCTTACCGGCAAAATTTCAGGAATGCCAGGAAGAGGGAGAGTGAGACCCATGTGGAGTTTGCCAGAGTGAAAGAAAACATGTTTGATCGGTGGTGTGAGTCAAAAGGAGTCGGGAAAGACTTCGAAACATTGCGTGACTTGATCCTGGTGGAGGAATTTCAACAGTGTGTCCACGAGGACATCAAAGTGTACCTGCAGGAAAAGAAAGTACCAAAGTTGTGGGACGCAGCCACCATGGCAGATGATTATGCCTTAACACACCGGATAGGGGTCCACGAACCTAACTCCTCGCCTAGATATCCGCAGGGGAGTTGTGGAACAGCAGGTGCGGAGAACGACAATACATGGCGGCGGCCTCGAGATGATTATGGGGACAACGCTGATACCCGAACTGTTCGAAATCAGGGGGCTACGGGGCCAAGGCAAACTTATTTTCCGGGGGGCCCTAGGCAGACCACGAGTTTTTCCTCCGGGCCTACTTGCGCTTTTTGCAAGAAACCTGGACACTTGATGTCCAGTTGTTACCTCATGAAAAGGGAAAACCCAGAGCGGAGTCCGACTATTACCACTCCGAATGCGATGGCAAGCGTAAGAAATCGCCCACAGAAGAGTTACCAACCATTTATTTATGAGGGGTTGGTCTCACTCAAGGGAAACTTGACTAACCCAAGACCTGTTAGGGTATTGAGGGACACAGGAGCCCATCAATCCTTAATGCTGGAAGGCATTTTGCCATTGTAAAAGAGTACCGCAACTGGTGATAGTGTTCGGTTACAAGGGATCGGGGGCTGTGTTAGTGCCCCACTTCATGTCATCCATTTGGAATCCGATTTGGTGTCAGGACCGGTCACCGTCGGTTTACAAGCCACGCTTCCTGTAGAGGGAGTATCTGTGATTATCGGGAATGATTTGGCCGGGGGGCAAATTCATGGTAACCCGAGGGTGGGTAAAGAGCACCGCAGGGGAAATAACACCACCCCAGCTCGGGATGGCGACCAAAGTTCCAAGTTATTTGTAGGGGGACTGAACTTCAACACAGAGGAAGAAGTTCTGACCTCTGTATTCAACAGATATGGGCCGCTGGTGGAAGTGCGGGTGGTAAAAGACAGGGAAACGCAACGGTCAAGAGGGTTCGGCTTTGTCACGTTTGCAAGCACAAGAGACGCCAGGGAGGCAGAGAAGAATTGGAATGGTAAGGATTTGGAGGGTCGGACCATAACAGTAGGGAAGGCATTTCGTAGGCGTCGAGAGCTCTACAGAAGAGGACAACTTGGCGGTAGTTTTGGGGTTGGCAGCAGCCGATATTACTATGGAGGCTCCCAGAGTTACGGCACCTCCCGAAAGAATGAATGTCAGAGCACTGGCCGAGAAGGAGACCGCCAGTCAGGTAACGGCTGGGACAAGGGGACCCACCGTAACTGTTAGGAGTCTGGAGAAGTTGAAGCACTATATACGGTGGAGCCGCCGAGCCGGGGCTCCTACACGGACTAACCGTGAACGCCACGTTCTTAAAGGCGTCCAGGTAGTGAACTTTCCTGCACGGACTAACCGTGAACTCCACGTTCTTAAAGGCGTCCATGTAATGAACTTTCCTCCCCGGACTAACCGTGAACTCCACATTCCTTAAGGCGTCCATGTAGGGAATACTCAGCTGGGCCTCCCGAAAAAGTGCTATCGAGAGGTTTAACTTTGGGGCTTTGGTTACCACCTCTTAACCGTCATTCAAGAGAACCTAGAAGTGGTTGACGCTTGGTCCAGAGTGAATTAATCTAGGTGTTTTGTGAAATTTTGTTGCTTTATTTTTAAGATAATTGTGCCCGGGGGGAACTGATGATTTGGGGGTGTGAGTTATCTGGTTGGTTTATCAAAGTTGGCCGGCAAAGAAAGTTTTTGCTGGGTTCAAACTTTCTTGCTTGAAGGGGGGGAGTGTTGTGAATTTATGTGAATTACGATTCAGGTCATTGCTTATTAATGTTTATTCGATTAAAGGTTGTTGTGATTAAAGGGTCAGGAGCCCTTCTGGGGAAAAGGAGACCGGAAACGGAAGAAGAAAAGACACGAGGTCCGGGAGAAGCGGCCGTCTTCTTCTTCCTCGCCCAGCTCCGACGCGAGCGGTGTCGATATTGATTAACGTTGAGAACGCTGAGTTTGAAACGCCCGTCTGGCGAGAGGAGTTACCTGCGCGGGGTGATTGCCTGTTACGTGTCAGGTTGCCGGGGCTTCCTGGAAGGAACCAAGCGTCCGGCACTGTTCGCCTCGACGCCTCCGAGGGCGTGTACGGGTCGCACCTTGGGCCTCGCGCGCTTTGCTTTGCCCGCTTTGCTTTGCAAGGAGGTGTGCGCTGCAGCAGTTGTTCCCGGTACGTGACGTGCACGTTTGGAGCACGTCAGCCAGGGGTCCGTTCAACCGCCCGTGTGCGGAGAAGTCGACCTTCACCTTGGTCTGGAGGGGCCCAGAGACATTGTGAGGGACAGTGACCATTGAGGGGTCGTGAGTGGGGAAAGGGGGGACATAGATGAGATGGCCATCTTAGTAATATTGGTGATTGATGGTTGATGGTTGTTGATTGATTGGGGAATATATTATTGATTAATCCGGATCCTTGGTGTGGGGTTTCTTATTGACTTGAATTGTTGTGTCTTTCATATTGATTGCGTTACGAAAGCGTATAAATCATAGATCTTTCTGGCGGAGTTCCTCTCACGGTCCGGGGGTCACCGAGACCAGGTAGTCACCGGGAGGACCACGTAACAATATCCAACGTTGTTTGTGCAATTTCGACGTCATCAACATCCAACAAGGCTGGTGCAGCATTGCCGCAAGTTTGACCATTGCATTTGCCACACATTGAGGTGCAAAACAGTCCAGGTTTCTTGCACCCACATGACATGCCACAACCATCAGCTTTTTCAATGCATGAAACCACGTTGAGCAAAGTGTCAGAGGGCAACTGGAAGATCAGATTCCACTGGTATGAGGGTGTTATCCTGCAATCTCCATCCCCATTTTGATGCTGGCGAGGGATTTCCCATCCATTCCTGAACTGTAAGATAAGTGCGATATGAATGTTGTTTGGCTGCAGCACTAGTTGGGGGTGGACTTGCTAGATCACGTGATGAACTCAGGGAACTGCAGCTCATGTCCGTCTGTATCCGGTGTAGCGATATTCATGAAGTGTAATCCTCGTCATGTAATCTTTCTCCTGCATGTTTTATCTCTTCCTGGGTGCTTTCAGTCTTCGTGAATGTGTCCAGCAGGTGATAGTCCTTTTGTGTGTACTTTACAACTTTGCTTTGCAAGCTGGTAAGGAAGGTGGCTGAGGAGCAAGCTGGTATGGAAGGTGGCTGAGGAGCAAGCTGGTAAGGAAGGTGGATGAGGAGCAAGCTGGTAAGGAAGGTGGCTGAGGAGCAAGCTGGTAAGGAAGGTGGATGAGGAGCAAGCTGGTAAGGAAGGTGGCTGAGGAGCAAGCTGGTAAGGAAGGTGGCTGAGGAGTAAGCTGGTAAGGAAGGTGGCTGAGGAGTAAGCTGGTAAGGAAGGTGGCTGAGGAGTAAGCTGGTAAGGAAGGTGGCTGAGGAGTAAGCTGGTAAGGAAGGTGGCTGAGGAGCAACTTCATAAGTCAATAAATCCTTCATCTCAGAACTGACATTGAGAACACATGTGATTCTGTTGATAAGACGATTGGATTGACTACTGTGTCCTTTCCCCTGACCTTTACTGTACTACTCTTGGCACCGATAGTCTAGTCGTCACCTTGTCATCATGGCGAGGTCTGATGTCTGTGAACCTCTTGCCAGTCACTTGTGATGCCGCTGTATGACCAATTTCTACAGCATTATCACAGTTTACAGATGAATCTGCGACAATGCCAGTCGACAGGGACACCAAACGATGTGGTTCATATCCTGCAAATGGTGGATGTACCTTCAGCCACTGCACAAAGATGACACGATCCCAGTTGTCCTTTGACCTGATGCTTGGGTGCAGGTCTTCTCCAGTGCGTCACATAGAGGAATACAGCGAGGTAGTCCATGGACCCACTTTGTAAGTGTGCTGTCTGTGATACCCCGACCGTGAGTCACTCCTCCAGGTGTTTTCAGCATCCGCATCAAGAACTGTTCGATGACCTGGTCAGAGAAGTTTCCTCCCCAAAATTCATCAAGACGACGGATGGTAAAGTAACCCTTCTCCGTAAATTGTGTGTACTTGCCAACTGGAATAGTTTGGTTCTAATGCTTCCGTCTGTTGTAGATACAGCCGGGCAGACTTTGCGTGGGGAATCTGCCATGCAGCATGGAAATGTGGGATCATTTTCCTCACACAGTAAAGATGAAGCTTCCAGTTCCCTGTCCTTTCAGCAACAATGAAGTGCTGCAGCAGGGCCACTTGTTGGATATACTGCACCCAGAGCTTCCCAGTTCTGCTCTGACTTCCAGCTTCCTCATGGAGCTGTGAAATTCCCAGGCTTTACTGTTTGACAGACTCCCCCTCGGCTATATCAGTGGCATTTTGATCCTGGTTAAGAAGGGCTTTGTATTGAGTCCCCAAGTGATCTTTGTCGATATTGTCCATGCAGCCAGGTTTATCTAATAACACACAAATGAGGGATGCTGAGGTAAGAATGTGGGCAACAAGTGCACGTGAGAAAGCATGGCCCTTCAGCATGTGCACAACTGATCTCTTGGCATAAACCCTTTCCCACAGTTCTGCTAGCCCACTTCCTGTCATAATGTGACCAATGCTTCCAAGGAAGACATCAAGAGATGGAATCCACCGAGAGTCCTAGACACACAATTATTTTGTCTAGATCTTGAGCACCAACCGCTATTCCTGCACCTTAATGTATAGAGGCTGGTCGAAGGTAACTGCACATATTTGCAGGCCATGCTTTTCACACCATTTCTGTACAAAGCTTAATGCAGTATACAGTCGTGGCCAAATATTGGCACCCTTGCACTTTTTTCAAATAATGCACCATTTCTTCCAGAAACTTGTTGAAATGAAAACATATTTTGGTATCCACATTTGCATTTCTTTAGTTTGCAGTGGAAAAAAAAAAAAAAAAGCTGAAAAAAATACTAAATCTTAGCTTATTCCGCACAGAAATCCTAAAATGGCCCGGACAATATTATTGGCACATTTTGGAAGTTGTTAGAAATAATTAGATTTCAAGCAGGTGATTCTCCTTTACTTTGGAATTGAACTCACCTGTGGTGAGTTGCAGGTGCCTGCAGTATAAAAATCACTCATTCAACCAGTTTTAATAGAGAAAAGGAGTCATTCTGCTGTTTTTTGTCACTGTGTGTACCGCGATGAGCATGGAGAAAAGAAAGAAAACCGGAGAATTGTCTGAGGAGGTCAGATACAAGATTGTAGCCAAGCATGGACAATCTCATGGCTTCAAGTCCATCTCCAGAGACCTTGATGTTCCTGTGTCCACCGTACGCAATGTGGTCAGGAAGTTTAAGGCCCATGCCACTGTAGCCAACCTCCCTGGACGTGGCCACAAGAGAAAACATGGTCGAAGATTGCAGCGAAGGATTGTTCGAATGGTGGAGAAAGCACGTGGATCAACTGCCAAACAGATTCAAGCTGACCTTCAGGTACAAGGTACGACAGTTTCAATGCGCACCATCCGTCACCAACTCAATGAAAGGGGGGTTCTATGGTAGGACCCCACTGCTGAGAGAGAGACCTAAGATAGCCCAACTGGAGTTTTCCAAAACACACCTGAACAAGCCAAAATCCTTCTGGGAGAATGTCCTGTGCACAGATGTGACCAAATTAGAGCTATTTGGTGAAACACATCATCTTTATGTTTACAGAAAACAAAATGAAGCCTTCAAAGAAAAGAACACCTTCCCTACAG
Source organism: Myxine glutinosa (assembly GCF_964187855.1). Taxonomy (NCBI): domain Eukaryota; kingdom Metazoa; phylum Chordata; class Myxini; order Myxiniformes; family Myxinidae; genus Myxine; species Myxine glutinosa. Next base: position 184,656,683 of record NC_136263.1, on the reverse strand, counting down.
TCAAACATGGAGGAGGTTCAGTGATGTTTTGGAGTTACCATGCTGCCTCTGGCACTGGGTGCCTTGAATGTGTGCATGGCATCATGAAATTACCAAGGCATTTTGGAGCGCAAAGTTCAACCCAGTGTCAGAAAGCAGGGTCTCCGTCGATGGTCATGGACCTTGCAGCAGGACAATGACCTCAAACACACTTCAAAAAGCACACAGGAATGGTTCAAGACCATTAATGTTACCTCTTACATGAGCCTCGATCTTGCATAACAACAAAAAAAAAAAGACAAAACGCTGGACTGTTCTGAAGTGGCCAGCAATGAGTCCAGATCTAAATCCCATTGAACACCTGTGGGGAGATCTGAAAACAGCAGTTGGGAGAAGGCAACCTTCAAATCTGGGAGAACTGGAGCAGTTTGCACAAGAAGAGTGGGCCTAACTGCCAGTGGAGAGGTGTGGGAAGCTCATTCATTGCTATAGGAAGCGCTTGACTGCAGTTATTTTGTCCAAAGGCTGTGCTACCAAATATTAAGTCTCGGGTGTGAATAATTTTGTCAATGCCATTTCTCTTTATTTTCTGATTTAAAAGGATATATGAAGTTCTGAATCAAAAAACAAAGGTTCTGCAATATTAACAGTGAAATAAAGAATTGTGGAAACCAAATAATTTTGTCAATTTCAACTTATTTTTAGAGAAAATTGTGAGTTATTTGAAAAATTGCAAGGGAGCCAATATTTTTGTCCACGACTGCAAATAGTGCTTAGATTGGAGGGGTCCAAATTAATAATAATAATAATAATTCATTTATTTTGTATAGCGCTTTTCAAGAAGCCCAAAGGCGCTTTGACAGAGTGGAAAACATAATGCATAACAATACATGAAAACAACAATTGCAAAAAGACAAGAATCAATAGGGAAATATTTAAAGCAAAAGGAGGGAGAAGGAGAAGAGATAGTCAGGGGTTAAATACTGTGGGTTGAATGTTGAATGCAGTGCTGAACAGGTGGGTCTTTAGTGATGTTTTGAATGTGGTGAGTGAGGAGGAGTCTCTGATGGTGTGAGGTAGTGAGTTCCAGAGGGTGGGAGCAGCGATGGAGAAGGCCCTGTCCCCCCAGGATCTGAATTTGGTCCGGATGGAGGGGGTCAGGAGGTTGGTACCAGCAGAGCGGAGGTTGCGGGTGGGAGTGTGTCTGGAGAGGAGGTCAGCCAGGTAGGATGGGGCCAGGTTATGGAGGGCTTTGTATGTCAAGAGGAGGATTTTGTACTGGATTCTCTGGGGGATGGGGAGCCAGTGAAGCTTGTAAAGGACGGGGGTGATCTGGTTACGGGTCCGGGAATGGGTGAGTAGACGGGCATTAATTTCTATCCTGGTTTTGTCATACTGATCACCCTTTTCTGTAAGCTTCATGAATCCACTCCATGAAGGACATGGGGCTAATTCGAGAATATAGCCGACAGCGCAGAGGGAGTCTCGGGCAACCACTGAATGCAGACAATGGAGCTCCTGGTCAGGAGTCTTTAGGGGCTCTATCACTTCAGATTGCAGGCCAGGAACAGCAGGCTTGATACATGTCCTTATAGGAATGCGTCCAAAGGTGCCAACTGTTTCAGCGGATGGTAGTTTGTGTGTTTTATGGGTGAAGTACTCTCATTTCCAGGTGGTCACACAAACTATGCCACCCATAGTGTGGAATGTGTTGTGACCAGTAAGTGTAGCTACATTGAAGTCAGCGTTAACAAATACAAACTGTGTAAAACCACCGAAGTCCTAAGATGGTTCACCACTGGATATCAAAGCAGTTTCAAACCGCTGTACCTCTTCATAGTCATCAGCAAAGCTCATACTGCTCAATATGTCAATCAGTTCATGTCAGGTCATGTGAGGAATATTTGCAGTGTATTGGAGAATATTGGAGACGGCGTGAAGCTGGAAGGTGTGAAAACATTTTGCTACCTCGGAGACATGCTGAATGGAGAAGGTGGATCAGACTCGGCAACGGTTGCTCGAGTGAGATGTGCATGGAAGAAGTTTCGGGAACTGAGTGGCGTGCTGATGAGGAGGAGAGTGTCGCTGAAGCTGAAGGGAAAGGTGTATGCTGCATGTGTGAGAAGTGTTATGATTTATGGGAGCGAGACATGGGTAATGAACGTAGAGCAGCAACGAAGGCTGGAAAGGGTGGAAATGCGAATGGTTCGATGGATGTGCGGAGTATCGTTGAGAGAGAGGAAGACAAATGATGAATTGCGAAAGATGATGGGAATATTGCCTGTGATTGATGCTGTGAAGAGGAACAGGTTGAGATGGTTTGGTCATGTATTGAGGAAGGATGAAAGTGACTGGTTGAGAAGAGTGATGGAAGTTAATGTAGAAGGAAGTAGAGGACGGGGAAGACCGAGAAAGACTTGGCTAAAGATGGTGGAAGAAGAAATGCGGGCAAGGGGGTTAACAAGGAGAGATGCAGAAAATAGGGCAAAATGGAGAAGATTGTCATGGGGACCGCAAGGCTAACCCCCGCTCTAGCAGGGAAAATGGCCTTAAAATGCATGTTGTATACACAGACGTTCCAAGCAGCGGTGGTGAAATGAAGGATTTCGGTCTGCATGCTGAAAATGTGGAATGTGCTGAAGCTGTGCACCTGCTATTTGCAACCATGGGACTTCTACCTTTCCGGTTCACTAGATTGTGCAGGAAGCGCTTCAGACAATCAGGTATCAAGGTGTCTCCATTTTCTGTTTTTTCCAATGTAGGGTATTTATCCATGTCATATACCATCAACCGGATATCGTCAAGGATAATTGAGGCGTCTACATCAATGATTCCTTCAGTGTCACTGCCTACCGCAGTTATGTTATCAGTTATCCACTTTTCACAGAGGATTTTGTGTGCAGAGTCACAAAAAGTGATGATGCTCGGTTTTTTTGGTTTTTTTAATACAGAATCGAGACTCGTGTAAGAGCTAACACAGTGAACATGAAAACATGCACAGACACATAAAACGTACAATAAAGGGAGCGAGAGACAAGAGGGAGAGAGAGAGAGAGAGAGAGAAGCACACGAGCACAACAACAGTAGGGAACAGGGACGTCGGAAGATCTGTGGAAGGGGAAGGGCTGGGGAGGAGGGAGGGAGGGAGGGGTACACGATATAAAGCAAATGAACACTACTAGGAATTTCAGGAAAGAAGTTTGGGATTGAAAGAGGCGGATCTGGGGTGAATTAACGGGAGTAGAAAAGATCAAGGTTTTGGATGGGGTGAAGATAAGAGATGGTGGTGAACAGCTGTTTTAAAGACCTGGAGGGAGGAGTGGGATTGAAGAGAGTGAGGGAGTTTGTTCCAGAGGTGGGAGAAAAGAGGAATGAAGGAGTGAAGGTGAGCAGAGAGTCTTGATTTTGGCAGTTTCACCAGAAGAGGGTTGTTTTCCTGTGATGCTTGTTATTGTGACATCTTCTCCATAATGTTCCTTCAACTGTTGCTGGAAATACTTCATTGAATATCCATCGTGCCCATGTATTCTAAAAGCTCTGATACAGAGTACTGGCATTCATCATTCTCATCAAGAAATATGCAAAGCTTCTTAAAAGCATCCTCCGCCTTTTCATCTCTATTTCGGAGGAATGCTTGAGCACAGTTACGATGATATTTCCATGGATATGTTTTCTCCAGCGTCTGTTGAAGCCCATCACCTCGCTTGATGCTTGCGAACACAGGAGTCCTGCGGCCTTTGTCTCCAACCGTTGCAGTATTGGTCGAACCCAGCTTCTCATTGCATATTACACAAAGTCCATCCATTATCAGAAATGAGAAACAAATAAACATTAATATATACACCCACAAATGGCCACCAGGCTGCCCACCATCCTTTTTCTTACTTAATCATGCAATACTTTATTTCATTGGATTGCTTGTGCTTAAAAACCTATGTTTGGATACTTTATTTGCGCCTCTGTCGTGCCAGAAAGCAAAGATATGTGGAAAATAGAGAATGGCGGCCATCTTGGACGCCATCTTGAATTCCCACTTTAGCACAAGGAGGATTTTCGGGGACTTTTGAGAAATATATCATACTTTTATGCATCCTTCTTGAAAGTTTCAGCTTGTTTCCAATTTCTTCCAGGTTGAGGTCTATTTTGAGCTATTACTCTTGGCCTATATTTGTGATGTTACTTTCTGTAAAGCATTTTAAATGTGTAAAACTGCCCTTTTGGCTCTTCGACACCAATAGTCAGGTTCACTATGTTAACAAATACTAGTACCCGACTGCAAAGCTGCAATGAGCCGGCGAAGCCAAAGCCCCTTGCCGCTATTTTACCCATCACTATGGCATCAGTAGGTTAGGTAGTTGGTAGTAGGTAGGTGTAGTAGGTACCGTACCTAGTTCAAAATGACACCATTTGCATTCTGGATGAGATTACAATTTATAAAATCTCCTTCTTGATTAATTCGGTGAATTCCGTCTCAACTCCGGATATTTCCGGCCGTGAAAAACTATTCCCTACGGCCGCGACATTTCTAAAAAACAATTCTTCGTCAATTTTAGAATATTTGACGCCGTTTTCACCCTCCGAAACGCGTAATAAGCTTTTTAAAAATATTTTTCAAATGCTCGAATCTCATTGGTTCTGGTGTTTGGTGACGATTTTCGTTGAAGATAACGAGGTTGGTCTTAACGTATTTTAATTACAAATTAGAGGTGCATTAGATTGTGAATCAAACAAAGAAGGGTGAAACAAACTCCTATTGAACGTTTTCGTAATTGTTTTATGCATCCAAATGCTCAAATCTCATTGGTTCCGGTGTTTGGTGACGATTTTCGTTGAAGATAACGAGGTTGGTCTTAACGTATTTTAATTACAAATTAGAGGTGCATTAGATTGTGAATCAAACAAAGACGGGTGAAACAAACTCCTATTGAACGTTTTCGTAATTGTTTTATGCAAACTTCCGCATCCGGTCGATGGCGGCCTCCATTGCGTGATTTGGTTTTAGAAATATTTTTTCAAATGCTCGAATCTCATTGGTTCCGGTGTTTGGTGACGCTTTTCGTTGAAGATAACCAGGCCCGTGCGGGCCGAGGTTGGTCTTAAAGTATTTTAATTATCAATTGGAGGTGCATACGATTGTGAATCAAACAAATACGGGTGAAAGAAACTCCTATTGAACGTTTTTCAATTTGTTATGCATACTTCCGCATCCGCAAGATGGCGGCCTCCATTGCGCTTCGGAATTCTCAAGCCAAGGGATACAGCATAATCTGGTTTTCGACATAATACGTACGCGTTTATTGACAACACCGGCTTCGCCGGCTATAATTTCGTTCAAAATTTTGGGAGATTATCAAACCTGTACATTTTTGGAATCATCAGAGCATGCAGAATCCGAAAATCAATGTTGGCATTTGCACAGACACCTGCATGGCCGCCATTTTGGATTTTCAAAATGGCCGCCATAAAATACATATTTTGCGCTATCTCAGCTTCCAGTCAACCTAGAAACTTAATTAAATATGCTAATCCTATGTTTTCTGGGTCAAGGAATCCAATAAAGGCCTCAAAATAGTGCTCAGGATTATAGAAAAGCAACAAACAAAGGTAATTGAAAACCATTGTCTTTATATTTGTGATATAACTGTATTACATAATACATGATATTGCAAGTCCTTTGAAGTTATAGGTATGGGTTTATAAAGCAAGAAAGCAGCCTTGTTAGTATCAGATTGAACTATAAGTCCTATACACAGGATCTACTAGGTATATACCATTCAGGAATATGCTTTTACAGATCTTCATCATTGTTCTGAGTGTCATTTTCGCAAAGGTGTCTACGCAAATGCCAACATTAATTTTTGGATTCCTCATGCTCTGAATATTCCAAAAATGTATAGTTTTGCTAATCTCCAAAAATTTTGAACGAAAAAACATAGTGAACCTGACTCCAACTACGGCAACACCTGCATCAACAGGTTTGGTTGCGTAGTCTTTATCTCCAGACTGTCAACACAGTTAGAGTTGGACTCCTATAAAATATTTAAAGTCAACAGTATTTCAACCTGGGGGGAAACAAAATTTAGGTTTAGCCCGTCGTTCAGTGCATGACATCAATAATGTCACATACACAGGAGTTAACAACGCACAGCGACCCATAAGGGCGCACTTAGATGACCAGGCACAAAATGTGGCAACACCACACATCATGATCCGGCTGTGTTGGAGTAAAAAGGCTGCTCAAGCACATATCAATACAGGAAGCTGAATTGCCCGTCAAACAAAGATGGGACTGCACAGTTCCAGCTTAAACTATACAATAAATCATTGCTGTTTATTATTGTTAAAATCAGCACTCCGGGAAATATTTACACAAAATTTACAACAAATACCATACCATCACCTTGCACATGATATAATTTACAATTATTGACATTTCAATGGTTTTGCAACATCCACTTTCCACAAAGTTTCAAAATCGCAAACAGAACCCTTTTATTCACCTACATCATGTTTCCCAAACATTTAAATTGAGTAAAAACTTGTGGGACAAAGATCCTCTGTTCCCCACCCCACACACCGTGAAGGGATGGTCAAGCACCAGAAAAACTCTGCGCATACTTTTCCTTTTCCATGTAGATTCCAGCCAGTGTTGGGCAATTTTCTCAGCAGAGGAGTTTCCTGATGCAACAGGAGTACAACTTTGCTTTTTGACTTGTATTTTTTAAAGGTAAAAACATTTAAAGACTCTCCCTCCTTTCCCATACAGCAGCTCAGGTCTGAGGGAAAGTCTCAAGTCAAGTCTCAAGTATTAAATAAACTTGTGTCAAGTCTCACATTTACTTATAAACCTATCTTGGAGTACACGCTATCAAGGAATTAAGACACAGGGCTTCATTTATTGCAATGTAAGTTATGAAAAGCTGTTTAACTCATTTATTTGTCAACTTTATACAGTGAAATTTTTTTTGCTTTGCTCCCAGGAACAATAAGTTTGTATTCAATTTACTTCTCATATCTAGTGTACTGACTTGAACATATGTACAGGAGACTAGTCAGCAACCTCAGCTTATGTTTAAATAGTTTACATGTAGAAACAAAGCATTCAATGTGTAACAGGCAAGGAGATTTTATTAATTTACTTGTATATTTATTATGTACGTTAAAATGAAACAATCACAAAGGGGGCGGGATGCCATGGAATAATGAAGGAAGCGGGACACTAGGGCATCACAAAGGGGGCAGGACGCTATGGAATCATGAAGGAAGCGGGGACACTATAGGGAATTACAAGGGGGCGGGGCGCTATGGAATCATGAAGGAAGCGGGGACACTACAGGGAATCACAAAGGGGGCGGGACACTATGGAATCATGAAGGAAGCTGGGACACTATCGGGAATCACAAGGGGGCGGGATGATATGGAATCATGAAGGAAGCGGGGACACTATAGGGAATTACAAGGGGGCGGGAAGCCAGGGAATCATGAAGAAAGCGGGACACCAGGGCATCACAAAGGGGGCGGGACGCTATGGAATCATGAAGGAAGCGGGGACACGAGGGTATCACAAAGGGGGCGGGACGCTATGGAATCATGAAGGAAGCAGGGACACTATTGGGAATCACAAGGGGGCGGGATGCCATGGAATCATGAAGGAAGCGGGGACACTATAGGGAATTACAAGGGGGCGGGACGCTATGGAATCATGAAGGAAGCGGGGACACTACAGGGAATCACAAAGGGGGCGGGACGCTATGGAATCATGAAGGAAGCGGGGACACGAGGGTATCACAAAGGGGGCGGGACGCTATGGAATCATGAAGGAAGCAGGGACACTATTGGGAATCACAAGGGGGCGGGATGCCATGGAATCATGAAGGAAGCGGGGACACTATAGGGAATTACAAGGGGGCGGGACGCTATGGAATCATGAAGGAAGCGGGGACACTACAGGGAATCACAAAGGGGGCGGGACGCTATGGAATCATGAAGGAAGCGGGGACATGAGGGCATCACAAAGGGGGCGGGACGCTATGGAATCATGAAGGAAGCGGGACACTAGGGCATCACAAAGGGGCAGGACGCTATGGAATCATGAAGGAAGCGGGTACACTATAGGGAATCACAAGGGGGCGGGACGTTATGGAATCATGAAGGAAGTGGGGACACTATAGGGAATCACAAGGGGGCAGGTCGCTATGGAATCATGAAGGAAGCAGGGACACGACAGAGAATCACAAAGGGGAAGGGATGATATGAAATCATGAAAGAAGCGGGACACCAGGGCATCACAAAGGGGAAGGGACGATATGGAATCATGAAGGAAGCGGGACACCAGGACATCACAAAGGGGAAGGGACGATATGGAATCATGAAGGAAGCGGGACACAGGGGCATCACAAAGGGGGCGGGATGCCATGGAATCATGAAGGAAGCAAGACGCTGTGGAAGCAGAAATAGGGCGGGACACTGGATAAAATAAAACATAATTTATTAACTTCAAATGTTGTCATTACATAATTTACAATTATGGAGGAAGTTCAAATAATCCAAGTCAAATCGACATTTCAATCATCACAAAATCATTTTATTTGGTCGGGGCGTGCACGTGACCAAGTCAGAACACGTTTTGAATAAAGTTGTGCTTCCTACGTTGGTACGACTGATGCTAACCACTTGGATATGGTGTCCTCTGTGCTGTCTGGAGAGTGGACACTCCCTTTAACCATAGTGAAGAATGGTATGCGACCTGGCGGCCATGAGTTCTGGCGTGCTGATCATGTACAGTATTCATGTACAGTACAAGGTAATGTCGTCGATGACCAATCTGTGCACGTCGACAACTGAATATCACTCACCATTTATTTTAAACCCCGTTTTAATTCAACGTTTGTTCAACGATTATTTTCCGAACACTGTAAGCTCAAGTCGCATGTAAGTTGCAAGCAAGGCCCCAGACACCAAGCCCCAAGTCCGGGTTTCAAGTCAATTTCTTCAAGTCGCAAGATTTTGTGACTAGAGTCCCCAACTCTGCCATACAGAAATTACCAAATAAAAACAAATGCAGAATTTGTTTTTATTTTATCACTAGCCTTGGTGGCGTAATGGTTAGAGCATCTAATCTGAGTCTGGGGGGTCAGCGGTTTGAACCCCGGCCGAGTCATACGAAAGACACTAAAAGTGGTATGTGCTGCTTCTTTGCTTGTGTCTTAGCATTTAAAAAGGACTAGCTGGAAGCTAGTGGTAAAAATACCACGATATAAAAAAAAGAAGACAACTCCTTTTGCATCTTCAGATGCATAGAGCTGCCAAAGCAGTTTCCAAGACTAGTGGGCACAATTTGAGGGGGTGGGGGGGGGGGGGGGCGGCAGACATCTTGCCATATTCTCTTCCCATCCCAGGAACAGCTGAAGAACACAGCTAGCAGGGCGGGGATCAAAATTGACAAATAACTTGTTTTTTGTCCATAATCGTGAATTTTGTGAGTGCATTTTATCATTATTGAAACTAAGGGGATAGAGTGTTAAGAAGAGTAGGTAACGCTAGCTACCGTTCGCTTCCCACAGCCCTCTCTGATTTATTAGGTAAGTTAATTAGGCGTGTGACACGAAGAGCTAATGCCAGAATCTTGGGTTCTCGCCGGTGAACCTTGGCAGGTGCGTAAGGTTCTGGGGAGGGGGGAGGATCCATAGCTAGACTGTGCTAAGTGTAGTATGGTCCATGTGTTTTGAGTAGGTTAAATTGCCATGTAACAGGGACCTGTCAGAGTAAGTCGTTTGTTGCACATAACGTTGAGGAGGCAGCATATACAATTTGTAGACAGGTTTGACATTAATTTTTTGGGCATAAGCACCTTTTTTTGTAGGTGGGGCAAGGTGAAGATTTCCCATGAGAGAGGCACACGTCACGTGGGTGAAAGGCCGGTCACGATGTGTCTGGCCAGTGTGTGTCAGCCATTGCGGCATAATGTGCTGTGGAGCAGCACATTGCGGCGTAATGTGCTGCGGAGCAGGAAGTGATATTGCAATTTATTTTAATGGGGCCCGCCCAATGCATGGGACTGTCAGGGGAGAACTCGACCCAGGAGGAAGAAGAGGAGAACTCCACCCAGGAAGACAAGGAGGGGAACGTGAGAGACCTCACTTGAAGAAGGAAAGAACGAGAGAGACCTGGAGATTAGGAAGAAAAAGAGGGCGTGTGTGTGTCTTTGGAGAGATCAAAAAGCTACGTGTGAAAGGTGTACAAACAAGTGGTTCTCTCTGGAGTTTTGGTATTGACCCAAGTTGGGATCACCCTGTGTTTTTGGAGGTATTGGAGGCAGAGGACGGAAGGCAGCCCAGGAGGCCTCGCTTGAAGGCGACAAAGTGGTCCATGAGGCGTTATGGAGGCTGATTGTCGCTGGCCTTTCTCTTGATTAATCTTTGTGCTTGTTTTGGCTTACGGCATCTTGGGAGATACTAGTCACTGGCTCTCGTCTCACAGCTGGTTTCCAAAGCGAGCTGCACTGAGTCCGGCTTCCAACCTTGGCATCAGAAAAGGGAATTCTCGCATGGATTATTAGCTTGTTGAACGAGTGCGATCGGTGGCACCCAGTGGGTTAGAATTTGTGCTTTGTTTCTCATCATTCTGCACAAGTTTGAGTGTTTCCATTTCATTCGCTTGGTTCGTTCAGTTTTCCATGTGTGTTTTGATTGGATGATGCATGGGGAATGGTAAAGATGTATAAACTAATTGAACGCAGTGCAATAAAAGATTGTTTGGGCCATTTCCCATGATTAAAGGTCCCAGCACAAGGTTCTGTCTTAACGGGAGCCTCAGACGTGACGACACTACATACCAGTGTGTTCCTGCCACTGCCATAATTTTTGTTACAATCAGTTGTGTTTGCGCAATGCAGAAAAGCTCGGGAGGTGTACAATCGTTCTACGTTTTTTCATTTTAAGGAGAGATTAGTTTTAATTATTGGGGATATCACTTTAGAGTTGGTGTGTGCACATTTATTTCCCACACCTTTCTGTGCATTATGCCTGTGAAGGGAGTGTTGTTACACTAGGGTGGGGGAGGGGTATCAAATTACCATCAGATCTGCATACATAATAAATGGGTGTGTTCTTACAAAAAACTTGGCATCCACCTAACTAAAGACAAAAAGAAAACGTTTTTACTAAAAAAGTATATATATATATATATTTCAAAACTTTTTCATTTGATTTGCTCAAAGATGCAAAACAAAATACCGTAGTTAGATGAGGGGTTAAAGGTCACTCGTGTCCACAATGCACTTGATGAAAATGGTGTCATCCCGAACATATGAATTTCGCGATACATCAAGTGTGGCCAAAGAACAAAAAAGAGGACAACCACTAGCAACATTAAGCTCATTAACAGGTCGCTGAAAGGAGGATGATGTTGGATCAGGACGGAACGCATCGATAATGTGCTCACGGTTATTCTGGTCCATCAGCATCAATGTTACCTGCAGGTAGAGAAATTTTTTTGTTAATGACAATGAAATAAATGATTTACGGTATCTATTTTTCGCCAAATGATTGCATGTGATTGCACATTGTTCAAAACCAGAAAGCAAAGCCAGATTGTACTACAACACATGTTATATGCACCTGCCACTTAAAGAAAAGAAGAGAGTAAGATGAGTTTAACAACTTGAGATTGGGTAAACTCACCATGGATTATATGAAGATAGATTTCAGCTTTTAACAAACTACAGGTTGTCCCATAAAGTCTTCTTCTGGCTTAACAATCATATTACGACCAAACCAAAGGAGATGATTATGTGAGTTCTGATGCCGTTTTTTATGGCATAGCCCATAGGGCGATGCCATCTGGAACGGCATTTGTCTGTCCTATGCCCCCACAAACGTACATCAATCATAGCTGAGGATCTGGTAACATGACAGGGGGACAGCGTTTGGTAACCATTACAGTTTCATATTTTACTAAAAAGAAATATAATAACCTTCTGTGGAATGTTTTGGGGTCCAGGCGGGTGTTGTAAGGTAGGTACGAGGTTTCAGAAATTCCTCAATAAAATTATGATTTTGAAATGCGATCGACATGGACTTTGCTCCCGAATCCGGAAGTGAACAAATGACAACGGTTCGCTGGTTTGAATCATGATTTAACCTTATATTTTGATATATTAATAACATAGTATTAATTTGTGAATGGAATATTGAATGATGCTGTTTGGAATGAAAATATGGAGAACCTGCTGTCAATGCCTGACGTTCGACTGAAGGTGGCACAGGAATGTGGAATTTATTGGTTCATCGTTTGCCATTGACTGTTTTTTTTGTTTTTTTTACCCAAGTCATTCACAAACTGGCTGTCCATGCCTGAAGTCAAAAAAATTATATATTTACATTATTTGCTAACTGCTAACTGCTATCTGGTCTCCCCACCCAGGTCAAACTATTCTCTTCATATAAAGTATCAAACAAGCCCAGCTATGCCATTGTTAGACTATTGGTCTTGTTATTTTTTGGTTTTGTGGTTTGATGATGCCGGTCTTTTTGCATTTTGTCATGTAATTCATAAAAGTTTCTTGTGTTCTCCAGTACAGCTCAACATGTGAACCTTTAGTGACACCTAACACGTCTTAACGGGGGGGGGGGGGGGGGGGGGGGGTGGGGGGGTGAAAAAAGAAATCGGGAGGATCAAGGCAGACCACCCTTGACGCACCCACCCCAGGGACGGATCCAGGAATTTAAAGACGGGGGGGATGTGGGGGTAATGCATTAAGCAATAGCGCTTGGGGGGGGGGGGGGGGATGAAGGGGAGTCTAGGGATCCTCCCCCAATACATTTTTAAAAGTTGATCGCCAGAAACGGCATTTTGTGCGTTCTTGGAAGTTTCTGCAGTTCCTTTCATTCTTCGCTGGTCCAACAGTTCAACAGATTCGCGATGACTAATGGTCAGATAGAGGAACTGGTGAAACTAGTTGCCCAGCTGTTCCTTCTGCTATAAATTGATGAATTTTGTAGGTGTGTGTGTGTGTGTGTGTGTGTGTGCATGCGTGCGCGGCATGTTTTTTGTGTAGTTCTACTGGAGCTTTCTGATATGGAATTTCTGATTTGTGTTATCTCTGACTGCACATTCTTCCAGTCTATAACTTGTGAAAGGTCTGAACGGCGGCACCTACTTGTCTGGGATAAAATGAACTATGAAGAACTGGAAGACCCATCTGCTTCTCTTCACTGTCTTCTTCAAATAAACCACACGACTATAATAGAGACAGAACGCTCGGAGAGAAGAGAGAATCTGTGTGGACGTCCACAGTGTGTTGTGTTAATGAAGTGTATGTGCTGTGTTCAGTTTTTAGCAAGTATTAAATAAATTGCCTTCAAGAACGTGGTTTTCTCTGTCTCAGTCATCTTATTGAGTGAGTAGAAAATAATCCACGTCAGACCCATTGACATGACCAAGCTATTGGTATCTTCCTTTGAGATGCTTTGCCAAGCCTTTACTACAGCCATTTTCAGTTGTTGTTTGTTTTGGGGGGTGTTTCTGATTTTGACTTTAGTCTCCTCTTCAACAACAACAACAGGCATTTTAAGGCCATTTTCCCTGCTAGAGCGGGAGTTAGCCTTGCGGTCCCCATGACAATCTTCTCCATTTTGCCCTATTTTCTGCATCTCTCCTTGTTAACCCCCTTGCCCGCATTTCTTCTTCCACCATCTTGAGCCAGGTCTTTCTCGGTCTTCCCCGTCCTCTACTTCCTTCTACATTCATTTCCATCACTCTTCTCAACCAGTCACTTTCATCCTTCCTCAACACATGACCAAACCATCTCAACCTGTTCTTCTTCACAGCATCAATCACAGGCTCTATTCCAATCATCTTTCGCAATTCATCATTTGTCTTCCTCTCTCTCAACGATAGTCCACACATCCACCGAACCATTCGCATTTCCTCCTCTTCTTCTTCTCTTCAGAAATTCTTCTTGTTCTTCTCTTCAGTCTCCTCTTCAGAAAGAAAGAAATTGAAATGCATGCTTCATTTGATTTAAATCAGGAGACTGACTGAATCCCAGTCTGAATCCTTCCATGTCTTTCCCCTGATTAACTCCATGGTGGCATTGGCAGTGTTTTTGGGGTCATTGGCTTACTGCATGGTGAAGTGCCACCCAATGAGAAAATTAGCATACTCTTGAAAAAGAAACCTACTTTTAGAAGAAACTCGCAACCGGACAAAAACACAAAAGTTACACACTCAAGATCTCTCACCTTTTGTCGGAAGGGCCACTTGATAAGAGCATCATACTCTCCTTTCATGATGACAAAGAAGAGAGATATGTGTGTGCCACGACCAACCCCATCACCGTTGAGGTAAACACGCATACATAACCTGAAACCATATCTGCTGGTGAAGAAAGCTGCAAGCACAAAAGGAATTCAAGAGTAACAAATGTTTAAACAAGTACAGATGCATTCAATGTACACCGCCCACATGCCAAATAAATAAACATATACTCCAGCGCGCGACATTGCTGGGGTGCCTTTGGCGCCTGGCGATGCCGCCGTGCAGCACATGGAGATGGAATTGAAAGGGAGTAAAAAAAAAAAAACACCTTTCAAGGCCATTTTTCCCCACAAAGCGGGGGTTGGCCTTTTTCGGGAACCGTGGTTGTTATTGTTTTTTGGTCCCCATTTTGAAGCAATGTTTTTACGGCCGGATGCCCTTCCTGACGCCAACCCTTTTTGCCGCCTTTAACGACAAACAGGGAATTACCAGTGAACTGGTACTCAATTAGCCGACCTCGGAAGGATGACAGGCTGAGTCAATCCCCCTGGTATTAATTCAGTGATCGACCGGGATTCGAACCCAGGATCCTAGGATCCTAAGCCGGCACCCTAGCCGCTAGCCCAACTGGGGTGCCTTTGGCGCCTGGCGATGCTGCCGTGCAGCACATGGAGATGGAATTGAAAGGGAGTGGTGTACAATAATTGATTAATTACATAATTAAAATAAATAAATAATAACCGTAATATAATTAATTTCTTAATCAATTGGCTAATAGCATACCTAAACCACCACTGTTTCATCCGAATCTATAACTTTTTAAAAATTAAGTAATTAATCGAAAAATAATAATCCATGAATTGATTAATCAATAGATCAAAACTACCCTTCACAACCAAATCAATTAGTCACTGTTGTGTCCAAATATCAGCTTCCTTGCTCAAAATGTGCCTGAGATAAATAGGTACTTAATAAATCGCTAATCATTAAGTAATTAATCAATTAATTGATTAATCAAAAATTTTAAAATACAGTTTTTGCCAAAGCACGGGCTCACAATTGTGGCCAAATTTCAGCTTTCTAGCTCAACGGATGGCTGAGGTATCACCCAGACAAACAAGAAAGAAAGAAAACAAACAAACGGAGTGAAAACTGAGTACTCTCTTTCAGCTCGCGTAGTCGCCGGGCCCCGATGATGTCATGCAGCGCCTGGAGGTGGAATAGGAAAAGAGTGGTGTACAAAAAAAATAAAATAGTTGGATATGCCACAGCCTTTGTGGAGAAAATTTGGTCAAAAAGGAAGATTACTATTATAACCCGGTTTATGTCGAAGATGTGTTCCTGAAAGGTGCGATGGATATCAAAATGACATAAATCAGAGACTTTTCTCGTAAGGATTATTGGAATAAGGGGGGATGCATTCCTAACATCGCCACTTCACCTATTATATAACCTTTGTCTGGTTATATGACAGTTACTGTGTATTCAAATACACATACGTTTTATGGTACACACAATAGTCGGAGGCAAACCTAATAACCCGCATCAATTTGAAAAATAACATCTAATTTCACTTTTAAAGTAACACTTTTACACTGACTCGTAGCCACAGATACATCCTTGCCACGTAAAAAAAACATGCTTAGGTGGCATGATGCTCAAGGATCACAAAGATATACCACGGTAAACTGCATTTGAGAGCTAAACAAAGACAACGGTGGGTATGATGAAGCTGTGTGTTAAAGGCCCACATCTTCATCCTAGACCTACCCACGTTACATTGAATTACTAAAAATACTGTACTCAACACAAATGTACAGCAGAAACCTAAACACAAATTATACAGGGTACAATAAGATAGTCACCAAAGTACTCTACAATACATTACATGCCTTTATGCGCAACACAAAATGGTTTGTGTACACGGTAGGTGGAGGAGAAGGCTGAGACGATGGATACGAGTAAGGATGGATGCTGTCAGCGACGTAAGTGTGGTTTGAGGCAATGCAAATCAGGTAGTGGTATTTATAAAGTGACGGCGTATTTGCAAAATGACAAGGGGGACACGTAAATCGGGGTATTTCTTGTACTTATTTGTGCCACCTCAGGTCAAAGGTCAGTAAAAGGTGACCTTCGGTAAATAATTTAGTCCATTTGCAATGATATGAATATCAGTAGACATGGAAACTTCTCAACTTCATAGAACACCAAAATAATTCATTTAAGTCAAATAGGGCCAAAGTTATCAAAACATTTAATGAGACAAATGGGAAAATAGCATAATCGGTTGATATTTACACACAATATCTGGAAAGTTATTTAAGCTACAGGCCTGAAAATTTGCAACAGCGACACGGCCAATTAATGTTTATCAAAATGGAAATTTGATTAGACAAGAAATGAGGGGGAAAAAAAACAAAAAAAAAACGGCATCAAAAGTGGAGGGATCCACAAAGCAAGATTTTTCCTTGACTTTTTCCATGAACTTTCGCAAGCCGTGTCGCTTTTCATGCCTTCCCAGACAGCAACTAATGTGAATGACAGCCTGTTTGCAACCGCGACTGGGATCCATGCAATAATTTTCTGAGGGACGTTTGAAGAACTACGGCAAGTCTTTCTTCTTGTTCATATGCAGCACAAGGCTGTGGGGTAGCATCATTGGCTGAGGTCACAGCTGTGCCACTGATGTAGCGCCCTCTGCTGCTTAGAGCAGGAATTTTGAATTTGACAACATTGCTGGCGACAGCTCACCTACTCTTCGCAAAGGACACCGTGGGATCGTTAACATCCACAAACGAATGTTGGCAGACGGGGTGCCCGTTTAACACCAATCCGAGAAACCTCTTCATTGAGAACGTCGTTTTTCTACAGTTCCTGATATTCACCAGTAAAACAAAATGTGCTCGACATTATCTGAAATATGCTTCTCACCAGGTGAGTAATGCGCAATTTGACGCCCAGATATGGCGTCGTTACGCTTCCGAGAAACTTCTGTGATTTTCCAGATGAATATGCCATCAAATGTGGCCAATTCCATGGCTTCCACCTTCTTTCGGAGATCAGCAAGCGCGACACCATTCACACCCACCTCCTGCTCAAATGTTCGGATCTATGAATAGATGTATGCAACTGTAAAGAAATCCATAGGTTGATCAAATGCAATAAAAATACAATATTTTACAATACATTCAAAGAGTCCTAGGACATGGTAAAATAAAACTCATATTTGATCACCGTGAATAAAAGCTGGTGCAGATAACCCAATCCGAGGCGATAAAATAAAACTGGTCGATACGTATTTTTTGGAACCGATCTGTACACAGCATACATGTAGGACATGGATCACGAAGAATACATCACCTGCGTCAAATGTTGTGGATTTCAAAGGCAAAATGAAAGGCCGTTTCAGTGATGATCAATTTTGATAATAGTACGACATCACGGCACGAAGACCGGACATTAAAGCACATGATCACAAGATTTATCAACAGGTGAGTGGGAATTTGGGAATGTCCAAAGAAAATACCTTCAAAACGGCATGCAAAACTTCACATAGTCTGTCTGTCCTGAATTTATTCCAAAACACACCCACCGATTTGATATCCAGGGTCTTATTGCCTCAGAATGGGTTATGTGCAGTGGAAATACCACAAAGTCACGTGACTACTTTCTAGTCACCTTGGAATTCAGGAAATCAATTGTGCCTGTGTTTCCATGCTGGACTTGATCCCCACCAATTCTCTGCACAGACAAGCTCTCCACCTCACGGTTTAGTACAGTAACGACATCTTCAAAACGATGGATGCTTTGCTCAGCCAAATCAAGCCTTTGTGTGAGGGCTTCAAGATGTTCTCCCGCAGTTGACGACTCCTTACCCTTTACCCCAGTAGTCCTTTGCTGGTACAACTGAGAGTCTTTACGACACGTTGCACCCAAATGTGGCTCAGCAACTGTATGCGAAGACACCAGCTGTTCAACAACAAGCAACTTCTGCTCGATAAAGGATATTCTGGCCTCCAATTCCCCAGGATGAACTGGGGTAACTCCTGAGGTTTTATGGAGAACATCAAGAACCAATCCAAGATGGTTGACAAAACTTTTCCGCTCGTGTTCTACTGTGTTCCTGTCAACCTGAAATACATTGAATGTCACAGTGAATAGTCAGGACCATCTCATTTGATTGGTTGGCAATAATTAAAGTAAATTATATACCAGGCCAAAAAGAGTGCAAAAACGCATGACATTGCAGAAGCAAAAATATGCAGAAAATAATAAAACGACATGAGTGCAGAATGCTCTGACGACAACCTTCTAAAAGTGGGACATTAAATAATCAGAACAAGAAAGAACAATCAGAGATTGCAGACCCTCGCCAGGATGTGTTGTCAGTGTTTTTAAAGGTTTTTGTGTTAAAAACAAATATGGCGGCCGAACCATGTGACCGATGACTTTTTTTTTTTTCTCCACCAATTTATCCCTAGATGATGCTCAAGAAATTTCAGCTTGATCGGATGAAGCTTTATACTTGTCGAATTATGTCATAATTAAGGTGCAGATGACATTATCATTAACATATCTTATTCCCCAAGCGGAGTACTTGACAATGAGCCATGTTTAAATTTTTTCCATTGAGCAGTTTTGGAGATATAGAGCTGCAACTTTTTTTTCGATTTTTCCAAGATGGCGCCTGTACCACGTGACCTATGACGTCATAATTATGAATAAAAATTTATACAGGTGGAGGCGCTCCTATGGTAAAATTTCGTGTCAATCGGACCAACGGTTGCCAAGAAAATGAATTTTAAAAATGCAGATACGGCACACGAACGGCACACGGCACACGTGCGGCACATGTATGCAAACAATTGCTTAGCCCCACTTTTAGCTTTGCAAACGCAGGGTAACTAGACCTTCAGTAATACAATGATGGCAGATAGTCATTTACGAATCACATGGTATGGATGTTCGTGTACAGGGTAGGTGGAGGCAACGTGTGACGACATTTAATATTTAGTTTTATTGGAATTGGGTCATGTAGACAAGGCCAACAAAAAAAATTACCATAATGACGAATTGGGAATGCTTCAGGGTTCTTGGTTTATGTGAAATGTTGCAAAAGATTTATACAGTCATGGCCAAAAATATTGGCACTCTTGCACTATTTTGAAATGACTCACAATTTTCTCCAAAAGTAAGTTGAAATTGACAAAAGTATTTTGTCTCCACAATTCTTTATTTCACTGTTAATATCACAGAACCTTTGTTTTTGATTAAGAACTTAATATATACTTTTAAATCAGCAAAAATAAAAAGAAATGGCATTGACAAAATTATTGACACCCTCGACTTAATATTTGGTAGCACGGGCTTTGGACAAAATAACTGCAGTCAAGCTCTTCCTATAGCCATGAATGAGCTTCCTTCACCTCTCTACTGGCAGTTTGGCCCACTCTTCTTGTGCAAACTACTCCTGTTCTCCCAGATTTGAAGGGTGCCTTCTCCCAACTGCTGTTTTCAGATCTCCCCACAGGTGTGTTCAATGGGATTTAGATCTTGACTCATTGCTGGCCACTTCAGGACAGTACAGCATTTTGCCTTGAGCCATTCCTGGGTGCTTTTTGAAGTGTGTGTTTTGGTCATTGTCCTGCTGCAAGACCCATGACCTTTGACGAAGACCCAGCTTTCTGACCCTGGGTTGAACATTGTGCTCCAAAATGCCTTGGTAATCTCCTGATTTCATGATGCCATGCACACATTCAAGGCACCCAGTGCCAGATGCAGCCCAGTAACTCAAAAACATCACTGAACCTCCTCAATGTTTGACTGTAGGGAAGGTGTTCTTTTCTTTGAAGGCTTCATTTTGTATTCTGTAAACATAGAGATGATGTGCTTTACAAAAAAGCTCTAATTTGAACTCATCTGTCCACAGAAGGATTTTGGCTTGTTCAGGTGTGTTTTGGCAAACACCAGTCGGGCTTTCTCAGCAGTGGGGTCCTCCTGGGTCTCCTTCCATAGAACCTCCTTTCATTGAGTTGGCGACGGATGGTGCGAGTTGAAACTGTCGTATCTTATGTCTAAAAAAAATCCTGGGTCTTTGTCTTTCCCTCGCGGTCCCCATGTGCTGTTTTTGTCTTTCCCTCGCGGTCCCCATGTACTGTCTTTGTCTTTCCCTCGCGGTCCCTATGTGCTGTCTTTGTCTTTCCCTCGCGGTCCCCATGTGCTGTCTTTGTCTTTCCCTCGTGGTCCCCATGTGCTGTTTTTGTCTTTCCCTCGCGGTCCCCATGTGCTGTCTTTGTCTTTCCCTCGCGGTCCCCATGTGCTGTTTTTGTCTTTCCCTCGCGGTCCCCATGTACTGTCTTTCCCTCGCGGTCCCCATGTACTGTCTTTCCCTCGCGGTCCCCATGTACTGTCTTTGTCTTTCCCTCGCGGTCCCCATGTGCTGTTTTTGTCTTTCCCTCGCGGTCCCCATGTACTGTCTTTGTCTTTCCCTCACGGTCCCCATGTGCTGTTTTTGTCTTTCCCTCGCGGTCCCCATGTGCTGTTTTTGTCTTTCCCTCGCGGTCCCCATGTACTGTCTTTCCCTCGCGGTCCCCATGTGCTGTTTTTGTCTTTCCCTCGCGGTCCCCATGTACTGTCTTTGTCTTTCCCTCGCGGTCCCTATGTGCTGTCTTTGTCTTTCCCTCGCGGTCCCCATGTGCTGTTTTTGTCTTTCCCTCGCGGTCCCCATGTACTGTCTTTCCCTCGCGGTCCCCATGTACTGTCTTTGTCTTTCCCTCGCGGTCCCCATGTACTGTTTTTGTCTTTCCCTCGCGGTCCCCATGTACTGTCTTTCCCTCGCGGTCCCCATGTGCTGTTTTTGTCTTTCCCTCGCGGTCCCCATGTACTGTCTTTCCCTCGCGGTCCCCATGTACTGTCTTTGTCTTTCCCTCGCGGTTGTCAGCTCTTTCACGAGCCTCGATTCAGTATAGAAAAAAAAAAAAAAAAAAAAAAAAAAAGGTCAACTTGAATCTGTTTGGCAGTTGATCGAGGTGCTTTCTTCACCATTCGAACAATCCTTCCCTGCAATCTTCGATCACGTTTTCTCTTGCGGCCACATCCAGGGAGGTTAGCTACAGTGCCATGGGCCTCAAACCTCCTGATAACATTGTGTACGGTGGACACAGGAACATCAAGGTCTCTTTAGATGAAATTGTAGCCTTGATTGTCCATGCTTAGCTTCAATCTTGTGTCTGACCTCCTCAGACAATTATCTGGTTTTCTTTCTTTTCTCCATGCTCATTGCGGTACACACAGTGACACAAAACAGCAGAATGACTACTTTTCTCCATCCAAACTGGTTGAATGAGTGATTTTTATATTTCAGGTACATGCAACTCACCATAGGTGAGTTCAATTCCAACTTAAAGGAGAATCACCTGCTTGAAATCCAATTATTTCTCACAACTCTCACAAATTTTCTCACAACTCCAATTATTTCTCACAATTATTTCTCAAGTCTCGCGAGATCACGGCGAGGTCACGTCTTTTCGAAGCTGCTCCATGCGCTCACGCTTTCGAAGCTAAGTGATATTTCTCAATCGTGTTTTTGTCGAGACTGTATCTATCTTTCGGTGTATGTACCTATAGCGTATCTTTTGGAAAATTTTCGGTGCTAATTTTTCGTACATGTATACACAATCGTCGGTTAATGGTATCGAGTATTCTGCGGCCTAGTACTCGTAGGCTTGGACTACCGTACCGTCTCCGACCTTGTGGTTTGTTTTTCTCTCAGCGATTCGTCGAATGCGCTGAAATTATTTTCGTTCTCTGTTTCGTACCAGTCGTTCACCCCGTACCTCCTTGTTTAATATCTGTACTCCCAAAAAAACAAACAAAAAAAAAAAAAAACCCCAAAAAAACTATTTCCTTCCCAGGTCTTATTCGTTTATTTGTTCTTTTTGTTCGTTCGTTCTTCGTTCGCGATCACGCGGTTAGAAATGTATAATCTCTCCCCTGAACAACTATTTTCTCTCATATATTATAACACCCTTTTCTTCTTTTCCTACAAAAGGATGCTTTCGTCTTGCTCACCAAATCTATTCATTCCAAAAAATATATATAATACCATCTCTTACAGTTCCTCCTTTCTACATTCCCTAAACTATCCAGAACTCCATCCCTCCTCCAGTGTCCTCAAACGTATTTTTGACTCGAAGGTCTCAAACTCATTTTGCAAAAAATGTTCGTTTCCCATGAATCGTACACTTTTCAAAATCCAATCTCACCCCTCCCCTCCAAATCCTCCCCATCACCCATCCCTTTCAAATCTCCCCCCTTGCCCCTTCCCTCCCCTCCCTCCTAAACTCCCCCCACACCCCTCCCCTCCGAGACTCTCCCTCGCTCCTCCCCTCTCACCCCTCCTCCTCAAAGCATCCTCCCTGCTTCTTCCTCCTTCCAACTTTCACCTTCATCTCCCCAAACCTTCTGCCTTGCTCTTCCCCCTCCTCAAATAACACCTCACTGTGCCTCACCCAATCTCCATCAAACCTTTTGTCCGCCCCATTCTTCCCTTTCTCCAAGCTATTCTGAAATCTCTGACACACCTTCAACAGCTCTCCCTACCTCTTCCTCCTCTTCCACATCTTACCCTACCCCTCCCCCCCCCTGTTCTGGACCCGATGCTCCCCCTTCCTCTTCATTAACGGTATGGACCTCAAACATCCGGGGCCTTCGCTCAAACTTGACTGACCTCTCCATACAGGTTGCTTCTGACAAACCAGATGTGATCTGCTTAACAGAAACTTTCCTCCTTCATGATGTCTCTGATGCCTTGGTATCTCTCCCAGGTTACTCCCTCCTCCGGTATGATAGACCTGAGCCTCGTCCTGGAGGTGGGGTTGCTATCTTTATAAAAAACTCTCTTCCTCACTCGCCCTCCACTGCCCTCTCTCCACCTCACCCCCAGGAATACCTTTGGCTACGGCTTCCCCTTCGCTCCCACCTTTTGTTCATATGTGTGTTGTACCGTCCACCAATCAGCGATGACTCCATCTACATCTCACTGTCTGATAATATGGACCAACTTCTATCTACCCATCCCAACTCTCTCTTCCTCATATGTGGTGATTTCAATTGTCACCATGCCAGTTGGCTGGGTGTGGGTACCTCTCTCACCAGCCATGGCTCTTCAGCAAAGGACTTCTGCGACTCACTGGGACTGACACAATCTGTCAATTTCCCGACCCGGATCTCAGTCAACGGAGCATCTTCTCTTCTGGATTTGGTTATGACAAACTTCCCTGAAAATGTCTGCTGCTCTTCTTCTGCTCCAATCGGCTCATCTGATCATGTGCTTGTCAAAGTGGACATCTCTCTGACCATTCTCAGAGAGCCTCCTCAGCGTCGACGAGTCTGGCATTTCACTCAGGCCAACTGGCACGGTCTTCAAGCAGCCATCAATCATCTGGACTGGTCTCCCATCTCTACCGCCTCTGACATCAACTCATCCTGGGAATTCTTTCAAAGTAAATTGCTCTCTCTCATGCACAGATTTATACCATCTCGTCTTCAGTTGTCATACCCTTCCTCCCGTCCATGGTACACGGAATCTTGTGGTGAGGCTGTTGCCCTGAAACAACTTGCTTTCGTCTCCTGGAAAGCAAATCCAATGGAAGGAAATCTCATTTCCTTTCACAAAGCCCGAAACAAGTGTGTGTCCACCCTCAGGAGAGCCAGGAAACAATATCTCACCATTCTCAAGACCGAACTCTCTTATCTGTCTCCCTCTTCCAAATCCTGGTGGCGTCTGGTCAAATCTGTTTCTGGTGTTTGTTCCCCCTCCATCCCCTCCCTCACCTCAAACGGCTGACTCCGCACGTGAAAAAGCTGAATGCCTCAACTCTGTGTTTGCCTCTAAATCTTGTGTCCCAAACCCATCCCTCTCTGTACCCACCGTACCCAGCTGCTCCTGGACTCTGTGTCCTTTCCTCCTGACAAGGTGGAAAAGTTTCTGGCAACCCTCGACTCTGATTCTGCAACTGGTCCTGACGGCATCAGCCCACGGGTCCTAAAATCATGTTCTTCTGCACTTTCACTCCCTCTTTCTGTTCTCTTCACCCTCTCTTTTGCTCAAGGTCATCTGCCATCTGCTTGGAAATCAGCCAACATCACCGCTTTGCACAAAAAAGGTGCAAAAACAGATCCCAGCAACTACAGACCAATCAGCCTTCTCCCAATTATCAGCAAAGTCATGGAATCCATCATTGCTTCAGATATTAAATCTTTCCTCTTCTCCAATGGCTTGATCTCTGATCATCAATTTGGTTTCAGACCTGGTCACTCTACTCTGGACATGCTGCTTCTGCTTTCTCAACAATGGATGGAGGTCCTCAACGCCAAACAGGAAATTAGAGCTGTCTCCCTTGACATTTCACGTGCCTTCGATACGGTCTGGCACCCTGCTCTGCTCTCCAAACTCTCCTCCTTTGGTATCCATGGAAATCTCCACGCATGGCTGGCGGACTTCCTCTCTGGTCGTAGTCAACGTGTGGCCTTGAATGGGTTTCTCTCATCTCCTCTTCCTGTTCAGGCTGGAGTTCCCCAAGGTAGTGTTCTGGCCCTGTGCTTTTTCTGGTCTTCATCAATGATCTCTCTGACTCTCTTGAAAATCCTCTCTATCTCTTTGCTGACGACTCTACTCTCTGTCGCTCCATTCCTCATCCCTCAGATCGGCAGTCTGCAGCCTCCTCACTCTCTGCAGACCTGGACAAAATCACAGACTGGTCAAACAAGTGGAACATGTCTTTCAATCCTGACAAATCTCACACTCTAACAATGTCTCTCCGAAAGGACCGACTGGACAACCCTCCCATATACTTTCTCAACAATCCTCTCCAAGAAGTTCTGTCGCTCAAGCTTTTGGGTCTCACTATCTGCCATGATCTTTCTTGGGAAAACCACATTTCCAAGCTGGCCTCCAAAGCCAGTCGCCGACTGGGCATCCTCCGTCGTGCGAAGTCCTTCCTTGGCACACCTGAACTCCTCACCACATACAAGGCTTTCATCCGCAGCTCAATGGAATACTGTTCCCCCCTCTGGGCTGGTGCTCCTGCCTCACACCTTGCTCGGCTTCACGCTGTTGAAACCAAAGCTTTCAGAATCATTGGAATCTCCTGCGATGTAGTCAACGCCGAGGGCCTTTCACTCACTCACCGCAGGCAGGTTGGTGGTCTTTCTGTCTTCTACCAACTCCTCTCCGGCCTTGCTCCCCCAGCTCTCTCTGTGCTCTGTCCCCCCAATATTCCTTCAGGTCGCACAAGATCTGCCTGCAACCCTCTTCTGGTTAAACTGCCAAAGTCTCGGCTCTCTGCTCACCTTCACTCTTTCATTCCCCTTTTCTCCCGCCTCTGGAACAAACTCCCCCACTCCCTTCAATCCCACTCCTCCCTCCAGGTCTTTAAAACAGCTGTTCACCACCATCTCTTATCTTCCCCCATCGAAAACCTTGATCTTTTCTACCCCCGGTAATTCACCCCAGAGTCCTTGCAGTGTTCATATGTTTTAATCCTCTCCCACCTCCCCCCCAAGTCCTCCCGATGTCCCTGCTCTCAAATGTTGTGTTTGTGTCCTTCCCCCTCTCTTTTGTGTCCTTCCCCCTCTCTCCCCATCTTGTCTACCGCTCCCCTTGTTTTTTGTGTTTTGTGTGTCGGTTTGTCTTTTTGTGTGATTAATGTTAGCTCTTTCACGAGCCTCGATCTTGTATACAAAAAAAAATAAAAAAAAAAATAAAAAAAAACTTCAAAAAGGCGCCAATAATATTGTCCGGGCCATTTTAGGATTTCTGTGTGGAATAAGCTAAGATTTAGTACTTTTTTCAGCTTTTTTTGTTTTGTTCCACTGCAAACCAAAGAAATACATATGTGGATATCTAAATATTTTTTAAATTTCAACAAGTTTCTGGAAGAAATGATGCATTATTTGAAAAAAGTGCAAGGGTGCCAATATTTTTGGCCACGACTGTACCTCTAGTCAGCTAACAAGTTGAAGTAGGCCCGGGCAAACCACGGTATCAGCCCCGGGGAAGAGGCAAATAAGATCCGTTTGTTAACTTGTGCTCTTTCAACCCAAAAGCCAATGTTTTCTTGTACGAGCGGTATAGATTTTCACAGATTCTCAATGCAGGTGTACACATCTACTCCAACATTTATGGAAAACTAGAACGTTAGCTGAAGGCCTCGTTCGGCACCTAATGTCTTGATGAACAATAAATTCACTATTAAAAAAGTACGTCTTTTCTCCTCTGGCAAGTTGGCATAGACACGCCAAGCGCTCACAGGTGAGCACAGTCTCCAGATGCCGCACGGACTGCCAATAGTGCAGTCTTGGAAGTCCTCACGATATTCTCCTGGTGCCAATGAAAGGCTTGTGGAGGAATGCCATCGAATTCTAGAAAGCTATATCCTTGTTGCTCATGCACAATCTCCACGATTTTGAGAAACAAGATTACGTCACAAATCAATTTTTAAAATGTACCCAACCAAGCTTTAGATCTTTGAAGTATACAATGGAGAACAGCAGCATGAAAGATTACCTTTTCCATGCAGCCAAGAGAAGCAAACCTGCAGGTCGATCTTTTTTTTGAACATTGCTTCACATGCTGCAAAAGCTGTAAGATGCAAACGGTACAGAAAAAGAGAGATGAGCATTTGTTACGGATTCGTAACTTCCGTTATTGTGGTTTTCACCCACTTGACGTAGTTCTGATATCATGTACTATTATTATCTTCAAAAGGCTTATTATTCAGGAACGGTTATTTAAAGTTAAAAAGGCTAACTTTAAATGATACAGGACACCGAACCGGAAAGACGAGAAGGTGAAGAGGAAGAAGCAGCGCGAGCAAGGTCGGAGAGGACGCATAACGTCAGTGCTCCGTAACGAGCAAGGTTTACCGACAGCCACGAGGGGATTTTGAGTTCCTGGAAGGGACATCCGGCAATAAGAATATTCGCTGGAGTGGTGAAATCTGCATAGACAGATTTGGGGCGCTGAGATTCCGACGAATCCATGCCTCGTCGCATCGGCTCAAGCCAGAGCCGTCGGCCATCTTGAACCCCATGCTTCGGACACCTGGGAAGGTTTGCTTTGTGTCATCTTCACCCCAACATCCTACCGTCTGTCAGGGATGTGTGTGTGCGACCGCTTCGTCTCCAACTACGTTGCGGTTTGCTGAGGGAGCGGTGAAGGTGCGCCTCTGGAGGGCGCCGTTGTACAGTTTGGCGGGAAGAGCACCCTTGCCCACTGTACATGCTTCGGATATCGACTGGAGAGCGAGATTCGGGCTTCGACCGGATTTCGTTCCATCGACCGCTGGAGCGAATCCCATTCGCCTTGGGAAAAGTCATAGAGACATTGAGGAGTGTCGTTGCACTCGCTGGTCGCGCCGTGGGTGACCTGACTTTATATAAGAGATATATAGAGTGCACTCTTAATGGCCATTTGTTGTACCGTTATACTTGTGTGTGATTTATAATACAAGTTTGTTCATTTATAATCATTGGTGTGGTTTCACTATTGATTTTCAACACAGGGTAACATATTTTTCTGCCGGGGTTCCTCTCGGGGTTTGGAGGTTACCGAGACCAGGAGATTGTAGAGGACCCCGTAACAGAAATTGGGGGCTCGTCCAATTGACTCCAATTGACAATTGGGTCTTCGTCCGGGATCTAAAATTCCTTAAATTTCGTCCGGGAAAGAATTCCCTAGCATTCCCAAATTTTCCAATTTTGGAATATTTTTTCGACGTTCCCAAATTTTTCAAAAAAAAAAATATATATATATTTTTTGGAAATTTCTTGTGTGAAGGTTAACAGGTGTTAACGGATAGTCACCATGGAGTTTGACGCAGAGAAGTTTACAGCGACCCCTAGTGAGTCACAGTTCCGAGCATTACTAAAACCGGACCTCTTGATTTTGGGCAAGCATTTTAGCTTGGAGGTCCGAGCTAAAATGAAGAAAACAGAGATGCAGACAGTGGTGATAGAATCTATGATGGAACGAGGAACATGGAGAGAGGGAGCCTTGGATTGGTTACCAGAAGAACAAGAAAGTGTGGAGCTCCAAAAAACGGAGATGCAATTGAAGAGCCAGGAAAGGTTAGAAGAGAAAAAAAACAGAGGAAAGGAGAGTGGAAAGAGAACTCCAGGAAAGGTTAAAAGTACAGGAAAGAGAACTCCAGGAAAGGTTGGAAGAGAAAAAAGCAGAGGAAAGGAGAGTTGAAAGAGAACTCGAAGCAGAGGAGAGAAAAGCCGAAAGGGAGTTAAAGGACCGTGAATTGGCGCGTCAGCAGGAAATTAAAGTCAAGGAGCTGGAGTTAATGAGAGAACGGGGAGAGGTACCACCCATGCCGACTGGTTCGACAACTAGTCAAAACACCTGGGATGTTGGCAGACATGTGAGGCTGGTTCCACCCTTCAATGAAAAGGAGGTAGCCAAGTTTTTTTTACACTTTGAGAAAGTGGCTCAAATGCTAAAATGGCCGGAGGAGTCCTGGACCATATTAGTGCAAAGTGTTCTGGTGGGTAAAGCTCAAGATATTTATTCGGCTTTACCGATTGAGCAATGTGCAGATTATGAGATAGTGAAGAAAACCATTCTCAAAGCCTATGAATTGGTCCCTGAAGCTTACCGGCAAAAATTCCGGAACACCAGGAAGAGGGAGAATGAGACCCATGTGGAGTTTGCCAGAATGAAAGAAACCGTGTTTGATCGGTGGTGTGATTCAAGAGGAGTTGGGAAAGACTTCGAACTATTGCGACAATTGATCCTGGTGGAGGAATTCCAACAGTGCGTCCACGAGGACATTAAAGTACATCTGGAGGAAAGGAAAGTACCGAAGCTGTATGAGGCAGCAACCATGGCAGATGATTATGCTTTAACACACAGGATGGGGTTCCACAAACCTACCTTATCACCTAGACTTAACCAGGGGAGTTATGGTGCACCGGTGCGGCGAATGAAGATTCATGGGGACGGCCTGGAGATGACTATGAGGATAGATCTGATACCGCGACTCCTAGGGATCAGAGGTCTACAGTGCCAAGATGGACTAATCCTCCGGGGGGCTCGAGGCAGACCATGAGGTTCTCCTCCGGGCCTACTTGCGCTTTTTGCCATAAACCTGGACACTTGATGTCCCACTGTTATGCTCTGGGAAAGGAAAATCAGGAGCGGAGTTTGACTAGTACAACTCCGAATGCAATGGCCAATGTGAGAAATCGCCCTCAAAAGAGTTACCAACCATTTATTTCAGATGGGTTGGTGTCATTGGATGGAGAATATTCGCTACCCAGAAAACCGGAAACCTGTTATGGTATTGAGGGACACCGGAGCACATCAATCTTTAATGCTTGAAGGCATCTTGCCATTGTCAGAGGAGACAGCAACTGGTGATAGTGTTCGTTTACAGGGGATTGGTGGCTGTTTTAGAGCTCCACTTCATGCCATTCAGTTAGAGTCCGATGTGGTGTCAGGACTGGTCACCGTAGGTTTACAAGCCACTCTTCCTGTAGAGGGAGTATCTGTTGTTATCGGGAATGATTTGGCCGGTGGTCAAGTTTATGGTAACCCGATGGTTGTTAAAAAGCACAGTAAGGAAAATAACACCACACCAGTTAGGGATGGCAACAAAGTTAGCAAGTTATTTGTAGGTGGACTGAACTTCAAAACAAAGGAAGATGTTCTGGAGTCTGCCTTCAGCAAATATGGACCGCTTTTGGAAGTAGTGCTGATAAAAGACAGGGAGACACAAGTCAAGAAGGTTTGGCTTTGTCACGTTTGAAAACTCAAAGGACGCCAGAGATGCAGAAAAGGATCTGAATAGCAAGAAGTTGGAGGGTCGGACCATAACAGTAGAGAAGGCATTTCATAGGTGTCGAGGGGGCTACAGAGGAGGTCAATGTGGAGGTAGTTTTGATGGTGGTCACAATCTATATTACTATGGAGGCTCCCAGAGTTACGGCAGCTCCCGAAGGAATGATTATCAGGGTATTGGCCGAGAAGGAGACCGCTATTCACGAGACTACAGCGACAAGCGGTCCAACCGTGATTATTATGAAAGTTAGGAAGAGTTGAAGCACTGAATGCTGCGGAACAGCCGAGCAAAAATTCCTGCACGGATTAACCGGGAACGCCACGTTCCTAAAGGCGTCCATGTAGTAAACGTTCCTGCACGGTCTAACCGTGAACTCCACGTTCCTAAAGGCGTCCATGTAGGGAATACTTCCAGGCCTCACTACCCAACCACCATGGAACCTGGCCTTCAGCTCGGCCTCCCCGGAAAAGTGCTATAGATTTGCTGGCATTTGGATTTTTGATCACCACACCCATAACCTTCATTCACAAGAAACTGAATGCAAAAATCAGAGGGTGATGAGATGGAGTTTGGCTTTGCAGAAGTCCAACTTGGAAATTGAGCACGTAAAGGGCAGGGACAATGTCGTTGCTGATACTTTGTCCAAAGTGAATTAACTTTGGAAATCTCTGTGGGTTGTGTGAAATTTTGTTGCTTTATTTTTGAGATGTTGATAAATTAATTGTTGCCCACGGGAATTGATGATTTGGATTGTGAATTTACTTTTGTTTTTAAAAAGTTTGCATGCAAAGAAAGTTTTTGCTGTGTTCAAATTTTCTTTCTTGAGGGGCAGAAGTGTTACGGATTCGTAACTTCCATTATTGTGGTTTTCACCCACTTGACGTAGTTCTGATATTATGTACTATTATTATCTTCAAAAGGCTTATTATTCAGGAACGGTTATTTAAAGTTAAAAAGGCTAACTTTCAATGATACAGGACACCGAACCGGAAAGACGAGAAGGTGAAGAGGAAGAAGCAGCGCGAGCAAGGTCGGAGAGGACGCGTGACGTCAGTGCTCCGTAACGAGCAAGGTTTAGACAGCCTTTTGAGTTCCTGGAAGGGACATCCGGCGATAAGAATATTCGCTGGAGTGGAGAAATCTGCGTAGACAGATTTGGGGCGCTGAGATTCCGACGAATCCACGCCTCGTCGCACCGTCGGCCATCTTGAACCCCGTGCTTCGGACACCTGGGAAGGTTTGCTTCGTGTCATCTTCACCCCAACATCCTACCGTCTGTCGGGGATGTGTGTGTGCGACCGCTTCCTCTCCAATTACGTTGCGGTTTGCTGAGGGAGCGGTGAAGGTGCGCCTCTGGAGGGCGCCGTTGTACAGTTTGGCGGGACGAGCACCCTTGCCCACTGTACTCGCTTCGGATATTGACTGGAGAGCGAGATTCGGGCTTCGACCGGATTTCGTTCCATCGACCGCTGGAGCGAATCCCATTCGCCTTGGGAAAAGTCATGAGACATTGAGTAGTGTCGTTGCACTCGCTGGCCGCGCCGTGAGTGACCTGACTTTATAGAAGAGATATATAGAGTGCACTCTTAATGGCCATTTGTTGTACCGTTTTACCTGTGTGTGATGTATAATACAAGTTTGTTCATTTATAATCATTGGTGTGGTTTCACTATTGATTTTCAACACAGGGTAACATATTTTTCTGCCGGGGTTCCTCTTGGGGGTCGGAGGTTACTGAGACCAGGAGATGGTAGAGGACCCCATAACACATTGTGTACAAAAGGAAGTGTAAGATTGTTGGGTTGAGAGTGCAACATTATTACTGAGGCTGGGAGTCGGGAGAGAGGGAGGAGTGAGGGGGAGAGGTCAACATCTGGTGTTGAATTGAGAAAGAGGAAATGATAGAAGATAGAGAAGTGGGTAAGGGAGCGAGTATCCGAGAAGTTGGGAGAACGGGCAATGGGGAGGATAAAGGACAATGGGGATAGGTTTGAAGGGCCTATATGGAGAATGGACCATAAAAGGGCTTAGGGGAAAGGATGGAACATTGCCATTGTTGCTTACCTAATAAATATACTGTATAGCATCTCATCATAATTATGGAAAGAAGAGGTTGACCTGTTTGGCATTCCCATCTGAGCCCTTGTTCCATGATGCTGGGATCTCAGGTTAAAATCCCACATAATGCCTTTATTTCTCCAATGTCTCCAAATTCCGTTGTAATAAATGGAAAGGTACAATAATGTCTGCGCGCATGCTAGATCCGAGTCATACTGTACACCATTCCATTCGTCACACTGTCCAAGCCATTAGCATGTCCACTAACCAGTTCACACTGGTTCCACTCGCATGTTCACCGACCAAAATACAAGCTTCAGGCTCATGGAAGAGCAAGCGCAAATAGGCAGTGGGTTAGTGCAGCAACAATTGAGCAAAACCAGCAAGGTAATAAAGGAAGATAGGAGAGGAAACACTGAAACGAGCATATAAGAGAGTTGGGTTAGGAAGGGTTAATAGAGGTAATAAATAAAGCATCATGGGCGAGGATGGAGGATGACAGGAGGCGACGGTGCACTGCCTGCTTGAAGCTCTGGAGGGAAGAGTGGGAACGAATGGACTCTGGAGGCTGGTGACATAGGAAGAAGCAAGGAATAAATGGTTGAGGTGTGCAGGCAGCCTGGATTTTGGAAGTTTAACCAGGAGGGGGTGAAAATACTGAAATAATGTAAATAATAATGTAAATACTGTAATAATGCGTGCTTCCTGGAGTTGCTAAGGAGGATTGAATGACGAGATATCAGAGGGGTCAATATTGAAGATGTGGTAAAAATGACCTTCCTGTGATGCAAAAGTAACATAACTTGTGCTTTAGCCTCATCACAGGACATTCGAATAATGTTGAGAGCTTTAGATTCCACAGAATCCAGGAGAGACAGATGTGAAGCTGGGCCCAAAGTGTAGAGCAGTGTTCCATTTAGCTACGGACAAAAAACCTTGTAGAATCCAAGTAGCTCTGATTTTCCAAGGAAGGAATTGGATCAATGGAGGATGCCCAATCTGCGGCTGGCTTTGGAGGCCAGCTTGGCTATGAGGTTGGCCCAGGAGAGGTCGTGGCTAATGAAGAGGCCTAGAAGTTCAAGAGCTTGAACCTCTTCCAGTGGCTAACCATGGAAATGGGTTTGTTACTTTGATGATCCTTCTGGAGTATTGGTATGAGACCGAGATTTTCGAGGATTCAAGTTGTTGTAGAGCATGATATCCAGCCAGTTGGCAGGGTAACTGTTGAAATCACTACAGATGAGCAACAGAGTTGGAATGGATGGTTATGAGGTGATCCATATTGGAGAAAATAGAGGCAGCGGGTACAGAGTTTTTGAAATTTGCTCTCCAACCATGTAACTTTATAATCAAGGTTGGTATTGAGAGGCACTTTGTACACGAGTTGATAAATTAACATACACCCCTACCGGCAGTTTGTCGTCCGGAAAACTGTTGGGGAAATTACCCAAGTTCAAAGTGCCATAACTTTGTCAAACATGATCGAAACGTCGTGAAGTTCGAACTTGACCTGTAACTTATCATGAGGAAACCATGTACCAAGACTGAAATCATTAGCATTGAATTTAGAAAGAAAGTCCGGAAAACTGTTCTTTGCGTGACGGACGGACAGACTGACAGACTGACAGACGGAGGGACGGAGTGCAAACCTATAGTCCCCTCCGGTGTACACCAGTTGATAAATTAATAAACATCACACAAACTTGATCAAGATAAGGCACCCTTCTATAGGGAAAGTGGCTTATATTATGTGACCTTGACCTTTGGCCTTTTGACTTCAAAAACAATAGGTTTAGCAAGTAATAAGCATATTGTAGTATTATATCAAGGAGGATATTTATATGGGATTCATGCTGCAATCGTATGTATTTTATAGATGTACACTGTACAGTCACGTGAAAAAGTAAGTACACCCCATGTAAAGTTTTGACTTTTTCAACATATTTCAACATCCAGCTATTTGATCTTCATTGCAACAATATTGATAGATAAAGGTGATATAATATAACAAATATCATGAAACATTTACATTTCGTTGTCCATTGAATAATTTAAATAATCATAAATGCAAATTTCGCATGTGGAAAAAGTAAGTACACCACATGAAATGTTTTTTATCTTTTTAACATATGTGGACATATCAATGTTTGATCTTCATTTAAACAGTACCTATAGATGAAGGTGTTCTAATTGAACAAAAAATAATGAGAAATTGACTTTGCAATAATTTATTCAACAAAAAAGTTGCACAGCTCGTTTCAAATCCCCCCCCAACATCTCGATGGGATTTAGATCCGGGCTTTGACTTGGCCATTCCAGAACCCTCCATTTCTTTCTTTTCAGCCATTCCTTGGTGGATTTACTGGTATGTTTAGGGTCATTGTCATGTTGCAAGGTCCACCTTCGGTTGAGCTTCAACTCTCCGACAGATGGCCTCACATTATCCTCAAGCACCCTCTGGTACAATGAAGAATTCATAGTGGATTATATGATGGTGAGCTGCCCAGGCCCTGATGCAGCAAAGCTGCCCCAAACCATAATATTTCCACCACCATGCTTTACAGTTGGTATCAGGTTCTTGTGGTCAAATGCTGTCTTTGGTTTTCGCCAAACATGTCTTCTGGTACTGTGGCCAAATAGTTCTACCTTTGACTCATCTGTCCAGAGCACATTGTCCCAGAAGTGCTGGTCTTTGCCGAGGTGTTCATTTGCAAACTTTAGTCTTGCCCTGATGTTCTTTCTGGACAGCAAAGGTTGCCTCCTGGCACACCTCCCATGTAGATCAAATTTGTGCAGCCTCTTTCTAATGGTAGACTCGTGCACTTTGACATCAACAGTGGCAAGAGCTACCTGTAGGTCCCGTGATGACATTCTGGGGTTCTTAGAGACTTATTTCAGCATCTTGCGGTCTGCTCTCGGGCTGAACTTGCTGGGGCGCCTGGCCTGAACAAGTTGGCAGTTGTTTGAAATCTTCTCCACTTGTAGATGATCTTCCGGACAGTCGAATGATTGATTTCAAATTGTTTGGAGATCTTTTTAAATCCCTTCCCAGACTCGTAGGCATCTATAACCTTCTTTCTGAAGGCCTCCGAGGGCTCTTTTGATATCGGCATGGTGACGCCGCACACTTCAGCAAAACAAAGCGCAAACCAAACTAAATGTCTGAGGTTTAAATAAGACAGGTTCCTCCAAGATCCTCTCTAACGATGTTCTAATCATTTGCACCTGAGCTGGTGCACCT
This sequence comes from Myxine glutinosa, assembly GCF_964187855.1. NCBI lineage: Eukaryota > Metazoa > Chordata > Myxini > Myxiniformes > Myxinidae > Myxine > Myxine glutinosa. Next base: position 184,621,298 of record NC_136263.1, on the reverse strand, counting down.
GATTCTAATTTTAGGTATTTGAAGTAGTGATAAATGTAGGGGTGTACTTACTTTTTCCACATGCGAAATTTGCATTTATGATTATTTAAATTATTCAATGGACAACAAAATGTAAATGTTTCATGATATTTGTTGTATTATATAACCTTTATCTATCAATATTGTTGCAATGAAGATCAAGTAGCTGTATGTTGAAATATGTTGAAAAAGTCAAAACTTTACATGGGGTGTACTTACTTTTTCACGTGACTGTACGTATGTATTTTACCGACATAGACCTATTTTTATAGCACGTACTTTGTAGATGCACTCGCACTTTTAATGCACGTACTTTCGAGACGTAGTTGCATTCTTAATAGTTAATCGTTTACAGATATTATACCAGCATTATAATAGTGCGTACTTTATAGACGTACTCGTATTTTATTTGTACACATCCTTTATTGAGGTACTCAGTTGAGAAAAATAACTTGTAATATAGCTGTCTACCACCAGGTGGCAGTCATTGCCAATGTTAAAAGATTATGTGGGGACAGACAGCCAAGCAAACTCAAAACCACTCAGTGACACTTGGCGAAAAATAGCAAATCAAACACGGTTGCAGCGAATCATCTACAGTCAGGGCTGCGAAATAAGAGGCAAAGAGGGACTCAAGTTATCTGTGGATTGCCTGTTAAACAAAATCAGATGAAAAATGAGTCTCCATTCCCCAAGCTAAGGTAAAACAAGGAATGAATAAAGTCCTTTCACAACCATGTCTGATGTGTTCTAAACCTGCATTCCGCAACCTTTTTATCCCAGGACCCCTGGAAACCGTCACGGAAATATCGATTGCTTATGACGTTAATATCTTGGTAAGGGTTCGGTTCATCATCTTTGTACAGTAGTACAATTCGGAATTGAACAATAAAGCAAAGTGACGACAATCATACCAAACACTGTCATTATTTTGTTGTTATTTTGTACGGATCTCCACGACCATGAGGAGAGAGAGAGCGAGAGACCACGCCCCCCTTGAGAATGAGCAGCGACTTCGATCACAGACACCGCTCACTTGATATTATTGTCAGCCAATCAGGCGTAAACTCCCTGCCTTGTTAGCAGCTTCGGAAGAGAGGAATCCGCCCCGACGATGAATCCGGATGAAGATTTAATGAAGAAGATGAAGATGATGATGAAGATGAAGATGAATCTCACAACATTCATTGGCGGTGTATCTTTTGTGAAATAGAATAAAACTTTAATTATTAAAGTGACATGCCAAGATAAGGTGTATTAACTTTATTTTAATCTTCATCGTGAATAGATGATAAACTTAAAATGTAACATGAACTGATAAACAAAGCAAGAATAACTTTTACTGAAAAAACCCGATATGCATCTGAATTTAATCCAGGTTCAATGCTCCGTTATCATGAACAACATTAAATAAACAACTTTCACTGATTAAACCCGAAAGTGAAACTTACAAGCCTAATTCAAATGTTCCGTTAGCAACATTGTAGATGTGGATTATCCACATCAGTGCGATGGTTGACTTTGCATATTGGCTACGAGATCATCGATTCGGCTTTGAAGCGGCGACAATGCGATTCTCAGGTTGGCACACAGGGCCACTGTCTCCAGTTTGTTTCGATACTTGGACTTCTGTTATGTCACCGTTGAAAAACCTGCCTCACACATCCACGTCGTTGTGAATGGCATCAGGAACTTTACCGCGAGATGTGCAATCTCTGGGTACTCATGTCAGCCAAAACTTTACTAAAGTGTCCTTCCTGAACAGTGTCTCAGGTGTACCGTCTGACACGATGTCGATCAAGTCCTCTTTCAATCTGTTGGACAAGTTGCAGCACTGCTGAACATCGAATGAATAAGGGTCTCGGATCCACTTCCTCTCCACGCGTGGATCAACAGGAAAGTATTCGTCAAATCGTTTGCGCAGGTTCACCAGATGTTCGACGATGACATCCTTAATGTCCACACGTTCCTCAACACTCTTGCTGAGCAGATCATCCAGGTTTTCGAACATGTCAAATTAATCATTGGTCTGTACTCTTCTCTTCCAAAGATCCAGCTTTGACTTGAACGCTGCTATCTTGTCATACATTACGAACACGGATTTCGCCTGCTTGTTCGTTTTGCCCTGGAACGATATGTTCAGATTGTTCAACAAGTTGAAGATATCAGCCATGTATGCCAATGTTGCGATGAATTTGTTGTTTTTGTGGTAGACTGCCAGGTCTGACCTAGCCACCCCCAATAATGCAAGGACCTGGTCGCAAAGTTCATACAATCTTGCCAAAGCATCTCCTCTGGACAGCCAGCGAACAGCTGCAGAATACAGCACCGTGGTGTGTTCTGCATCTTGCTCCTTACACAGCTCTGCAAACAACCTCGAATTTAGGGCGCTCTTCCTGAGATGGTTGATTGTTTTCACTGCAATGTCCATTACTTCGGCAAGTCCAGGTGACATCTCTTTCGCCGCTAATGCCTCGCGGTGTAGGAAGCAGTGGGTCCAGCTTGCCTCTGGTGCCACATCTTGGATGAGCTTAATGACACCGCTGCGCCGACCTGTCATCGATGCCGCACCATCGGTACAAGCGCCAACACAGTCTTCCCACCTGAGGCTATGCAATGCGATGTGTTTGTTGACGACTGCGAATATTTCTGCGGCCGTGGTCTTGGTCTGTAGCTCGTCACATGCCAGAAGATCCTCCATAAAATCATCGCCATGCCGATAACAAACAAAGATGAGGATCAACGCCTTCTGTGCGATGTCCATTGACTCATCCAACTGGATGACAAACTTGTTGGCCTCTAGGTTTGCGTACAGCTGGTGCTCGATGTCTTCGCCCATGTCTATTATCCGTCGGTGAATTGTGTCGGCAGAAAGCGGATTTGGTGCTTATCTTGGAAGCCGCCGTCTCTCCAAGCACTTCTCTGCACATCGCCTTGGCGCATGGCAGGATGAGTTGCTCTGCAATACAAGATAAATAAAATAACAGATGAACATTTCTTTCACTTTATGATTAATCTTGATTTTATTCCAAGCCCAAGGCATTATAAAAATTCAATATGTACGATGTGATTGCCGTACGTACTTTAAAAAAAGAGGCAAAGTTTAAGAATGGCTGCATTGCAACAAACAATAAAACTTACGAAGTTGTGATATACCAACGTATACAATATACATGACACAAGTAATAGTAAGCAAGAACCCGACACATCAATATTCTAAAGACGAAATGAAAAACTAAATTTAACTATACTTACAGCACCATGTATTACTTTATGAACCTACAACCCACCAATGCAGTGAAATACTTTTACGAAAAAAAACAAAAAACTTACCCGCAATAGCCAATAGTGTACGGTTTCTTTTCTTTGGCTATCTTCTCCGCCACCAGGTAGCTGGCTTTGGTCAGTCCCTTCGATGGAAAAACAGCCGAACTCATTACTGACTTGCTGTTGTTCATCTTGCGTTCTTTCCGGAGAAAAAACTCCCGCGACTTGTTGACATGATCTCCATGTTTCTTCTCGAGGTGCTGTTTCAGCTTTTGGGGCCGAAGGGACTCGTTGGCCAACACGTCAAGGCATGTCACACACTGTGGTCGATGAACATTATGCTTGTCGATATTTAAGGTGAACCTATAGTTCAGGAACACAGGCTGATACTTTCTAGCCATGGCGAGTACCTTACGCTCACAGCTCAATCTTTCGAATGAAAAGCAATGGACATTCGCGTGTCGGAAACTAAACGTATGATCTGACTGACCGGATGCACGCGCGGTACGTCACGGTACATCGGTACAGCGCTGTAGAAGAGTCCACACTATAAAGTTTGTGTCGGCGTTCGTTTGATCTCTGTTCTGTTCAGTCGGGAGAAGTATATCGTCAATAAAGTTTTTTCTCCGCGATTTCTGAAACGATCGTGCGACCCATTGAAAATCCTTGGCGACCCAAACATTGGGTCGTGACCCATAGGTTGTGGAACGTCATTCTAAACTAACCCCAAGAGTCGAAAATTTCGTTATGTTTGCACCAGCACCCTTAGTTTCCGAGATATCGGCCAAAATGTTTTTTAAACATTATGACGTTGACAGTCAAACTTTAAAGTCTGTTGTTTTTACATCATAAATTGAAATTAGAAAGCCGCTGGCAATTGAACCAGAAGTTGATACGTTGAGGACGTTTTTTAACCAGAACATTTTTTAACCAGAAGTTGATATGACTTCCGGTTATGGGGTTGTCGCCCAAAACACGTTTTGTGTTTTAGCAACGTCACGCCATAACGTGTCGACCGATGTTTATGAAATTTTATCGCAGGCTGTAGCAGGGATGGTGCCTACAATCTGTGAAAGTTTCAGAACAATCAGCTGAGCGGTTTGGGCTGTAGACGAGCGGACAGATAAAACAAAAAAACGAACTTACTAACCGAACAACATACTTGGCAAAATTTATTTCGCCAAGTAACAAACAAACAAAACCCAAATGTAAAGACTCTCCTTTGGCGAGGGTAATCAAGTGAATTTCATGATTTTCGTTATGTATATATATTAAAAACCATTTATTCTCTTCAATTGAACCATGCACACATTGGTTAGTATGATCGCAATATGCAACACAATGTTTTATTATCTCTATAACCTCATCATAATATAATACCATCAAAATTCTTATACTCCAAAGATTACATATTCAATGGTCCCTCTCTTGAGAGATCACCTCTTCTGCCAAAAAAAACAAACTCCAACGGCACTCGGTAGTGCGCATACCTCTGCCAGGCTGAACAGTTTACGTTTTGTATCCTACCAATAGGCCGGATCTCAACCAAAATCAAATCGGCTCGTTCGTGTCTCCTAACCAACTCGTCCACCTAGTTTTGTCAACTCATCCACAACTTTTTGAAGAATCATGCCATATATAGTTTTTGGCACGAACTCTCAATGGTGAAGAATCACTTAAATTTTAAAATTATCGTATCCGGATCCAGGAATCTTCACCAAAATCGAAATAATGCGTCTTTGCAACACACCCAACCTTTCCACCAAGTTTCATCCAAATCCGTCCATAACTTTTTGAGATATCCTGTTCAGACAAGACAACAACAGGGGTGAAAACACAACCCTCTGCCAACCTTCGGTGGTGTAGCTAAAAAGAGGTGATCACTCAAGAGATTTGACCAGTCAAAGAAGCAGGACACAGATTCACTTTTGTCACACTGTTCGTTTTTTTTTGGTTTTTTTTGTTTTGTTTTTTAACAATAAATTTTACATATACAACAGTGGATACAAACCACTTCAAGAACATCTCTGTCGTTGTTTGCTGAGATGTCTGTATATTGTTAAGAACATCTCCAGAATGACAGGCTAACACACAGGACATAATGACATCAATCTTTTTTTATTTTTTAACATATTGGATCATTGATTAAAAGCCTATGGTGGCATCTACAGTGCCTATAGAAATTCTACACCCCCTTTCAAAATTTTCGTCTTTTGTTGCCTTATAGTCTGGAATTAAAATGCATTAAATCAGACTTTTTCCACCTTTATTTACTCATTGTAGTAGAATATCTTGGTTGGATAAGTGTCCACTCCACCTGAGTTAATACTTGGTGGAAGCACCTTTCACAGCAATTACAGCTGTGAGTCTGTTGGAATAGGTCTCTACGAACTTTGCACACCTTGATTGGGCAATATTTGCCCTGTGAAGCCACAGATTTCCGATTGGATTTAGGTCGGGGCTCTGACTGGGCCACTCGAGAACATTTATCATTTTGTTCATTAGCTACTCCAGTGTAGCTTTGGCTGTGTGCTTCAGGTCGTTATCATGCTGAAAGGTGAACTCCTGTCCCAATTTCAGCTTTCTTGCAGAAGGCAGCAGGTTTTCTTCTAGGATTTTTCTGTATTTTGCTCCATCTATTTTTTCCTTATATCCTGACAAATGCCTCAGTCCCTGCTGATGAGAAACATCCCCACAACATGATGCTGCCACCACCATGCTTCACAGTAGCTTTGGTTGTGTGCTTTGGGTGATGTGCCGTGTTGGGTTTGCACCAAACGTAACATTCTGCATTTTGGCCAAAAAGTTCCATCTTTGTTTCGTCAGACCACAAAACCTATTGCCACATGGCTTCAGAATCTACGCTACGGAGCAGGGTTTTTTTTTTTTACATACCTCAAACGAGACTCAAGGTGGGCTCTGAGTAATGGCTTCCTTCTTGCCACCCGACCATACACGCCAAACCTGTGGAGTGCTTGGGATATTGTTGTCACATGCACACAGTGACCAGACTTTGCCATAAAGACCTGTAGCTCTTTCAAAGTTGCCATTGGCCTCTTGGTGGCCTCTCTGATCAGTGTCCTCCTTGCTTGGTCATCCAGTTTGGAGGGACAGCCTGATCTAGGGTCTTGTCTTGCAGGTACCTTGCACCTTCCACTTATTAATGATTGTCTTGAATGTGCTCCAAGGAATATTCAAGGCCTTTGAAATATTTTATACCCATCCCCTGATGTGTGCCTTTCCACAACTTTATCCCAGAGGCCTTTTGAAAGCTCCTTGGTGCTCATGGTTGAGTATTTGCTGTGAAATGCACTATCCAGCAGGGAAACCTACAGGGACAGCTGATTTTATTCTGAAATAATCAAAATCACTACAATTTAACACAGATTGAGGCCAATTAACGTGGTGCGAAATTTTGAAGGCGATTGGTTACACCTGAGCTAATTTACGATTGCTATTATAAGGGGGGTGGACACTTATCCAACCAAGATATTCCATTTTAGCATTTTAAATTAATTTTCTGAAATTTGTTGAATTTGTTTTTTCACTTGGAAGTTGTGGGTGACGATGTGTAAATAAAAGTGGAAAAAGTCTGATTTAATGCAATTTAATTCCAAGCTACACGGCAACAAAAGGTGAAAATTTTCAAAGGGGGTGTAGACTTTCTATAGGCACTGTGTATATATCTGCAAACGGTACTGTGTATTTCTATAGGCACCGTGTATATGTATTTGACTTCCATTTCCTTCCTTGCTCAACCTCCTGTTTTTATAGATCACTTAAACATTTTTCCTGTTATCCTCGTTTTCTTTTTCTACCTTCCCCATACCAATCTCGCTGCCCTTATTCTTTTAAAAAAATGAAATATTGTTCCCCTTTCCCAAAATTCAGTTGTATAATTTTGTGATTGTTATTCCTGTGACAGCAGGCAAAATATCAATTTAATCTCAATGAGCTGTAGCAGAAGATACAACAGTGACCGGTGGCAAAAAAGGTAGAAATTTTTTCATTGTACGTCTTACCTGATCTCTTGGCATTTCTTTCTTACATTCTTCACAAACTACCGACAATTTTGGACATATTACGACATGTTCCTGCAAACAAATCACAAAAATCACAGTTAATCAAGCAAGGGACCTGGTGCAGAGTGATCGCTTATTCAACATTTCATAACGACACGTTTGATAGTAATATACTTGTTATCAACAAAAATAATACAACCTGCTTCACCAAAAGAAAAACACTCTCGTGATGAAATGTACATTTCCTACATTTCCTACATGTACAACTCCTACTTTCTGACCCAGCTATGTTCCCTCTCCCACTCAATCCTCCTCCTTGGTGATTTCAATATCCACATGGACTCCACTGACTCCACAATAACCACTGACTTCACTGATTTACTCAACTGCTTTAACCTCACTCAACATGTCGACTTTCCTACCCATATCCGTGGTCACATTTTGGACCTTGTCTGCTCCACTGGATTAAATTTGCACCATCTCTCTGGCTCCGACCTCACCCTCTCTGACCACTTAGCTATCACTATGACCATCAACATCATCAACATCCCCACCCCAACACCAAGACATTATCGCACTATCAACTTCCGTAAGCTAAACGCTCTTTCACCTACCTCATTCTCATCCACCCTCTCTGAAAAAATGTCCACTTCTCCCTTCGTTGACCTCCACACCCCTTCCGACCTCACTGACTACTACAACCACACTTTCTCCTCCTGCCTTGACCAGCTTGCGCCTGTAAAAACCAAAACAGTTTCTTTCACCCATTCTGCTCCCTGGTTTACCCCTGAACTCCGCCTGATGAAAATTCGTGCTCGCCAACTTGAAAGACTCCGCAATAAAACGGGTCTCACAGTTCACTCCCAAGCCTACAAGGACCACCTACAACACTACAAAGATGCCCTCTCCCACGCCCGCTCCGCCTACTACTCTCAAATTATCCACTCTGGCTCCGGAAACCCAAAAGCACTCTTCTCGACAATAAACAAACTCCTCCGCCCCCTGAACACCACCACCCAGTCATTCACAGTAGACAACTGCATCTCCTTCCTCTCTTTCTTCCAACGCAAAATTGACAACATCTACAACAGCTTGACCACCGCCGCACCCGCTCCCCCTCCAACCACCTGCCCCCCCTTGTCCTGCCATCCCCTGTCTCGGTTCTCCCCAATCTCCCCTACTGACCTCTCTGAACTCCTCATAGGAATGAAAACTGCCACCTGCACTCTTGACCCCATCCCCTCCAGCTTTGTCAAGGCCTCCCTCCCTGCTCTCTCTCCACTTATCATTGCAACAATAAACTCCTCCCTGTCTACAGGCATCGTCCCACCTTCCCTCAAAATTGCTGCTGTTACCCCCATTCTAAAAAAACCTGGTCTAAACCCTGACACCCTAAACAACTTCAGACCCATCTCCAACCTACCCTTTCTGTCTAAAGTTTTGGAACGCGCTGTAGCCACTCAACTCAAACATCACCTCTCTGCCAATAACCTGTATGAAACATTCCAATCCGGATTCCGCTCCAACCACAGTACTGAAACTGCTCTCCTCAAAATCACCAACGACCTTCTCCTCTCCTCTGACGCTGGCAACCTCAACATTCTCGTCCTCCTCGACCTCAGCGCTGCCTTTGACACCATCGATCACACCATCCTCCTCACCCGACTTGAATCCACCTTTAACGTTACAGGCACTGCCCTCTCTTGGATTAAATCATACCTCTCTGACAGATGCCAGTTCATCTCCATCAATAACTGCAAATCCCCCACTGCTCCCCTCCCCCAAGGTGTCCCCCAAGGTTCAGTTCTTGGCCCCCTCCTCTTCATCCTTTACCTGTCCCCCCTCGGTCACTTAATCCGCCGTCATGGTCTCCAATTCCACTGCTTCGCCGATGATATCCAGCTTTTCATCTCCACCAAGTCCGTCTCCACCGACACCCACTCTATCCTGACAAACTGCATCACTGAAATAAAACCCTGGCTTCAAATCAACTTCCTCAAGCTTAACTGTGATAAATCTGAAATAATCATCATTGGCCCAAAAACGCTCACAAATCCACCCATAACTTTGCCCTCAACATCGACGGTATCCCAGTATCCACCTCCCCTCACATCCGGAATCTTGGCATCATCTTTGACCAAACCCTCTCCTTCGACAAATACACTAAACAGATCACAAAGTCAGCCTTCTTTCACCTGAAAAACATTGCCCGTCTCCGCTCATCCCTCTCCTCCACGGCTGCAGAAACCCTCATCCACGCCTTCATCACCTCCCGTCTGGACTACTGCAATAGCCTCCTCTATGGTTCACCCTCAAAAATCACCAATAAACTCCAATACATTCAGAACTCCGCTGCCCGTCTACTCACCCATTCCCGGACCCGTGACCACATCACCCCCGTCCTTTACAAGCTTCACTGGCTCCCCATCCCCCAGAGAATCCAGTACAAAATCCTCCTCCTGACATACAAAGCCCTCCATAACCTGGCCCCATCCTACCTGGCTGACCTCCTCTCCAGACACACTCCCACCCACAACCTCCGCTCTGCTGGTACCAACCTCCTGACCCCCTCCATCCGGACCAAATTCAGATCCTGGGGGGACAGGGCCTTCTCCATCGGTGCTCCCACCCTCTGGAACTCACTACCTCACACCATCAGAGACTCCTCCTCACTCACCACATTCAAAACATCACTAAAGACCCACCTGTTCAACACTGCATTCAACATTCAACCCACAGCATTTAACCCCTGACTATCTCTTCTCCTTCTCCCTCCTTTTGCTTTAAATATTTCCCTATTGATTCTTGTCTTTTTGCAATTGTTGTTTTCATGTATTGTTATGCATTATGTTTTCCACTCTGTCAAAGCGCCTTTTGGCTTCTGGAAAAGCGCTATACAAAATAAATGAATTATTATTATTATTATTATTATTATTATTTGTTTAAATAACTGTATTTCCTTTGAGGAAAATTATCTCATGATGGCCTTTTACATTATACAGCCACTTCAAATGCGCCTGAATAGCCGGGGTGTGAAAACTGAACAAGTTCTTGGAAAGTTTTTGAAAAAAATAACAAGAATGACTATTGTGGTCACAAAATGTACATATTTTTCACCTCTTCTATCAACTCAACCCCCTCATCCTTGCTGTTGAAGGTATTATACAATTAATCTCTGACTCCCCAAGGGTCTTCATGGTTTGGTTCAATATCAGCTATGAGTTAGCTAACCCTGTTCCACCTTCCAAAATCTACTTTAGATGATAACCAATGGAGACATCTCCCCACCATTCTACCCCAAACATCGTTGTTCATCACTCATCATGTGATCACTTTTTATTTTTAGTTCCCGAAACTGCAAGCAGGGTTGTAATATTTAAATTTATACAGATATCACATGTTAACATTTGATAATACAATTCATGGACTGGTGTTTGTTTGTCGCGCTACTCCTCTTACAGTTCTTGCCCGATTGCATCCAGACTTGCTACATATGATCAGAATGACCCTAATTAGTGTATAAGTGTGCTTTATCTTTGTCCATATAGGCCTTGGGGCGGAGGGGGACGCCAATTCTCTATGGAAATATATAATGTAGCGCCCCCTCCAGGTGGGAGAAGGCATTACAAGTCCCCAACCCTTACAATCCATTATTCCTGTCCCCATGTTTTCCAGTGCAGTGAGCCGTTTTGAATTATAAGCAGTCGGAATGTTTTTGCTTCATGCAAGTAACCCAGTTATTTGTTTTATTTTCGGGAGTGATTGAGGGAGCTGTCAGGTGCCCATACACAGCCCAAATAAAGGTATGTGTCAGAAGAAGGTGTTGCATGCTTGGAACAATATTGCCCTTAGGGCAGGCATCCCGATAGTATTCCATAATACAGCAGACTCTCATTAAGCTGAACCAACACATTCTATGAACCGTTCATATAAAATTAATATTTGTGTTAAGCGGATTTAATAGCTTGAATGAATGAATGATCGTTTTAAGGCCATCTTTCCCCTCTAGAGGGGGGTTAGCCTTGCGGGCCCCATGACGATCATGGTTCCCTGTTTGAGGCAATGTTTTTATGGCCGGATGCCCTTCCTGACGCCAACCCATAGTCGCCTCTTACGATCCGCAGGGATACGGTGTACCTATTCTAAATCGGGGTACACACCGGCACATTCATCCCAGCAAGCTGGTACTCAATTTGCCGACCTCGGAAGGATGACAGGCTGTAAACCCCCCTGGTGTTAATTTAGCGATCGACCAGGATTCGAACTCAGGATCCTAGGATCCCAAGCCGGCACCCTAACCGCTAAACCAACACCAAACCTTTAATAGCTTAAACATCGTTAAAATTTGTGTTGGCATAATAAACGTACCATAGTATGCCAATTGTACAGAGAAAATGGAGAAACACCCAAGACTGAGTGGACAAAATTTGTAGCACCATATACAAAAGGCCCATCTGACCTCTGCAAACATGTCCACACAAACATCAAGAAAACATCACTTTATAAGCCCAAAATGAAACAAACAAAAAGCACAAAATTTCATGCAACAATTTCAAAAACAACAGTACAAAATTATGATTATATTAATTTTGGATTGGTTATGGCACAGTCCAAGACATGGCATGGACAGCAGCCTCGTCGTACAAATAAACCATTTAGGAATCCCCCATGTTGCAAGCACTCATGCACCATGCTCTATAAAGAACGTCAATTCCTCTGAAGCAGTTTCTCGGCTAAAGTCGCAACCCTGGACATGGCATCACTCCGCCATAGGATAGTTGACTGAGGATGCAGTAACTTGGAATATAGCTTAAAACAGCCAAAAACCCTTAAATTGCAGTATTCAAACCAGAATCCCCCAGGAGGAAAAACAGAAGAGGAAGAAACTATGATTATTATTCGAGTAAAAGGTTTACACCACGTGTTGGCTCTTAAAGGAGCTATTTATATCCGTTATACTTTAAAAATAACTCAAAGAAAAAGAGAAGGAAGCCATGACCTTTTGAGCAGCATGCTTCACCCATTGACTGGAGAAATACCCACCGTTTAGAGGCCATTTTTCCCCGCAAAGCGGGGGTTGGCCTTTTTCGGGGACCGTGGTTGTTGTTGTTTTTTGGTCCCCTTTTTGAAGCAATGTTTTACAGCCGGATGCCCTTCCTGCCGCCAACCCTGTTTGTCGCCTTTTTACGACACACAGGGAATTACCAGTGAACTGGTACTCAATTAGCCGACCTCGGAAGGATGACAGGCTGAGTCAACCCCCCTGGCGTTAATTCAGCGATCGACCGGGATTCGAGCCCAGGATCCTTGGATCCTAAGCTGGCACCCTAGCCGCTAAGCCAACACCAGGGCTGGAGAAACGAGCCCACCTGGACTGGAGAAATAAACGGGAACAAATGGGATGCATAGTTTACAAGAACTCCACTCCTCATTGGCTGGTTAGTGTGTGTTGCTGATTGACCAGTGTGGTCTTGATAATCATCGGAATCCATTGTCCTCGGTGTGTTGATAGTTATGATGGGAGGTGTCTGCTTGGTGATGATGATCAGTATAATGAAAAGTTGAGGCAATACAAATCTCACCTCATAATGTCGAACCACTCCTGACCATGGACAGCCTGTGTTAATACACTTTGCAGGAAGGCCCTCAATCTCACGTTTTGCTGCTCTGTCAGGGAAGAACTGAAAAATAAATTGCAGTGGATATCAATGAGGTTGTGGAATAGCACAACACAAGATAATTTAAAAGGTAAATGACGAAAAGTGTTAATGGTCACAACAACTTGGGTAAAAGGAAATTGGAGAGGGAGAAAGAGAAGGGGGAGGGGAGAGATACAAACAAGAAAAAAAACAGAACAGAGAGGAGGGAGACGGAGCAAGGGGAGGAGTGAGGGAGACGGAGCAAGGGGAAGGGAGGAGTGAGGGAGACGGAGCAAGGGGAGGGGAGGGGTGAGGGAGACGGAACAAGGGGAGGGAAGGGGTGAGGGAGACGGAGCAAGGGGAGGGGTGAGGGAGATGGAGCAAGGGGAGGGGAGGAGTGAGGGAGACAGAGCAAGGAGAGGGGAGGGGTGAGGGAGACGGAGCGAGGGGAGGGGAGGAGTGAGGGAGACGGAGCAGGTGGAGGGGAGGAGTGAGGGAGACGGAGCGAGGGGAGTGGTGGGGTGAAGGAGATGGAGCAAGGGGAGGGGTGTTGGGAGGGGGGGGGGTCGGGGGGGGGGTCGGGAGACGAAGCAAAGGGCTGTTGGGAGATGGATCGGTAGAGGGACGTGGGCACCAAGAACGGGACGTGGGGACCGAGAGCCGGACGTGGGGACCGAGAGCGGGACGTAGGGAGCAAAGGAGGAGAGGAGACTCTTTTTTTGAAAGATGACTACAAATGCATTATCAAAACCCTCACCCCATCTTGCTTTAGAATCGAGATGTCCTCTTCAAATGCGTTTTCCTCTACACATTTACTGCAGCGAGTGGGTCCATTCCTGAAGCAAACAAAAGAAACATCATTGATTTATCAACAAATTACTGGACAGTACACTTTTAATAGCAAAGTGAAGAAGGCTTCATCATTTGCCTAAATAACACCATCAAGCTAAATTATTTATCTTATTCATATACAATGCTCGATTTGCGACAGTCTACATCTCTGTCTTATTGCTGCCAACAAAGCAAAATCAGGATTGAGTAGAATATTAACATCATCTGAAACATTTAAATGAAGAAGAGAAGCCCAAGCAATGAGCACTTTATGAAAGTATTTCAAAAGTATTTCCTTAAAATAAAATAAGAAACAGTTCAATCTGATGAAAAACAATTTTTAAATAACAAAATAATTCAACAACTTTATGAAAACTAAATGCTATTCATAGAACACTTACAACTGTGCAGTCAACTTGGTGCGAGGAAACTCTTCTGTATTTGAAGGGTTTTTTTCTTTGAGCCAATATGGCTGCCAGATCACGTGAGCGATTACATCATAAATTTATATTCTCTAATAGAATTGTTGTGTAGATCATGCCCAATAAAAATTCAAACTGATCAGTCGAAATGTTGTCCCTGTCAAATTATGACGTCATAATTACGAAACCAATGACGTCATCGTTACTAACACCTATTCTCCATATGGAGTTCTTTACAATGAGCCACGTTTCAATATTTTCCATGGAGCAGTTTCGGAGATATAGAGATGCAACGCTTTTTGGTTTTTCAAAGATGGTGCCTGTACCACGTGACCAATGATATCCTAATTATCATTAAAATATTCGACAGGAGGAGGCGCTCCTATGGTGAAAATGTAGTGTCCGTCAGACCAACAGTTGCAGAGAAAAAAAAATCATACTGGTCAGATGAAGAGTTATACTTGTCGAGTTATGACATCATAATGAAGGCACCGATGACATAATCATTAACCTATCTTATTCCCCATGGGGAGTACTTGACAATGAGCCATGTTTCAATTTTGACCATGAAGTGGTTTCAGAGATATAGAGGTGCAAAAATTTTACAAGATGGCGCCTGTACCATCATTTTACAAGATGTCATGACCCATGACATCATAATTATCATTAAAATATTCCACAGGAGGAGTCGCTCCTATAGTACAAATTTCGTGTCCATCGGACTGACAACAACAACAACAACATGCATTTTAAAGGCCATTTTCCCTGCAAAAGCGGGGGTTAGCCTTGCGGTCCCCATGACAATCTTCTCCATTTTGCCCTATTTTCTGCATCTCTCCTTGTTAACCCCCTTGCCCGCATTTCTTCTTCCACCACCTTTAGCCAAGTCTTTCTCGGTCTTCCCCGTCTTCTACTTCCTTCTACATTCATTTCCATCACTCTTCTCAACCAGTCACTTTCATCCTTCCTCAACACATGACCAAACCATCTCAACCTGTTCCTCTTCACGGCATCAATCACAGGCTCCATTCCCATCATCTTTCGCAATTCATCATTTGTCTTCCTCTCTCTCAACGATACTCCGCACATCCGTCGAACCATTCGCATTTCCACCCTTTCCAACCTTCGTTGCTGCTCTACGTTCATTACCCATGTCTCGCTCCCATAAATCATAACACTTCTCACACATACAGCATACACCTTTCCCTTCAGCTTCAACGACACTCCCCTCATCATCAGCACGCCACTCAATTCCCGAAACTTCTTCCATGCACATCTCACTCGAGCAACCGTTGCCGAGTCTGATCCACCTTCTCCATTCAGCATGTCTCCGAGGTAGCAAAATGTTTTCACACCTTCCAGCTTCACACCGTCTCCAAGATCCAACTCAACATTTCCTCCATCTGCAGCTCCCTCTGTGCACACCTTACATTTGAATGTAGCTGCCACACTGGTTAATGACCCTCTCAGACCACTACATTTTTGATGAACCACCTCAGCGCACATTGTGCACTGAATGGAGTTCACTCTGACACCCTTCCTACACACAGCACAGGGCCACTTCCCAGTTATTTCCACCTCACCACATGCTTTACCACTTGCCATCACCTTCGTCTTTCCGATATTCACCTTCAGACCTTTTGTCTCCATACATTCCTTCCACGTGTTCATCTTTTCCTTCAGTCCATCCATACTTTCCGCAATCAACACCAGATCATCTGCATACAACAACTCCCACAGTAAACCCTCCTTTACGTTCTGAGCCAGCACCTCCATCACAGCTACAAATAGTAGTGGACTTAGTACCGACCCCTGATGCACTCCCACCTTCACCTCAAACTCACCACTGTTCCCGTCCTTCGTCCTTACAGCTGTGCGCGCTCTTTTGTACATTGCCATCACTACTCTGATCAACCATTCCTCCACTCCTAACTTCCTCAATGCCCATGTCAATACTTTGCGTGGAACCCGATCGAATGCTTTCTCCAGATCAACAAACCCAAGAAACAACTTCTTCCTCTTCTCCATGTACTTCTCCTGCAACTGCCTCACAATGAAAAGCGCGTCTGTCGTTCCTCTTCCTGGCATAAATCCAAACTGCATTTCGTCGATCTTCACTTTCTTCCTTATCCTCCTCTCCAACACCCTTTCCAATACCTTCATTCCATGCTCCAATAACTTTATCGCTCGGTTCAAGCCACACTCCAGAGGGTCACCTTTCCCCTTGTATAGAGGGACGAGGGTACTCAGTTCCCAACCACTGGAATGCGGCCTTCTTTCACCACCAGATTACAGATCTCTGTCATTCTCTTCACACCCCAACTTCCTGCTGCCTTCAACATATCTCCCACAACTCCCATCGGCCCTCCCGCTTTTCTACCCTTCATTGCTTTTATCGCTTCCTCAACTTCCTTCTCAGTTATCTTCTCTGCCGGTCCTAAAACTGGGTTACTCTCTATGTTGCCATCCCATTCATTCTCTGTATTCAACAGCATTTCCATATATCTTTTCCATCTTCCTTTAATTCCATCTGGGTCGACAACGATTTGTCCCACTTCATCCTTCAAGCAGCTCACCCCCATCACATCACACCTCTCTTTCGCTATCTGCTTTGCAATCCTGAATACCGCTCTCTGACCCTCTTCCGAATCCAAACGTTCTCCGAACATTTTCCTACATGCCTCCTGCGCCTTTGCTACCTCTTTCTTTGCAGCCTTCCTGGCTGCCTTATAACTTTCATGCTCTGCTGTTTCTGCTCCCGTACCCTTCGCCTTCTGCCACTCCTTGAACTTCTTCCTCTTCTCGTCAATCCTCTTTCCAACTTCATCATCCCACCAACATGTTTCCGAGTGCCTCGGTGGTCCTTTTGTCCATCCACATACCTCACCAACGGCTCCCAACAGACTAGCTTTCATTGACATCCAACCACTTTCAAGCTCAACCACATCATCCTCGACCCTACTCAGCCTCTCTTTTAATGCCTCCCTTACTGTCACCTCTTTCAACCTCCACACCTTCATTCTCGGTTGGTACTTCACCCGCCGAGCTCTCCTCGCACCTTTCACCCTTACGTCGCAGACAACCAAGTGGTGCTGTGAAACAGCCTCCTCCCCCGGGATTACCTTTGTGTCTCGGAGGTGCCCCCTATCTCGCCTACGCACCATCAGGTAGTCAACGGTTGTCGTCGACCCACCTGACGTCTATGTAACAAGCTTATTATCCTCTTTCTGGAACTGAGTATTACAAATCAACAAATCAGCTCCATCAGCAAACTCCAAAATCCTTTCACCTTCTCCATTTCTCACACCATATCCGTAACCCCCATGAACTCCGTCAAAACCATCCATACTCCTTCCCACATGTCCATTTAGGTCTCCTCCTACCACAACAACTTCCTCATCTTTCACGTTTTCCATCAGCTTCTCTATCGCACACCAGAACTTGTCCTTCTCTTCATCGCTCTGACCAACCTGCGGAGCATATCCCGAGATGACGTTCACCAAGAGCTTTCCAATCATCATTTTCACCATCATCAACCTATCACTCACTCTAGTCACACTCACCACACTGTCTACAAACTCCTCAGAAAACAGGACACCAACACCATTCACGCCCTCCAGGCACCCTTGCCACACAAACTTGTATTTCTGTCCCTGCCTACCCTTCACCATTCTCACACCACTTCCCTTCCATCTCGTCTCTTGCACACAACATATGTCCACTCTTCTTCTGACCAATACTTCCACCACTTCTCCTGATCTCCCTGTCATTGTCCCTACATTCCATGTCCCAAACCTCAGAAACCGATCTCCACTTCGGGCTGTACCCTGCCCACATGTAGTTGTAATTGTCATGGTTCTCTTTTTGAGGCAATGTTTTTTATGGCCGGATGCCCTTCCTGACGCCAACCCTCTTAGTCGCCTCCTACGACACGCAGGGATACGGCGTACCTATTCTTATCCAGGGTACACACTGGGAAACGTTTAAAACATGTAAATCCTGGGGGGGGGGATCACTGCTGCGGTTTAAGCATATTTAAATAAATATTTAAACGAAACCATGAAAACAATCTGGGAAAAGTCTCTAAGTGAGAACGTGGATTTGAGAAAGCAGGAGCAGAGGTGAAAGAACAAACGAGAATATAGGGGGCGGGGCACAAGTCGAGACGAGGAGGCCGCACGAGACACCAGGCCGCACGAGGTGCGGACAAAGAAACGACTAATTACACACAAATTTGCAACAACTACAAAATCAAAACCAAATAGAAACACACAATAACACATACACAACAAAATACGCAGCAGAAATTTGACAAAGAAACGAACGGGAAAACACTCAAACTTTGATGCCGTGGAGAGATCAAAGCAAGCCCCGTCGCTCGAGGGGACTGACAGTTACAGAGGAATTTTTTTTTTTTTCATACTGATCATATCAAGCGTTGCACTTGTCAAATTATGACGTCGTAATAAAGGCAACAATGACATCATCATCAGCATATCTTATTCCCCATGTGGAGTACATGACAATGAGCCATGTTTCAACTTTTTCCATTGAGCGGTTTGGGAGATATAGAGGTGTAATGTTTTTTCCAAGATGGCGTCCGTACCACGTGAACTATGACATCATTAATAAATAAACAAGAAGACGTCATATGGAGCACGACACTTGCAAAATCCGGCCCCCACCCCCAAGAAAAAAAATTCCATTGATACAGCAAATTGTCCATTTCATCAAGATTAAAATTGACAATCTTGATCAAAGCTCGGGTCAACAGAAAGAAAAGTGACGATTTTTAGGAATAAAAAATGATTTTGTAAGGTTGACCTTGAGTTGACCTTTGACCTTTTGACCTCAAAAATAGTTAGTTTCCCTATTTAGTGACTCAATGTGCAAATGCTGTTCACTTTTCAAGTCAATCAGATGAAAATTGAGGATTTTAAAAACTTGGCCTATGTTGACCTCAAAAATAGTTGGTGGTTGAATTCAGTGACCATATATGTAAATCATCTTAGAATTTCAAGTCAATCAAATGAAAATTGAGGATATTAGAAATTTGGCAGAGTTGGTGACCTTTGGCCTGTTGACCTTTTGACCACCAAAAACAATAGGCTTCTCAATTGGGACGACCTATACAACTTGGTGAAGTTTCGTGATGATCGGTTTAGAATTGTGACCTGTAGGCCGGTGACAAACAAACAGACAAACAAACAGACAGACAGAACCACAAACGCAACCGACCAATATACTTGAAAAATCTTCGATTTTGCAAGTAATAAATAATCTACAGGTGGTGGCGCTCCTATGGTAAAATTTCATGTCAATCGGACCAACGGTTGCCGAGAAAATGGAATTTTAAAAATGCAGACATGCACGTACGCCACATGTACGTACACAACCAAATGCCTAATTCTGCTCTTCGCTTCGCAAGCGTAGGGCAACAACAAATTTATTAAAATTATTGAGTGCAAAAACCATTACCTGCAATAAAGCATGACACTTTCGCCAAGCAATTAAACTATTTAGAGCAGAATCCCCCTAAAACATCAAACTCATTCACAAACACTCAAAGCTATTTCAAGGCACTGAATCACAAATAAAGTATTTTTCATGAGCTGCTTTCTGTCGCAATGGTTTATGTCGATTTTCTTGTTTGTCCAAATATTTTAATCTTCCAGATGCTTCTTTTTTCTTATGAGCAACCCAGAACCACCAGCAGTGCAGAAACTTGCTATTTTTGCATAAACCTTTTCGAAGATCATACCTAGTTTGCTCAAACCAGACCATCAGAGGGACGGCACACTTTGTGATGCAACACACTGCTTGTGAAGCACCAAAAAGACAGGTTATAGTCGGGTCGAGAATCGAACCCAGATGAGAAAGCTCAAAGGTAAGCGCACTACCACTGTGCCATACTTTCGGACAAATAAACATAGGGGCAATACCCCTGGCGCTCACCTGGTAGAATAAACAGTAAACTGCACTGACTAAAGGTATTTTAAACCAATTTCAATGTTTGTTAGAAGACAGGGCAGCATGTAGAATCATACTAACATAATCATAAGACTTTAAATAAACAAAGAAAAAATCTATATATTTTGGGGGGCAACAACCCACACCTCCCATCCCGTATATCCCAAAAGGGGCAGATTTTTTTCATGCCGTGAATAAACATTAGTACATCACGGGTGATGAAGGTTGTGGTTAATTTTCATCGGAATTTCTTGTGTAGTTTGAGAAGAAAGCAAATACGAAGGCCAGTCAATAAGTAACCTTAAAATGACAATATAAATTCGAGAATGTAATGTGTGTAGTTGTAGACGACATATCTTGTATCTATGGGTAAGAGTCATGTTTTGCCCGTTTTAGATCTGGCAACATTGAGCGTATGATGCCAGCAGAGCAGTTCCAAGATGGCGGCTCCCTTAGAAGCATGCACCAGGGAGCAGCAAAGTTCTGTCATCCATTTCTTGGGAAGTGAGGGTGTGAATCCCAGTGAAATCCATCGTAGAATGAAGATGCAACATGATGACGCAAGTTTATTGCTGCAGCAGGTGTCAAACTGGGACAGGAAGTTTAAAAATGGAGTGTCCAGTGTGGCAGATGCTGCTCACTCGGGCCAGCCTCACACAGCCGACACACCAGAAATGGTTGTAGAAGTTGAGCACGTGCTCAGGGAAAAGTGCAGAAACTTGGTTCTTGGAGGACAAAAGTCACATTACGTCACATTACGTCCGTCACATTACGTCCGTCACATTACGCTGGATGAAGTGGTCTCCGAATTGAACATTAGCCATGGTTCAGCACACCATACTATTCACAATGTGCTGGGGTTCCGCAAAGTGTCAGCAAGGTGGGTGCCTAGACAACTCACACCCAAACTGAAAGAACGGCGAGGGGACGCATGTGAAGAACTTCTGCGACGTTACGAAACAGAAGGCAAGGCTTTCTTACAGCGTGTATTGACTGGGGATGAAAGCTGGGTCCACTACTTTCAGCCAGAAATGAAGAGGGCAAGCAAAGAGTGGCACCATTCAACTTCACCGAAGCCCAAAAAATTCCGCACACAGCCGTCCGCTGGAAAAGTGATGCTGACGCTCTTCTGAGATAGCCGAGGCACACTTATAGAGCATTACATGCCCAGAGGGACCACAGTCACCAGTGCATCATACTGCGATCTCCTTAAAAATAATCTGAAACCAGCAATCAGATCAAACTACCGGTGTTTTGCTGTAGCATGACAATGCTCAGCCCCATACTGCCCGCGCTACACCTGAAACAATTGAGGACCTGCATTTTGAGTGTCTTCCTCATCCACCCCACTCGCCAGACCTCCTCCCTTTGGATTACCACATATTTGGGCCACAAAGAGGTGCTTGGTGGAACCACTTTCCGATCCGATGAAGAGGTCCAAGAGGCGGTACACGAATGGCTACACAAGCCGCCAAATGATTTTTTTTCTCGAGGAATCCAGGCATTAGTAAAGCACTGGAAAAAATGCATTGAACGCAATGGAGATTATGTTGAAGAATAACAGTTGTTACACTGTGTTACATGCAATAAAAAAGTTCTGAAAAATATTTTAAATTTACTTATTGACTGCCCCTCGTATCTATTTTGGGGGGTCAAACCTGGACTCAATTTGATCCCCCATAACCCTCACAGACTTCGATTTCCTTAGTGCCATGAACAATCTTCAGTACATCACAGGTGATGAACGTTGTGGTAAAGTTTCATCGAAATAGTGTGTTTCAAAAAAGAAATAGGTGTTTCAGAGGAAAAAAGCTCATTCCTATTTTGGGGGGTCAAACCTGGACCCACTTTGACCCCCGGTAAACCCCCTTAGATCCCGATTTTTTTAATGCCGTGAACAAACTTTAGTCACAAAATAACAAATATAATTTGTGCCAAATTTGGTCACAATCCCATCAGCGGTTTCGGAGAAGAAGTTTCAAGTGTTTCTGGACTGACTAACGGACGATGCACCATCACATAAGCTCCCCTGAACATCGTTCCAGGTGAGCTAAAAAATGGGCATCATTGATGGAAAAAGGCAGTCAAAGGTGATACTTTATTTCCACCTTGAAGAAAGATAAATTATTTTAGTAAATTCAGACCATTAGGAATATAAATAAAACTAGAACGGCACTCGGTAGAGAGAAAACCTCCGCCAGGATTAACAGTTTATGTTTTGTATCCCACTGATAGGCCGGATCTGGATTCAGACCTGAACTAAAATCTAACCGGCTTGTTCTGGTCACCTACCCAACTCATCCACCAAGTTTATTTATAACTCGTCCATAACTTGTTTAAATATCATGTTATTTATTGCTTTTCACCCGATCTCTCAATGGTGAGGAATCACTTTTTAAAAAAAAAATTCTCGTATCGGAATCCATATTCAGATCTTCACCAAAATCGAAAAGATTCGTCCTTGTCCCACACACAACATGTCCACCAAGTTTCGTACTGTATATCGGTTTTGGCCCTATCTCCCAATGGTGAAGAATCACTTAAAAAATTATACTAGCCGGATCCGAATCCAGATCTTCACCAAAATGTAATAATTTCGTCCTCGTCACATACGCTACCTCTCTGCCACACTTCGACATGAAAGTTGCCCTACTTTGTTGAAATTCAATGAAAACATTCCCTGAAAATACGATCGCCGGTGAAAGCAAAATGTTGAAATGAAAGTGTTGCTGTACCGGTCCAGTGGCTGTTACAATAAATTATTATCTCCCTTGTTTCCACCTTACCCTAGTGGCAAAATTCACCGTACAGTGGTACCATGGAGGATTTGAGGGGCAGAGACTTGAGGAAGGAAAATAGCATTATTTTCAATACAAGTGCACAAATAAATGCCTCTTTTCTATTAATGACACAAAACAATTTTCTGAAATGTAATTGTTTTTATTTTATTTTTTAAGAAGCGGACAGGCACCTTTTCGGATCAGGGAAAAAAATTTTTTTAAATCACTGCTCTAAAATACCTTTACAAATGACGACTGGACAAGTCCATGGCACAGTTAATAATTTCACTGGTTAAATAGCTTGTTACAAAAAGGACAAACTGTGCTTTGAAACATCTAAATTCCACCTCCTATTCTTCAATGGTCTCCCATTTTGGATAAAGCATAAGCATAAAGGCCAACCATTTTACCTTGGCTTGGAAAAAGAAAGCCCTCTCCTTCCATCCCGACAAAACGTTGTTGTGGTGATGTGCATAGAAGGTACGCTAGAGGGGGCGTGGTCAACAAGAGGAGGAGTTCCGGGTAGAGGACGGAGCGTGGAGAGAATGGGAACGGGACGTGGGTTCGATGTTGGATTGAATAAAACTGTTGGACCTTCCTGAATTCTTTATTCTTGGAATACTTTACGACACAACAGTTGTCCACCCACCCCCTTTCAAACCAAATTCAATAACATATTTTATACATATACCCGCTATTCACGGGTTGGACCCCGCTATTCACGGGTTCCGCGTATTCGCGGTTGATAAAATGCGACCTGTTTCTCTATTCGCGGAAAAGTGTCCTGCAAATTCGCGGGGTTTTTTTTTCTATTCGCGGCCGTGTTCCATTAATTCGCTGTTTTTCAGGGGCACTAAAACAAAATTTCACGAGCCGCGAGCTTGACAAATTTATAAAACCCATCTTTCAACAGCCATGCATAAAGCAGCTGGACATACGCAAAATAAATAAAAAATTCGAGCTGCAAGCATGACCTGCTCCTGTGTTTCGCGTTTTCATGGCTTTTGCGAGATATCCCGTCATTCACACTGTGAACAGCTTCACGTGATGTCCCATCATTAACACTGTGAATAGCTTCATGTGATATTCCACCGTTCACAGCTAAACAATGTTTTGCGGGATATCCTGCCGTTCACACTGTGAACAGCTTCACGTGTTCACAGGTAAACAATGTTTCGTTGGATATCCTGCCTTTCACACAGTGAACAGCTTCACGTGATATTCCACCACTGTTCACAGGTAAACAATGTTTTGCAGGATATCCAGTCATTAACAGTGAACAGCTTCATGTGATATTCTGCCATTCACAGGGAAACAATGCTTTGCGGGATATCCCAACAGCTCCATAACACGTCATCCCCATGAGTTACTGTACAGAATGAAAACACTCCACAGTATCTATTAGTGCAATCAGCTGTCTCCGTTTTCCCCATGGACACAATGTCACGGCATGCAATCAGATTTTCATCGACATTCGTGGATTATTGCCAACATTCGCGGGTTTTGTCTCACCATTTCCAGAACTTTCATCAACCTTTGCGGATTATCGTTGACATTCTCGGGATTTGCCTCACCATTTGGGGATTTTGCCTCGCCATTCGTGGATTTTGCCTCACCATTCGCGGTTTGTTCCTCGCTATTCGCGAATTTTCACGATTCAGGAACCAATCCCCCCTTTTTCCATTGAAACAATGCCGTTATTCGCGGTTTCGTTATTCGCGGAATTTCCAGGAACGTATCCCCCCGCGGATAGCGGGGTCGCACAGTATATGTATTGCTCATCACAACTTACCTGACTAATTCCAGCAAGCATGCTGAGCAGAAGCGATGTCCACAGCGAGCTTGCACTGGTTTTTTAAGCAGTAGATCACACTTCATGCAGAGGTTCTTTGGATCTGGCGAACCAATAAGGAGATTGAGAGAGTACCCCCCTGGTTTTTCAGCGGGAAAGGAGGAGGTTTCCTCAGTCATCCTCTTCGAAGGCTCCAGACTGAAATCGGTGAAGCAGGGATTTTCAAGGCAGCAAACAGAAATTCAGTTTTTGAATTTGTGTTGAGGCTAAAAGCCTTAAATGCAACCTGAAATGGAGAAAATGTAAGAGATTAAATCACACAAAATGACAGGTAAATGATGTTGAGCAATAACATCACACCAACAATGATTACATCAATTTTCATCATTTTGACTTTGCTATATTTCCCAAAGTATGTGTGACGTTTTCAGTTAGGGTGACATGTAACTTTGTCTGTTAATGCATTGTTGTGCCTTATAAAGTTTCCACAACTCAAACTAGAGTTTTCACAAAACATCTTACCGCACACAATCTTGAGACTTGGAAAAAAAATAAAAAAACAGGCCACAGAAAGGCCCTTTTAAACTCTTCCATTGTGTTTCCGAGCACAGTCTATATTTCCTATAAATCAACATTTTGTGTGAATCTTGGTATTCCCCAAAGCTGAGAGGGTGAGCGGCAAATTTGATTGGGCAAGATGATGTAAAAATGGCAAAATATTTTGTCCAAGTACTGCTAAACAGAAGATTTTTGAAAGTGCCAATAAGGCGATTTGTGTTCTTGTGTTCAAGTATGTGAATAAATTTAAATAAAAGAGATTTAAAGGTTGTAGAAAAAAAAATACTTTCTTTGAAAAATTACTACCATTGATGCGGCGTTCTTTACACCACCATATTTAACACGTTAAATTAGTTAGTCGTGCCTGTTGTTCATGTCCTTCATGAAGTCCCTAAAACAGTGAGTTTCCTGTTTGGAGTTATTTTGAATTTTGTTTGGCGGTTCAGCTTGGCATTTTTAATATAAAGCAATAGGCAAAGCCTAGAAATGAACAAAACCCTCAATGTGGGTGGTAAGTGCAAGTACCTAATCAACAAAGTTCCTACCATGTTTGAAGCCAAAATAATACAGAATTTTGTGGAGCTAACATTTATTTAAATACCGTGCAAATAGAAGAGAAAATGGTAGTCATACTTGGCAAGTCATACCTTTCCGACCCTGACTTCTCCCAATGGCAAATCTTCCATTCAGGACTTGCTTGTGAGAGTCAACGTCTCTCTGTTAAGTCTCACCGAGTTGCCATAGCGCCGGCGAATCTGACAGTTTACTCCTGTAGAATGGCAAGGACTGCAAGCAGCCATCTCTCTTCAAGACTGCTCTACCTTCCGATATCTACCGCCCCGATATTAACTCGGCATGGGAATTCTTCAACAGAAACCTGTTCTTTCTCTCTCTCCTATGCACAGATCTATCCCATGTAATTTTCAATTTTCCTACCCTTCTTCCGACCATGGTACCTGGTCAGCCTGGTGGTTAGGCCAAAAAATATATATTGCTGGTCTCTGGTCAGACCAAAGTTCCAGAATTGATGCGGCGATGCGGCTTTTTTTTTTTTTTTTTGAAAAGCATGGATTGCACATATAGAGGTGTTTTTTGTGTCCTCTGGCCTTGCGGTCCTCCTCATCTGCCGTGGCGCCATCCAGAGAGAAATTAAAGACAGCCAATGGGACTTGTAGGCCTTTTTGTAAATAATGAACACAAGCTTAAGTTATTTTAAAATGCATTTATTCTGAAAATCATCAAGTTCTTCAAGCATATTGTTGCGAATATGGAATTTGGCCTCCATATCCGCTTGTAAATATTCCCCTATCTTCTCCGATACTCCCCAACTCTCCCCTTACCCCATTCCCTAGTCCCATTGTCTGTAAACAACACCCATTAGAGCCGATCTTCCCCTTCATTCCCCCATTAAATGTCGTGCCCAGGTCCCCCGCACCACACGTAGACAATTATAGGACATCTTGCTAGTTATTCTTAATCTATGTCAGTTAAGGACTTGTTTCCATTAATTATGACTCTTCGTTGCACCAGAATGTGATTATATGGCACCTGTTAGGAAGTTTAGGACCTCCCCATACCTCTCCGCATCTCTTCCCCATGAAGAAGCGCCAACTACAACAACAACAACAAAAGAGGGGGGCGGCGCGGTGACGGCATGGGGAGTGGGCGTCCTCCTTCCGGCTCGGTTAGCCACCATTGAACATGTGCTCGACGGGGTTACCCAGAAGGGGGCTCCCTGTCGGCCCCTCGTCAAGGGCGGAGCCGGTAACCCCCGCACCCAATGAGAAGCCATGGGCCGATGCCATCTGGGGCGGCGCTAACGAGCCGAGGGCGTGTCACTCCCCGCCGGATATACGCGGCCCCGCGCCGGACGTGACGTGAGATGCGCCCCGAGCTTGGAAGGACAAGACGCCACCCTCCCGAGCGCTGAGCGACCTCCCCGGCATCTCCACCAAAGTCGCGACCCACGAGCGCTGAGCGACCTCCCCGCATCTGCTGGACACCACCGTACGTGATTCTGTCCCGGAGCCAGGTGCACCTGAGCCATCGACTGCCGCTTTCCTTGCCATCAAATCCCGTGTGAGTCAGCGTTGTCCCGTTTATCTGTGGTCTGTCTAGGGTTAATATAAGGTTGTGTCTAAGTGCCCACCTTCCTATGTTTCCCTCTTGTCCCTGTAATCTAACCTTTTCCGCCTTAATATAACCTCCTCCGGAGGTCTTGAGAACTGAACCCCTGGTGTCGTATTGTGTGATTGTAACCCAGCCGGGTGTCTTCTCTTTCCTATTGAGCCAGCGTAGCGCGATTAGTCAACATTCGGGCACAATCGGGTAACTTGTACGGATACGGCGGCCATCCCGCTCGGCCCACCATACCATCAAAGTCGTATCTGTAACAATTGGTGTCGAGGAGTGGAATTCGAACCCGGGACTAAATTAGTTAGGCCCAAATTTTGGGAGGGAAAATCGATTCGGAGCGCGTTTCCCGCGCGAAATTATAACGGCGAAATTTCAATTTGTTTTACGAAAATAAAAAATAAAAACCGAATTTTGAAAGTCGCGCTATGGCGGATCAAGACGGCTGGGGTCCGGTAGGGGAGAGTGAAGCAGGGTCGGTCCAGGACCAAATTGAGGGACATGAGGGACATGAGGAGAGCGAAACAGCGGGGGTAGCAGACGCGCGAAATTGCGCCTCGCACATAGCTACGGCGGCCGCACCCGCTGCACAAGTGGGAGGGATGGCCCAGATGCAGGTCCTCATGGAGCAATTTATGGCGCAAATGCAGGCGTCCCTCAAACTGCAGAGTAACCAATTGGGGAACCGGATGGATGCTCAGAGTGAGCAAATGAGGGTTGATAGTGGGCGAATGGAGGGCCAAATGGGGGTAATGAGGGACGAAGCGAGGGGTACCAGTGAGAAGTTAGACAATAATTTTGAGGGGTTAGACAACGGGATAAAAGAAGTGAAAAATGGGTTAACGGGGGTAGAAAACAGAATGGCCGCTCAAGAGAATCAAATGGAAGGGATGCAAAAGGGGTTAGAGGGGGTAGAAAATAGAATGGCTGCCCAGGAGAATCAGATAGAGGGAGTGAAAAATGGGTTAGAGGGGTTAGAAAACAGTATGGAAGGCAAATTGAGGGACATGAGGGACCAAGCGGAAAGGGAAGTTAAACAAATGGAGCAGCAGATAGAGGGGGTCAGAATGGGGGTAGAAACCAAACTGGATGCTCACAGGGAGGAAATGGAGCAGATGAGGGTGGCATCTGGGCAGGAGATGCAAGTGATGGGAGAGGAGATCAGAAGAGGAGTGAGTGAGGAGGTCGGAGGAGTGCGCGAGGAGGTGAGGCACTGTAGGGAGCACATGGAGAAGGAGGTGAGAAAGGGGACTGTAAAGTTACAAGGGGGCATAGAGGACCTGACGCAGGAGGTGGAGCAGCTGACGGTGGGACAGACGGAGTTAGTGGAGCAGGTTCAAAGGAACACTGCGGTATTAGGAGGTTTAAAAGCGACACAGAGAGAACTAAAAGATGACTTGGTGGCGACGAAGAGGGAATGTCAGATGGTACGTGAGGGACTGACAACGAGGTTGGACGAGGTGGTAGAGGTAATGGAGACGAAGGACCGGCAGGTGAGGACGCACCTGGAAACGGTCAAGGTAGCCTTGGAGGACGAGCTTGAGGAGACGTACCGGGGAATAAAAGAGGTGAAGCACAAATTAGAAGAAGTGGAAGAAGGGATGAGTGAAATTAAGAAGCGACGGAGAGGGGATAAGAAAGAGATAAAAGAGGAGATAAAAGAATTGGTCCAAAGTCTGTGTTTGGATCGTGATGATGTGCTCATTAACCGGATGAGGGATTCGCAGGTGATGGAGGAGAAGCGAAGAGGAAGAGGACCCGGTGTAAGTGGTGACCAATATGGTCGTGCGTATGATGCGCCAGGGGATTTAATAAGCTTGGGGGTCGAGATGGACCCGGGTGTTCGTGAGAGGCCATTGGTGAAGTGTGCGACAGGTCTGGTGTGCGAAAAAGGAGGTGTGCGAGAAAGTCCGACTCTGGGGTGTGTGAGGAAAAAGTGCGTGCCAAGGAGTGAGTGTGCTGGCAAGAGTGAGTCGGTCGTAG
The DNA here is from genome assembly GCF_964187855.1 of Myxine glutinosa. Taxonomy (NCBI): domain Eukaryota; kingdom Metazoa; phylum Chordata; class Myxini; order Myxiniformes; family Myxinidae; genus Myxine; species Myxine glutinosa. Next base: position 184,591,883 of record NC_136263.1, on the reverse strand, counting down.
CGCGTGTGCAAGGGAGCACGTGGAAGCGCGGTGTGTTGAGTGTTACAGAGGGTGTGACGGGAGAGTGTGCGCAGGAGTGTGCGCGAGAAAGGTGTGTGACGGACAGGTGCATGAGGAAAGAGTGCGCTGTCAGAAGTAAGGAAGAGTGTCCACCTGTGGTGAGTGTTACAGAGGGTGTGACGGGAGAGTGTGCGCGAGAAAGGTGTGTGACGGACAGGTGCATGGGGAAAGAGTGCGCTGTCAAGAGTAAGGGTGAGTGCGCTGTCACGAGTGGAGGTGAAAGTAGTGAGAGTGACATGGAGCGTGAGTTAGTTGTGACAGGTGAGCGAGGATGTACACCTGGGATGGAAGGATGTACACCTGGAATGGTAGAGCGTGAGTGGGAATGCACGCTGGAGTTGGTGGTGAGGCACGTGGTTGGGTGTGCGAATGAGGGCACACCTGTGATTGTCACAGAGGAGGTGACAGAGGAGGGGGCGCGAAGAGGTGTTTTGGTGAGGTGTGCGAGCAACGAATGTGTGCCAAAGTGTTCGGTGGTCAGGTGTGTGACCAAGGCTGTGAGTGGAATGAGGGTACCTGGGTGTGTAAGGAAGGGTACGAGGAGCATGGAAACGGCTGGATGTGTGAGCAAGGAACGGGCTGCGGGATGTAAGCATGCAGGTGAAGCATCGACGTTAGACGGGATAGAGTTTAGAACGACTTATAGCCGAAGCAGGCCCTCGGTGCGTGCCGGGCCTCGCTTTGAACGGCCGCGTCCAGGCTCCACAAGGCGGAGCTGGCAGCCCGATAGGAAGGGTCGTTATGGCGACCACGTTTTGTTGAGACGTGCCGGCAGGTCGAGATCGGGACATTGGATGGCTCCACGCCGAGGTGATGCGTGGGATCTCGGGCCGGGTAAACCTCCTTCCCTGCACCGAAGGCAGGATGCAGCCAGCCGCTGGCACAAAACAACCAGCATCCATTGCTTGGCTTTACGAAGCCGGGCTTTGGACAGGAATTGGCGCACCGAGAGGCAGTAGTGAGTAGACTGGGTGATGAGGTTAGTGTTTTGGACCCAAAATTAGAGAAAAACAAAATTTGATGATTGGCAAGGGATTGGCAGTAGTGATTGGCAGATGATGGGCAGTGATTGGCAAATTTTTGATTTGTTGAAATTTGATGTGCAAAATTGGTAGTGAGAGACCCCCGATGTGGTGGGATGGCAAATCCACCATCCTTCCCATGTGGGGGGCAAAGGAGCACTAGATTATGGGGTGTATGGCAGTGAAAACTAGCCCGGGTGGGTTAGGATATGGTGTGTAGGGATCTAGCGAAGATTGACATTAGGTAACGTTAAGATTAGTTAGTGACTGATACCTGTAGTGGGGACGCAGGTAGATTAGTATGGATGATAATGACGAGGGAGCGCAATAGTTTAAAGGGACGACTGGGAAGCGCAAGTTTCAGAAGGGAGTAGTTAGCTGAGATGATGCCGTGTGAGTGAGAATTGAACAGGTGTGATTGCACAGGTGTGCAATTGAACAGGTGTGATTGCACAGGTGTGCAACTGGACAGGTGTGTGGAGCCGTGTATGAGTAGTGAGTGAGTGGATCAGCGCGAATGCGCTTGGGGAGAGAAGGGTGCAGGTGGCACCAGGTGTGAGAGCACAGGTGTGCAGGTACAGGTGTGTGGAGAGAGTTGGAGTGAGTGGTACGGAGTGGTGTGCATGGTGCGAAGGTGTGGATGGGGGAAGAGTGGACCCCTTTCACGAGCACCCGGGGCGGGTAGTGTAAGTGTTAGGTAGAGGGTGCAGGTAAATTGTGGTTGGATATTGGCATCTGTGGTGCGGGTGAAAGAATGGTCTTTGGATGGGTGCATTAGTGTTGTGGAAATGGCTGGGCGTGTAGCCTGTTAGTGTGTGTAGTTGTTTGAGCACTCCACCACTGTGAGGATGTCGGCCAGGTGAGGCCGCAGGTGGGCTCTGGGAGCCGGTAGTAGTTGTTGTGGATGGGGCCCGAGGATCCGGAGGACGGACCCGGGTAGCCCAGTGCCAGAGGGCACCATGGGGTGACAGAGCCAGGAGAGGGGCTGCCCCCAGTTAGATAGGTTAGGGTGAGGAGCTAGGTAAGCTCGGGTGGCAACTACAGTGGTGGAGGTGTGCAGGTGGGTAGACCTGTTGGGAGAGCTACACGTCGCGGCCCAGAAATTGTGCGAGGGCACCGGGAGATGAATCGGGGGAGTGAGACCCCAAATTGAAAAGCACCATAGTTTGGCCAATGGGAATTGGTTTTTAGAACCCATAGTGTAAGAGGGCCAATGGTTTGGCCGGAGAAAGCCCCCGGGTAGTGTAAAGTTGTTAAAGTCATTTAGGAGATAGTTAGGATTGATGAACCTGTCGCACCATACGCAGCCACTTGCCTGTGGTGATGATGATGACTCCACACCTGTGTTTTCTTTGTTTGTTGCAGGAAATGAGATTGCTGTGAGGATTTGTGAGACGCATCACGACGTGGATGAGACATTGGGGTGATTCCATCTCTCCCTCCCTAGGAGGGACTGATGATGAATTGGTGATGGCAAATTTTGATGTTCAGTTGGAGATGGCAAATTTTGATGAGAGTTGAAAATGGCAAATTTGATTGGTTAGGAGGGAGAGAAGACGAATTTGGTATATGGGAGGAACGGGGAAGACAGTAGGGATGTTTGTGGATTTGTAAAGTAGATGTTTATGGGTAGTGTTGTGTTTTGTTGATACAGTAAGGGGTAAGGGAGGGGCCATGTAGGTTACCTGGTGGGGGGGGCGTACGATAGGAACGTACCTGTCTCACCTGGTTCCCATGTGCCCCCAGTGTGCATTACCTTACATTGCGTGCACTTTTGCGCCCTTACCACCTTACTCACTTGTTTCTTCTTTTGTCTCCCACCTCCGAGGATCTGGCTTTGGGGTAGAGAGAGAGGAGAGAGAGGTGCTGGCTGCGCAGTTGTGGGCCTGCACTTTCGCTGTTCGCTGCCTGGATCGGTACACCATATGGACCGCAATGTTTGTGGCCACCCACAATGGACCGCAGTTCGTTTGCGGCCAAGCACCACCCGGGGATGGACCTATGGGTCAACGTGGCACCTATGCCATACAGGTGAACCACTTTTAGTTACCACCAAGTGCACCACAAGAAGAGCAAGAGACACCTGCAGGGTTAGGGGTTGTTGAAGTTATTTTTATTTCATTGAACAATGGTGACTGCACCGATTGGTGGTGGGGTGGTGCTGTTGATGCTCGGAAAGGGTGCTCTGCACGTTATTAAAGGCCGTCGGCCACAGAGCACTCGTGGGTTGGTGTATCGATGTTGGCAAGCGCGCTCTCTCTATGCATAACATCTGCATGTGTTCCTCCAAAGACAGGTCCTGGATCGTAGTGTAAATATCAGCGTAGTCTTGTAAATAATGCTCCCTACCGGCTGTATGTTTAGTTTGAGGATTCTTTCCGGATTCGGTTATCCTGTGGGTGTGTTTCTGTGAGGAGAAGGGTGCAACGTCGCAGGGGGACATATTTACTCATTTGTGAATATCTGTAAAACTGTCGCACTCAGGGTAGAGTTAATAGTAGAGGGAACTACATTGCGTGCCACACTAAAGTAGGTAAAAATTTATCGGGTCGGGACGCCCCGAGGGTAGAGAAGGGTGCAATGTTGCGAATATGGAATTTGGCCTCCATATCCGCTTGTAAATATTCCCCTATCTTCTCCGATACTCCCCAACTCTCCCCTTACCCCATTCCCTAGTCCCATTGTCTGTAAACAACACCCATTAGAGCCGATCTTCCCCTTCATTCCCCCATTAAATGTCGTGCCCAGGTCCCCCGCACCACACGTAGACAATTATAGGACATCTTGCTAGTTATTCTTAATCTATGTCAGTTAAGGACTTGTTTCCATTAATTATGACTCTTCGTTGCACCAGAATGTGATTATATGGCACCTGTTAGGAAGTTTAGGACCTCCCCATACCTCTCCGCATCTCTTCCCCATGAAGAAGCGCCAACTACAACAACAACAACAAAAGAGGGGGGCGGCGCGGTGACGGCATGGGGAGTGGGCGTCCTCCTTCCGGCTCGGTTAGCCACCATTGAACATGTGCTCGACGGGGTTACCCAGAAGGGGGCTCCCTGTCGGCCCCTCGTCAAGGGCGGAGCCGGTAACCCCCGCACCCAATGAGAAGCCATGGGCCGATGCCATCTGGGGCGGCGCTAACGAGCCGAGGGCGTGTCACTCCCCGCCGGATATACGCGGCCCCGCGCCGGACGTGACGTGAGATGCGCCCCGAGCTTGGAAGGACAAGACGCCACCCTCCCGAGCGCTGAGCGACCTCCCCGGCATCTCCACCAAAGTCGCGACCCACGAGCGCTGAGCGACCTCCCCGCATCTGCTGGACACCACCGTACGTGATTCTGTCCCGGAGCCAGGTGCACCTGAGCCATCGACTGCCGCTTTCCTTGCCATCAAATCCCGTGTGAGTCAGCGTTGTCCCGTTTATCTGTGGTCTGTCTAGGGTTAATATAAGGTTGTGTCTAAGTGCCCACCTTCCTATGTTTCCCTCTTGTCCCTGTAATCTAACCTTTTCCGCCTTAATATAACCTCCTCCGGAGGTCTTGAGAACTGAACCCCTGGTGTCGTATTGTGTGATTGTAACCCAGCCGGGTGTCTTCTCTTTCCTATTGAGCCAGCGTAGCGCGATTAGTCAACATTCGGGCACAATCGGGTAACTTGTACGGATACGGCGGCCATCCCGCTCGGCCCACCATACCATCAAAGTCGTATCTGTAACAATATTATAGACTGCCATTTCGTTCTCGAGATCGCCTCGCTGTACCGTCAAACATTCCAATGCGTCGATCGCGTCAACACTGCGCATGCGCAAGTGGTCTAACTGGCCGATGGTCTCCCACAATCTCTTCTCCCAGTCCACCAGATTATCACAGACACTTACAACTTCATTTCAAACGAGATAGGATCCAGGCCTAACTAACGAGACCACCCGCAGCTCTCTAGGCCTTCTGGTTGCTTCACACGAACCCGACAAAGAACGTCTTCGTTTCAATAAATGACAATATCCAGCCGATTGGATTCATGACGGCACGGCACACAAAACAACTCGTATCTTTGGACCGGCTGGTTTGATTTGGACAAACTAAACGTAGTTTTGTAGGGGATAACTGTGCGCGAACGTCAATATCAATGGCGACCCTCACAAACCCGTATTCCCCGAGATAGCGCGCCGGCCCGGCAACAACAGGCGCGCGCTTTTGTAGGTACCGTTGGAAATTTGAAAAAAAAAAAAAATTGTTGACGCGCAGGGTCAAAATTGATGCGCACGCTGACCAGAGACCGGAAATGTATTTTTCTCGGCCTTAACACTGCTAGATGACGAATAGCTGTAACGGTCCTTAATTCCGGGGCGCGTAGCCGAAACTGGCGGTGGTCCATCTGCACGGGTGAAGGCACAAAGCACTTACCTCAGCCAAAAGCAACACAGGTTTATTCTTGAACCCACAGAACAAATAAACACACATGACACAACAAATGAAAGTGCCATGATAATTATTTAATAAAAGTAAATGTATTGCGATAAAAATGAAAGGTGAGGTACATCTAATTTCTAATTTGAGACGTCTCCCCTTAGACACAATTACACAACAGGGGAATGATAATATAAAATAAATAGTTTATTTTAGTCGGCCGGCACTCAGCTTGCTCAACGAGATCGTTGAATGAAGTCGGCAGTACAGGGTGGCCAAGTCCAACGCTTCCCGCGCCCAATATGGCGATGAGCCGATGCGCACAAAGCCATCGAGCGAGCTGTGAAGTTGGCCCTCTTTTTGCCCTCTCTCTCCGTCCGAAGCGCCAAGAGCCCTGCAAACCGCCACCTTATTGCTCCTCTTCACGATCGCACAAGTTCCACAAAAGCTCCGAAAAGTCTCCTCACAGGCACACGACACCAAAAAGCGACCCCCAGGAACAAAAGCCAGTCTGAGAGTCTGAGATTCTTCTTCTTCCTTTCCAAACCTTCTCGCTCTCATGTCACTCTGTCCAATCATCCTTTCTCTCTTGACACACCCCATGGTCTTGCTTGACCAATGACGAACTTCAGGGCATGGCCTTTTCCTTTACTCGGTTGGTGGGCTGGGTTTAATTGTCGATCGAGAACGTTCGGCTTCTGTCGGCATGGTGTCGGTTATGGTTGGTTAATGGACGATTGTTGTTGTAGTTGTTGTTGTAATAGGGTATTTTATTGCAGGCCTTGTTGTAGTTGCAAAAAAAAAACACAAAGGGAAAAGCCACACAAGGCAATCACAAACTGAGGGAAAACTACCTTAAACCCTATCTAGATAACACCGCTCCACCCCCCGTGTAAAGACACGTAACCTTAAGCTCCAGTTTCCCGACTTAATACATTGAGATGTCTCCTATGCATCCATGGTCCATACTACACAGTACACATACTATGGTATTCCATAATCTACCCCCACAAACGTAACGCATATACACTGAATCCTGTGGGGTGGCAGTTACTCTGAAACAACATACCTTCTCTTCCTGGAAAGCAAACCTGACCAAAGGCAATCTCAGCTAATTCCACAAAGCCCACAAGTGTGTGTTCCCTCTCAGGAGAGCCAGAAAACAACACCTGTCCACCTCAAAAATGAACTTTCAAACTTGTCCCCTCTAAAACATGGTGGCTTTGTTTATGGAGTGTGCTCTGCAGACAAATCCACGAGGTTTGTTAAGTTAAGTTTGTCTGTGTGCGTGAGTTTTAAGTCTGTCTGCGGAGTATAACCCCCTCAGGCCCCTCTCCACACACACACATCCCCATCCCTTCCTTCTCTTCAAATGGCACCACTGCAGACTCTGCTCATGAGAGGGCCGAATGCCTCAATTCGGTGTTTGCTTCCAAATTGTGTGTCCCAACCAAACGCTTTCTGTACCTATCCTACCAAGTCACACCCAAATGCACTTGGACCCTGTCCTTTGAACTAGAGAAGCTTGATACGTTTCTGGCAACCGTCGGCTCCAATTCTGCAACTGGACTGCACGGCATCAGCTCACGTTTCATAAAAATCTGATCTGCTGCTCTTGCAAATCCTCTTTCTGCCCTTTTTACTCCATCGTTTGCCCGAGGTTACTTTCTGCTTGGAAATCTACCAACATCACTGCAATACATAAAAAGGTGCAAAAAACAATCCCCATAACTACAGACCTATTAACTTACTTCTAATCATCAGCAATCACAGGTGTTGCTTTCGTTGTACTACTAATTATCCACATCAGTGTTTTCAGCAGTGTCCAAGTGTTTTGTGTGGGTGCTCTCTGCCCAAACAGGAGAACAGTATTCCGCTGAAGAGGACACAAGAGCAAGGCCAAGGCTAGCAGTGCGAAGAGTGGGTGCACTTGATCTCCAGCTGGTGCCCGCTAGTTTCTGGATGATGTTTACCCTGGTCTTGATCTTTTCTGTGACATGTTTTAGGTGTTCACGAAACGTGAGGCTGCGATCAGGGGCGACTCCAAGGTACTTGGGGATTGGTTCAATCTTGACTGGTTTACCACAAAAGGAAACCTGGAGTTTGCTGTTAGCCAGTCTGTTGCTGAGATGGAAAGCGGTAACTGTGATCTTACTTGGGTTTGGGCAGAGGAGACAGTAGATCAAGTATTGCTCCATTCATTACCTGTAAGTCCTGGGACAGGGTACTGCCGAGATCTTCAAGGTTGATTGCTTGGGTAGCGAAGGCAAGATCATCTTCAAAGGCAAATTTCCTCGGGGTGATACAAGGCATGTCCCTCACATATATGTTGGCGGATTGGAGCTAAAACAGACCCATGGAGAAGACCATTATTTAGAGTCCTTATGGAATTGGTTTGGTCTCCAAGTGAAATTCCATATCTTCGGCTATGAGAAAAAAAGGAAGAGGAGTTGCTCTGGAGGACAGAGATGAGAATGCTTCATGATTATCAGAGTATCACAGAGAGCTTTTGAGGAACAGCACTACACAGGAGAGCTGTATTACTTACGGAAAAGGTTTAGAGAGGAGAGAGTGGTAGGATACGGTGGTTTGGGCAGGTGATGAGAACAAAGGATGAGGAACCAATGAAGAAAGTATGGAATGAGTCAATTGGAGGGAAAAGTTCAAGAAGAAGGCAGATTATGGTGGAGGGATGTAGTGCAAAGAGATTTGAAAAAAAGATCGAGCAGAAGATACAGACGACACAGGAGAATGGAGAACACAAATGGTCCTAACTCTACTCTTCTTTACTCTGAAACTGTGGCCACTGGTCCCATCACTGTCAATTTTGCTGAATTACATCTGCACATATTTTGTCGACAACCTTCATCATGTTAAACATCTCTATCATATCACCTCGTAATTGCCTCCTAAGTCCCGTCTCGTTCAGCCCCTCCCCAGAGGTAAATCTATCTTGGCTCAGAATCAATAAAGTTGCTTGACGCTGTATCCTCTCTATGGCAACTACGTTCATCCTCAGATGTGGTGACCAAAACGGAGCACAATATTCTAGATTCCTGTACAGAGTTAAGATATTACCTCTTTCGATTTACAATTTATCCCCCTATAAATACAAACTCAAACCCTGTTCACTTTATGGCTGCCTGGCACTGTGCTGCTTGCTTAGCCACATTACCCTCACCAAAGACCATTGACCACCCCCAGATCCTTCCCATGTCACAAACAACTAGAATGCCCGTTTCATGACGCAATCCCCATTTTCATTGCACCTTACATTTATTTTCCAGTTTCCAATGCAGGGAGCTACCTGACCAGCCAATCCAAGACCCTCACCTTATAAAAAGTTTTATGAACGTTTAGAGAAACTACATCCACTGCACTTCCCTCGTCCTCCCAGTCAAGAACCGCTTCATATAACTCAAATACATTTTTGAAACAAGATTTTTTGAAACAAAAACGACACAGCCTTAATAAATCCATGCTGACTACCTGACTACCTTTACGTAAAATTTGAAATTACGGTATTATTTAAATGGTTCCTTAATTAACATCTCCAACACATTCCCCACAAATCAGGTCAAGCCAACAAGTGTAGTTCCCCAATTATTCTCTGGAACTTTTATTAAATACCAATGTTACATTTACAACTGTCGAATTCTTGGGTACCTGTCCAGACCCCAATGAACTGTGCCAACCAGTGTCTTTATTTAATTTTGTTTATTTTTAAAACTTATTCTGTTGGCTGAGTTTTATTACAACATATACATATACATACAGTATACATAATTACATATATTTTATATATACAGTGGAACCTTGACTTACGAGTTTAATTCGTTCTGTGACCGAGCTCGTAACTCAAATTGCTCGTATCTCAAATCAAATTTCCCCATTGAAATGCATTGAAATGCTATTAATCCGTTCCAGCCCGCCAAAAACCACACCAATTTTTTTTTAAATATACAGTATATATAAAAATATCTCGCGCTTTATATTTCACCTGTATGCAGCATACAAGTTGGCAGGATGGCCTGGACTGGAGGTACGCACACTTGACTCTAAAGTCTAAACTGTCCAGCCTGGGTTTGAATCCCGACCCAGCTATAACCTGTCATGGGTGAATCACAGGCAGGGTGATTCATCAATGTGTGTACCGCTAAACTGGGCGCCCCGTTTGCGTCCCATTAGTTGTTGGATGTTAAGGATCTCACCGTGTTTTCCACAAAGAGAAGGCGAGCTATCGCCGGCACTCTGAACAAGTTGTGGCCTGGCATGGCATGAACATGAAAACATGAACATGAACATGAAATGTTCGACATGAACATGAAATTTTCCAAAATAACCAAAATGCGAAAACAAAAATGCAGCGCTATACGACAGAGATACTGTACGTGCACGGCAAGATAACCACGTGACCGGAACCCACCTGGCGGCGTAAACTCAAAATAACCAACATGCGAAAACAAAAATGCAGCGCTATACGACAGAGATACTTTACGTGCACTGCAAGATAACCACGTGACCGGAACCCACCTGGCGGCGTAAACTCAAAATAACCAACATGCGAAAACAAAAATGCAGCGCTATACGACAGAGATACTGTGCTTGCACGGCAAGATAACCACGTGACCGGGTGGCGAAAGCTCGTAACTCAGATCTCGGCTCGCATCTCAAAGCAATAAACCGCCCGAGCGACGGCTCGTATCTCGAAAAACTCGTAAGTTGGGGCACTCGTAAGTCAAGGTTCCACTGTATATATATATATATATATATATATATATATATATATATATATATATATATATATATATATACATACAGTCACGTGAAAAAGTAAGTACACCCCATGTAAAGTTTTGACTTTTTCAACATATTTCAACATACAGCTATTTGATCTTCATTTCAACAATATTGATAGATAAAGGTGATATAATATAACAAATATCATGAAACATTTACATTTTGTAGTCCATTGTATACTTTAAATAAACATAAATGCAAATTTCGCATGTGGAAAAAGTAAGTACACCCCTACATTTATCACTACAAATACCGAAAATTAGAATCAGATGCACCAGCTCATGTGCAAATGATTAGAACATCGTTAGAGACGATCTTGAAGGAACCAGTCTTATTTAAACCTCAGACATTTAGTTTGGTTTGCTCTTTGTTGTTGAAGTGTGCGGCATCACCATGCCTAGATCAAAAGAGCTCTCTGAGGCCTTCAGAAAGAAGGTTATAGATGCATACCAGTCTGGGAAGGGATTTAAAAAGATCTCCAAACAATTTGAAATTAATCATTCGACTGTCCGGAAGATCATCTACAAGTGGAGAAGATTCCAAACAACTTCCAACTTGTTCAGGCCAGGCCGCCCCAGCAAGTTCAGCCCAAGAGCAGACTGCAAGATGCTGAAAGAAGTCTCTAAGAACCCCATAATGTCATCACGGGACCTACAGGTAGCTCTTGCCACTGTTGATGTCAAAGTGCACGAGTCTACCATTAGAAAGAGGCTGCACAAATTTGATCTACATGGGAGGTGTGCCAGGAAGAAACCTTTGCTGTCCAGAAAGAACATCATGGCAAGACTAAAGTTTGCCAATGAACACCTAGGCAAAGACCAGCACTTCTGGAACAATGTGCTCTGGACAGATGAGTCAAAGGTAGAACTATTTGGCCACAGTACCAGAAGACATGTTTGGCAAAAACCAAAGACAGCATTTGACCACAAGAACCTGATACCAACTGTAAACCATGGTGGTGGAAATATTATGGTTTGGGGCAGCTTTGCTGCATCAGGGCCTGGGCAGCTCACCATCATAGAATCCATTATGAATTCTTCATTGTACCAGAGGGTGCTTGAGGATAATGTGGGGCCATCTGTCGGAAAGTTGAAGCTCAACCGAAGGTGGACCTTGCAACATGACAATGACCCTAAACATACCAGTAAATCCACCAAGGAATGGCTGAAAAGAAAGAAATGGAGGGTTCTGGAATGGCCAAGTCAAAGCCTGGATCAAATCCCATCGAGATGTCGTGGGGGGATTTGAAACGAGCTGTGCATGCCAGAAACCCCTCAAACATCGCACAGCTGAAATAATTCTGCATGGAGGAGTGCGCAAAAATTTCTCCCAGTCGATGTCAAAGACTGGTAGACAGTTAAAAGAAACATCTACTTGAGATTGTTTCTGCCAAAGGGGGGAATACCACCTATTAGAGCCAAGAGTGTACTTACTTTTTCCACATGCGAAATTTGCATTTATGTTTATTTAAATTATACAATGGACGACAAAATGTAAATGTTTCATGATATTTGTTATGTTATATCACCTTTATCTATCAATATTGTTGAAATGAAGTTCAAATAGCTGTATGTTGAAATATGTTGAAAAAGTCAAAACTTTACATGGGGTGTACTTACTTTTTCACGTGACTGTATATATATACTCGTGTATGTATATATACACATATATATATATATAATTTAGGCTTTAGTGCTCCAACCTAATGAGAGAACGCGTGACGTCACCGCCCTTAAATTTTCATTTGTTCGCTCATTAGGTTGGAGCACTAAATTATACATACCAATTTCGTTACTCCCAACCGCAACCAGGTCGACTCCATACAGTGAGTGGATACCAGAGGTAATGTTACCGTGTGGCAGGCGGTGCTTATCGCTCCCAGTATGGTGCAGCAGTAACTGGATGGGACACCTTACTGGCAGTTCCCCACTCACGGTATGGAGTCGCATAATGGCAAATATATACATGTACATATATACATATACATATATACATGTATACACATACACACATACATACATACATATACACGCATATATACATATACACACATATATACATATACAACAAACAACAACATGCATTTTAAGGCCATTTTCCCTGCTAGAGCAGGGGTTAGCCTTGCGGTCCCCATGACAATCGTCTCCATTTTGCCCTATTTTCTGCATCTCCCCTTGTTAACCCCCTTGCCCGCATTTCTTCTTCCACCATCTTTAGCCAAGTCTTTCTCGGTCTTCCCCGTCCTCTACTTCCTTCTACATTCATTTTCATCACTCTTCTCAACCAGTCACTTTCATCCTTCCTCAACACATGACCAAACCATCTCAACCTGTTTCTCTTCACACCATCAATCACAGGCTCTATTCCCATCATCTTTCGCAATTCATCAGTTGTCTTCCTCTCTCTCAACGATACTCCACACATTCACTGAACCATTCGCATTTCCACCCTTTCCAGCCTTCGTTGCTGCTCTACGTTCATTACCCATGTCTCGCTCCCATAAATCATAACACTTCTCACACATGCAGCATACACCTTTCCGTTCAGCTTCAACGACACTCCCTTCCTCATCAGCACGCCACTCAGTTCCCAAAACTTCTTCCATGCACATCTCACTCGAGCAACCGTTGCCGAGTCTGATCCACCTTCTCCATTCAGCACGTCTCTGAGGTAGCAAAATGTTTTCACACCTTCCAGCTTCATGCCGTCTCCAAGATCCAACTCAACATTTCCTCCATCTGAAGCTCCCTCTGTGCACACCTTACATTTGAATGTAGCTGCCACACTCGTTAATGACCCTCTCAGACCACTACATTTTTGATGAACCCACTCAGCGCATATTGTACATTGAATGGAGTTCACTTCGACACCCTTCCTGCACACAGCACGCGGCCACTTCCCAGTTATTTACCACTTGCCATCACCTTCGTCTTTCCGATATTCACCTTCAGACCTTTTGTCTCTATACATTCCTTCCACTTGTTCATCTTTTCCTTCAGTCCATCCATACTTTCAGCAATCAACACCAGATCATCTGCATGCAGCAACTCCCACGGTAAACAATCCTTTAGGTTCTGAGCCAGCACCTCCATCACAGCTACAAATAGTAGTGGACTTAGGACCGACCCCTGATGCCCTCCCACCTTCACCTCAAACTCACCACTGTTCCCATCCTTCATCCTTACAGCTGTGTGTGCTCTTTTGTACATTGCCATCACTACTCTGATCAACCATTCCTCCACTCCTAACTTCCTCAATGCCCATGTCACTACTTCGCGTGGAACCCTATCGAATGCCTTCTCCAGATCAACAAACCCAAGAAACAACTTCTTCCTCTTCTCCATGTACTTCTCCTGCAACTGCCTTACAATAAAAAGCGTGTCTGTCGTTCCTCTTCCTGGCATAAATCCAAACTGCATTTCATCAATCTTCACTTTCTTCCTTGTCCTCCTCTCCAACACCCTTTCCAATACCTTCATTCCATGCTCCAATAACTTTATCGCTCGATACGAGCCACAGTCCAGAGGGTCACCTTTCCCCTTGTATAGAGGGACGAGGGTACTCAGTTCCCAATCCACTGGAATGTGGCCTTCTTTCACCACCAGATTACAGATCTGTCATTCTCTTCACACCCCAACTTCCTGCTGCCTTCAACATATCTCCCACAACTCATAATCGGCCCTCCCACTTTTCTACTCTTCATTGCTTTTATCGCTTCCTCAACTTCCTTCTCAGTTATCTTCTCTGCCGGTCCTAAAACTGGGTTACTCTCTATGTTGCCATCCCATTCATTCTCTGCATTCAACAGCATTTCCATATATCTCTTCCATCTTCCTTTAATTCCATCTGGGTCCACAACGATTTGTCCCACTTCATCCTTCAAGCAACTCATCCCCATCACATCACACCTCTCTTTCGCTATCTGCTTTGCAATCCTGAATACCGCTCTCTGACCCTCTTCCGAATCCAAGCGTTCTCCGAACATTTTCTTACATGCCTCCTGCGCCTTTGCTACCTCATTCTTTGCAGCCTTCTTGGCTGCCTTATAACTTTCATGCTCTGCTTTATATACATATACACACACATATATACATATACACACACATATATACATATACACACATATATACATATATATATTGTTACTGTTTTTAGAACCTTCACTTTGTAAATTTTAGTAAATGTTCCCTTATAAATAATCCCCTGTAAATATCCCCATTATTTGGCTAATATTAAAGATCGCACCCTAGTTAGTCCATGTACAACACGTAGAACACCATAGGACCTCTCTGTAGTTATCTCATTATTATGTGCTTTAGTTAAGGATCTGTTCCCAAAAGTTGAATCTGCGTTGCATTAATCAAATAACCTAGGCCCCCTTGCAACCACATTCATTTTGCGGTGTTACATATTTATGTGAATGTATGTGAATTACCATTCAGGTCTTTGCTTATCCATGTGTAATAGATTAAGGGTTGTTGTGGTTGGAGGGTCAGGAGCCCTTCTGAAAAGCGTCCGGAAACGGAAGTGACCGGAAACGGAAGAGGAAAAGACACGAGGAAGAAAGCGACGAGTAGTATTCTTCCTCGCCCCGCTCCGACGAAAGGTGGGATTGATTGAGCCGTGTGGAAAAGCGGCGTTCCCGAGCCCGTCTGGCGAGAGGAGTTACCGGGACGGATACCTGCCCGGTGGACGTCAAACTGTCGTGTGGCCGTGCACCGACCCAGCGTTTGGCACCGTTCGCGACACCGTCTAAAAAGACGCGTACGGGTCGCCCGTTGGGGCCTAACACGCCTTGCAAGCGGCGTGGGGCTTTTGGCTTGCTTTCCCGTACCCGCTTCGCGTGGCCACGAGGGGCTGCAGCCGGGGTGCCTGGTACGAGACCTGCCCGGTGGAAACACGTCCACCCGGGGTTCGTTCAACCGCCCGAGTGCGGCGACGCCGACCATCATCTTGGTCAGGAGGGGCCCAGAGACATTGTGCGGGACCGAGACCAAAAGGGGGTCGTGAGTACTCACGGGGACACACATATATAAGATGGCCATCTTAATCAAAGGGAATTGATTGTGGATTGGGAATTGTTGATGGTTGTTTATTGTTGATTGCTCGGGGAAAATCTCCGTGGTTGTATCATTGAAATTGTATGGTATCATTACCATTGAAATATATCCTTGAACATCAGTTGTCTCTTGGGTGGAATTCATATGGATTGCGTGGCGAAAGCGCATATATAATACAACTTTCTGGCGAAGTTCCTCTCACGGTCCGGGGGTCACCGAGACCAGGTATTCACCGAGGGGACCACGTAACAGCGGCAATAGCCGCCCTCCAACTAAGTGCGTGCCTCTGCCAGCCACAGCCGCATTAGCGCTCACCCACAAGGCGCCATTGAACACGCGGTAATCAGGAGGAAAAAGGGGAGGAGTGGGTTCGAGCGCCAGGAACGAGGCGTGGCCTGTCAATGTCTCCTCAAGAGGTGGAGCCAGCCAGCCCTCGCCGGCCAACCAGGGCCAAGGTGAGCCGACGGCTGGATACAGGAACGCCCAATAAAAGCGGCTGGGAGGGACTGCTTCAGCAGATGAGTGCGAAGGTCCGCAATAGGAGGTACCAGATGAGCATACAGCTGAATCGTAAGGCAGGAGAGTGGGTCCGTTGACGGCGACAATACCGCAATATATTACCATTGTCCGAACGCGTGAAACCGATACGTGCAGCTGCCGCCGGGTTTCGCCTCAAGCCCGGAGCGTGGACCGGAGCACGACCTGGAGCAGACCTCGGCGCTGTGCCATGTGCCCGGACCTTCCTGCCCTGCCATCTACTTGGACCTTCTCCGCCTTCCAGCCATTCCTTCCTGCCATTCCCTATTCGTGTACGTCTGTTTGTTCTGTCTGGACGTATGATAATATAAAACTGTTTTTAAGGTTGCCCTATGTCCTTTTATTTCCTCTCCTTGTATATTCCCTTCTTTCGTTTCCTCTTGTAGATAGTGAATAAACCTGTGTTCTTTCTTACCCTTTTGGTTTCTTCTTCCCCCGATCGCTTTAGTCCTTTCCCAATTGAGTACCTGTGGCACGATTCGGCCAACGCTCGGAGTCGGGTTTAGTCTTTTGTTAACGGCTCGAGTCGCAGCTCGCTTCGCTCGGCGCATCCATCATGCTGCGGCCCGGGTGGGAGTATCGCCTCGCTTACGGCCGGTGGTGGTAATTAGGTAGCAAGACGGATTGGGCTTACAACCCTACTCACCACCGACCGGAAGTGACGTCATACTTCCAGCGTCATACTTCCAGCGGGCGGCCAGCTTAACAGGACAAGGGGATTAACACCCCCCTTGCTAACGGGAGTGCCATCCCCCAGATCCGTAACAATTGGTGTCAGGAGTGGGATTGGACCCGAACCAAATTTTAACCCATCTTAACAATTTGGTCAAAATTACGAGTGGCCGAAATTTATTATTAAAAACCAAATTATAGTCGTGTCATGGATGATCAAGGCGGTCGGATGCCGGTGGGGGAGATAGAAGAGGGGGTAGAGTCGACCCAGGACCCCAGAGAGGAGATGGGGGAGATAGAGGTGGAGGTTGAAGAAGGTGCGGTAGAGGGGGTTGCAGGCGTACAAGATGGCGGTGCCTCGCACGTGGTCGCGGCAGCACAAGATGGCGAGTGCCGATCCCACGGGGCTAGGGGACTTCCAATTATTTATGATGCAAATGAGAGCCTATATGATCAAGGCGGAGCATAAAATGGATGAGATGGGTGAGCGAATGGAAAGTAAATTAGACACCCAAAAGGAAGAGACGAGGGCTCAGGGGGAGCAATTTGGAATCCAAATTGGGGGCCTAGAAGTCAAATTTGGGGGATTAGAAAACCAAATTTAGGAATTGAGAAATGACATGGGAAGCCAAATTGGTGGGCGAGAAGGCAAATTAGGGGGCCAATTGGAGGACGTGGGTAGCCAAATTGGGGAAATGAAGGACGGGTTAACGGGATTGGAAAATAGGATGGCCACCCAGGAGAACCAAATGGAAGGGGTGAAGAATGGGTTAGAGGGGTTAGAAAACAATATGGAAGGCAAATTAAGGGAAATAGGGGAGCAATCCGCCTGGGAAATCAAACGAATGGGGGAGCAGATAGAGGAGGTAAAAATCGGGCTAGAAACCAAATTGGACACCCACAAGGGGGAGCTGGAACAGATGAGGGCGGCATCCACCAAGGAAATAGGAGAGATGGGGGAGGATATAAGGCGCGGGATGAGCGAAGAGGTCGCGGGAGTACGCGACGAGGTAAAGCGGGGTGAGGAGCGCATGGAGAAAGAGGTGAGGAACAGCACGGCTAGGTTACAGGGGGGCATAGAAGATCTGACGCGACGAGTAGAGCAGCTGACAGTGGGACAAAAGGAGTTAGGGGAGCAGGTAGAAAAGAACACTGCCGTAATAGGGGGGCTGAAGGCGACACAGAAGGAGATAAAGAAAGAACTAATAGCGACGAAGAAGGAATGTCAGACGGTACATGAGGGACTGACGAAGAGGTTAGAGGAGGTGGTAGAAACAAACAATGGAGACGAAAGAACGAGAAGTGAGGAAGCACATGGAGACGACCAAGGTAGCATTAGAGGAAGAAATTGAAGGGGCGCACCGGGACATAAACGAGGTGAAACAAAAATTAGAGGAAGTGGAAGAGGGGGTGAGTGAATTTAAAAAGAGATGGAGGGAAACTAGGAAGGAGCTGAAGGAGGAAGTGATGGAATATGTGCAAGGTCTGTGCTCACAGCGTGATGATGTGCTTACTGCCCAAATAAAGAGTTTACAGGTGGCGGAGGAGGAGCGAAGGAGAAGAGGCGCCGAGGTGAGTGGCGATATAATCGGAAATGCATATGGTGTGAGGGGAGGTTCAGCGAGCTTGGGTGTTGGTATGGACCCGGGCGTTCGTGAAAGGCCAAGGGTGAGGTGTGCGACTGGTCCGGAGTGTATGGAAAGAGAGTGCGTGCAAGGATGTCCGACTATGGGGAGTGCGAAAGGTATTGGTGAGCCAGGGTGTGCGGTGGTGATTGGGTGTGTGCAAGAATGCACCCCCATGAGTGGTACGGAGTATGTACCGGGAGAGGGTGCGCAAGAAGGTGCACGAGAAAGGTGTGTAACAGAGGAGTGCATGATAACAGAGTGTGCTGTCGAGAGTGAGAATGAATGCACGACAGAGTACGGGAGTGAATGCACGACAGAGTGTGGTGGTGAGAGTGACACAGAGTGCGAGTTGGTTGTGGCGAGTGAGAAAGAATGCACCCCTGGAGTGGTTGAGCATGTGTGGGAATGCACACCTGAGTTGGTGGTGAAGCGCGTGATTGGGTGTGAAAAAGAGTGCACACCCATGGTTGTCACAGAGGATGTGACCGAGGAGTGGGCGCGAGGTGTGTTGATGAAGTGTGCGAACGACAAGTGTGCGCCAAGGTGTGCGAGGAGGTGTGCGGTGGTCAGGTGTGTAACAAAGTCTGTGAGCAGAATGAGTGTACCTGGGTGGTGTGTAAGAGAAAGTGCAATAACAGAGTGCATGGGATGTACGGAAGGCGTTGGCGCGCGAGAATGTGTGAGTATGGGAAGAGTCGCGTGTGGATGTGAGCATGCGAGTAAGGCATCGATGTTGACCGGGGCAGCGGTTAGGCCGACGTATAGCCGACGCGAACTCTCGGTCCGTGCCGGGCTTTATGTACTGCGGGAACCGGCGAGGGTCGTAATCACGGCGGTTTCAAAAGAACCGCCGTGCACGATCCGCGCCGGGCCCCGCCCTGCACGGTCGGTTCCGCGCTTTGCCAGGCAAAGCGGGCGGCCCGGTTCGAGGGGAGGTAGGAGGGGTCGGAACGGCACCCCCTTGTTTGCGGCGTTCCGGCCGGGCAAGATTGGGCCATCGGGCAGGAGACCGAAAGGCTCCGCGCCGAGGTGGACCTCGGAATCTCGGCCCGACGAAACCTCCTCCCCTGCATCGAGTGCCGGACGGACCCAACCGCAGTAGACAAACCACCCAAATTCATTGCTCGGTTTTTTTCGAAACCGAGCTGTACATGTAATGATGCACCGAGGCTCAAGTTTAATGGACATTTGGTAGGGATAGTGAATATGATTGGCAAATTGGATTGGCAAATTTGATTGGCAAAATTGGAAATTGATGGCAAAAAGTATATGGTGTAGAGGGATGGTAAATCCACCATTCCTCACATCATAATCAGGGCACATGAGCATTGGTTTATGGGGTGGCTGTGCAAACTAGCCCGGGAGGGTTAGGATAAAATGATAGGGATTTAGAGATGACTTTAAGAGACTTGAGATTTAAGTAGTGACATTGTACAGGTAGTAGGGGACGTAGGTAGATTAGCTGGTTGATAACGATGGGGGAGTGCTTAGTATAAGGGAAGACGGGGAGCACGAGTTTCAGAAGGGAGTAGTCAGATTAGATGATGCAGTGTATGATTGAGTAATTATGAAAGTGTGTGATTGGCATTGTATTGAAGTGAATGGTCCTGGGAGGAAAGGAGGGTGCAGGTGGCACCAGGTGTGTGGGCACAGGTGTGCAAATGCAGGTGAGAATGGTTGTGGGGAATAAATGGTCTGGAATGAATGGAGTATAGAATGGATGGTGTGGAGTGAGAGTGTGGAAAATGTGGAGTGGGAGTGCATGGTGCGAAGGTGTGAATGGGGGAAAGGTGGACCCCTTCACGAGTACCCGGGGAAGGTAGTTTAAGAGTAGGTAGAGGGTATAGGTAAATTATGGTGGATATTGACGTCTGTGGTGCGTGTGTAGAATGGTGTTTGGATGGGTGCATTAGTAGAGTAAATTGGTTGGGCGTGTGGCCTGTTAGTGTGTATGGTTGAATGGGCACTCCGCCACTGCTAGTCTGTCGGCCAGGTGAGGCCGCAGGTAGGCTCTGGGAGCTAGTAGTGTTCAGTGGGGCCCGAGGATCCAGGGACGGACCCGGGTAGCCCGACGCCAGAGAGGGCGGTAGTGGGGAGAGAGCCAGAGGGCCTTCCCCAAGATAGGTTAGGGTAAGGAGCAGGTAAGCTCGGGAGGCAACTACGGTGGCGGAGGTGTGCAGGTGAACAGGCCTGCTGGGAGCGCCACACGACCCAGCCCTGAAATTGTGCGACGGCACCGGGAGTTGAATCGGGGGAGTGTGACCCCAAATTGGTGAGTGCCACAGATGGTCAGTGGGAATTGGTTTTTAGAACCGCATAGAGTAAAGTGGCCAATGGTTTTGCAGGGAAAGACCCCGGGTAGTGTAAAGAATGGTAATGTCATTTAGAAGATAGGTAGAATGAAATCCCTTCGCACCATATGCAGCCACTCACCAGGGTGAGATAGACTCCACACCATGATGTTGAATTCGTAAATGTTTGGTTGGATTGGAAGACGCATCATGACGTAAGTGTGACATTATGCTGTAATTCCATCTCTTCCTCCTTAGGAGGGATGGATGAGGAATTGGAATTGGGGGCAAATTTGGATTAGAGGGATTGGTAACCAATTTGGATTAGGGGAGATATGGGGAAGACGAGACAGTTGTGACGAATTTGTAAATGTGTAGAATTTTGTAAATACGGGGTAAGGGCAAGGGTAGGGTAGGTGACAGGGGGGGGGGGGGTGACGTACAGTAGGGACGAACCTTCTCCGCTCGCTCCCATGCACACCTCACCTTGCATTACCTTGTATTAATGTGTACCCTTGCGACCTTGCCCCGATGCTTGCTGTGTCCTTCCTTCCCCACTCACGGCTTGTTCTTTTGGGTCCGGGGGGAGTGCGCAGGTAGCCGCAGTTGTGTGCCCGAACCGCCGCTGCCTGCCTGGACCGGTACACCACCTTATGGACCACCCGTTTTGTGGCCGTCCACCTAATGGACCACGGTTCTGTGGCCAAGCACCACACTGATGGACCCCACATGTTGGGGCCTGACCCCTCTGCTGGGACCGGCCAGGATGGCCAGAGAAAGTCTTCGCTTGCGGACCTCGGTGAGGTGGCACTGAGCCATGCAGGTGGACCACCTTTAGTTGGCCCCTGCTGGCCACAATTTTGAAAAAAGCGGACGCGTTTTGTGCCCTTTTTTATTACCACCAAATAGGCCGCAAGTAAAGAAGAGGAAAGATCAAGGAAGAAACATCAAGAAACATCGGGCCAGCAGAGCAGGAGAAACAAGAACAAGGTCATCAGTTTGTTTTTATTGTGATGACTGTGGTGCTTTCTTGTACTTATTGGTGCTTTGGTGCTCTTTTTGGTGAATTGTAATGCTCTTGTGCTCGGGGGTGCACTGCAATATCAATTGTGCATCCCCGGGCATGTGGGTATGGTGTATCGGTACAGTGCAGTGCATGCTCCTTCCTCTTTCAAAACATATTTTTGTCTCCCAAAAGACAGGTCCTGGGTTTGCAGTGTACATAATTAGTGTCTTGTAAATAATGCTCCCCACCGGCTTTATGTGTAGTTTGGAAATAATTCCGTGATTCGGTTATCCTGTGGGCGTGAATCTGTTAGGTAGGATGCAACGCAGCAGGGGGACATACTTAATTGTTTTAAAACTGTCGCACTCAGGGTAAGGTTAATAGTAGAGGGTTACTACACCTGAGTGTCACATTAAGTTAAAGTTCTTTTGGGCCGGGACGGCCCTGGAGGAGAGACGGGTGCTGTGTTACGGTTTTTAGAACCTTCACTTTGTAAATTTTAGTAAATGTTCCCTTAAAAATAATCCCCTGTAAATATCCCCATTATTTGGCGAATATTAAAGATCGCACCCTAGTTAGTCCATGTACAACACGTAGAACACCAGAGGACCTCTCTGTAGTTATCTCATTATTATGTGTTTTAGTTAAGGATCTGTTCCCAATAGTTGAATCTGTGTTGCATTAATCAAATAACCTAGGCCCCCTTGCAACCACATTCATTTTGCGGCAATAGCCGCCCTCAAACTAAGTGCGCGCCTCTGCCAGCCGCAGCCGCCTTAGCGCTCGCCCACAAGGCGCCATTGAACACGCGGTAATCTGGAGGAAAAAGGGGATGAGTGGGTTCGAGCGCCAGGAACGAGGCGTGGCCTGTCAATGTCTCCTCAAGAGGTGGAGCCAGCGAGCCCTCGCCGGCCAACCAGGGCCGAGGTGAGCCGACCGGTAGGCATGTCCTAGGAGCAGGCGGCTGGATACAGGAACGCCCAATAAAAGCGGCTGGGAGGGACTGCTTCAGCAGATGAGTGCGAAGGTCCGCGATACGAGGTACCAGATGAGCATACAGCTGAATCGTAAGGCAGGAGAGTGGGTCTGTTGACGGCGACAATACCGCAATATATTCGCATTGTCCGACCGCGTGAAACCGATACGTGCAGCTGCCGCCAGGTTTCGCCTCAAGCCCGGAGCGTGGACCGGAGCGTGACCTGGAGCGGACCTTGACGCTGTGCCATCTGCCCGGACCTTCCTGCCCTGCCATCTGCTTGGAACTTCTCCCCCTTCCAGCCATTCCTTCCTGCCATTCCCTATTCGTGTAAGTCTGTTTGTTCTGTCTGGGCGTATGATAATATAAGACTGTTTTTAAGGTTGCCCTATGTCCTTTTATTTCCTCTCCTTATATATTCCCTTCTTTCGTTTCCTCTTGTAGATAGTGAATAAACCTGTGTTCTTTCTTACCCTTTTGGTTTCTTCTTCCCCCGATCGCTTTAGTCCTTTCCCAATTGAGTACCTGTGGCACGATTCGGCCAACGCTCGGTCGGGTTTAGTCTTATGTTAACGGCCTGAGTCACAGCTCGCTTCGCTCGGCGCATCCATTCACGCTGCGGCCCGGGTGGGAGTATCTCCTCGCTTACGGCCGGTGGTGGTAATTAGGTAGTAAGACGGATTGGGCTTACAACCCTACTCACCACCGACAGGAAGTGACGTCATACTTCCAAGACCGGCGGACGGCCAGCTTAACAGGACAAGGGGATTAACCCCCCCCCCCCCCCCCTGCTAACGGGAGTTCCGTCCCCCGGATCCGTAACAATATACACACACACACACACACACACACACACACACACACACACACACACACACACACCTTTTCCACAACACAAAGGAACTTAATGAACTTGACTGACAGGAGGAATGGACTGGAGCCAACTAAATAAATAAACTAGAACGGCACTCAGTAGAGAGCATACATCCACCTGGTTGGCCATATCACTCAATGGTGAAGAATCACTTAAAAAATTATACTAGCGCCAACGAAGGTAAACACCTCTCCTTCCTTCAGAGCGAATGCCCAACCAAAACACGTTCAAGCTTTGTTGCATCAGCTTTTAATCATCACACTTTATCAGATGACGAGGCAACAGCACACCAAGATGGACAAGACACCGAAACCGCCGGGCCGCGCATGCGCAATAGCGATGATGCATATGCCTACGTTACCAACAGCAACCACATTAACATATAATGGTGTGACTACTTTTCTTCTCTTGCTGATCACCATTGTGCACACAACTGGATCTTCAATTTTATCCTAGATTGGAACCAAGGAAATGTATAACAATTAACGAGAGCCAATACGTGCGGTTATAGAGTTAGGGTTGTCAACTCGGTTCAGAACACAGAAGCAGGGCCACATGATGGTCAACAGCAACACCTAGCTACAGTCAACCCAACCACCATATATACATATACATACAATGGCGAGATCATACTTCCGTTTGACTTCTGCTTCACGATCTTGTATACAAAAAAAAAACAAAAAAAACTCCCGCGCACAATAACCAAATGAGTTGGTATGAGGCAGGAGAGTTCAATGGCAGATCAACATATTATATATAGCAGTTGACATGATATTCATCATCTTTCATATTACACCACACCTTGCCCAGTAGCACCCAGACTCGAAAAATAACATCACTGATGGATGTCATAGGTCAGTATAGCATGTCATATCTGGAGATGGAATTGAACTAAAATCACCAATGGGGTGGAAACAACTCAGGGAAAAGTTATCACATGCATTGACGTTAATCAACAATTAGCAATAATTGAAAACAGCAATAACTGTAGATATCAGCCTTTACTATATCAACACAATCAGGATAAGACAGCAATCCTGCAGACAACCAGGCCGTCGCCAAGCGTGACAGGAGTCACGCAGAGGTCGGGTGCAGGTGATAGCCGAGGACTGGCCAGCTGTAGCTCCGAAGCACGGATGACTGGCTGACCACAGCATGGAAGGTAGCGATCCATATCAGGCTGTACGGCTGTGGTAACCTCCAAAGGGACCACCGGGACCCGGAGCGGCACAGGCGGCAGAAGCGGTATAGGTGGTGACACAGTGGGTGGTGGTGTCCAATAATCCCCGGTATACTCCAGGTCGCAATCAGACTCACAATGCTAGCGTTGGAAGATCGTGTTAGCAGAGGAAGGATGGACGTGACCTGGAACCCGCCAACATCCGTACTGGCGAACCCCATAGGCGGATGGATGTAGATGACCACCCAGGATTCCATGGACGGAACACCGCGGGAGGTCCAGTGATGCCACAATATGTCGGTGTCGTGCAGAGGACACGCCCCGATCAACAGTGAGGCAAACGAGGCCACCAATGGGAGGAAAATCCACACACAAACAAGTCAGATCATTGAGCAGTGTCAACCTATGCCCGTCGTTGACAATGCAGGTGGTAATGAAGGAAGCGACAGTCCCCCGAAGAACAAGGTCCAACCGGAGGTAGTATTTAAGGATGTCTACGGCAAAGGAAACTGCTACCGTGTCCGGGGAGCTCACAGTTGTCTGCTCAATAGCCAGGTAAGGAAAGTGTCCACCGAGCTTTATGGGGAGGTCTGTGGTGCTGGAACCTTCGCCCTGACCGGCCACAGAGTGAACAAAGCAAGGCTCAGGCCAAACTCTCGTAGGTGGCTCCACAGTAAATCTGTTCAAAGTCAGAGGTTGTCATGAGTTGCTTAGCTTGATGCAGGCTGATATCATTTACAATCACCAATAGGGTTCCCGCGAGTACATTTCCATCCACACATCTAACAATCACTGACCTCGTTGGCTTGAGGCTCAGGTTTCACGTCAAAGTTGTGTTCTTCTTCTTCTTCCCTGTCGGAACAGTCGGTAATCCACAATCTCTTGTATTCTTCTTCTTCTTTTTCTGCTTCCCTGTCGTCATAAATCCACAGAGGCTTCACATCAAGGTCCTCCCTCATAAGCATGAGGATCAGACTCCACACCAAGGTTGTCTTCCTCCCCTTCTTCTTCATCAGTCATTGATCGTTAATGGGGAATTGTTAATCCCCAGGTCAAAAGCACTGACCTCGTAGGCACGATGCTCCGGTTTCACGTTAAAGTTGTGTTCTTCTTTTTCCTCGTTGGAACAGTCGGTAATCCACAGTCTGTTGTATTCTTCTTCTTCACTATCGTAGTTGTTAATCCCCATGTGACGAGTACCAGCCATAAAGCAATGGTCAGGCTAGGAAAGAAACGGCCCAGATGTGTGAAATCCGTAATGGAGCCGAATGGATTGCCAAATGGAGGCCAAAGATGCAGAGGCCTTCACAATAGAGCCTCTGGAAATGATGGGATCATAATTAGTGATTTGATTCAACATGAAGTCCAAGTGCATCACCTTCTATTGTACATTGCGTCGCACGGCAGCAGGATCATCCTCTCCGTCATCTGCAAGGCCTCGAATGGGCGAACGGTTGGTTTTCTGTCCCCATGTGATGCCGTCACTAAGAAAATATGAAATGTTTGGGTCGAGAGAAAGGTTATGCTGGACATTTTGTCACCAGTTCTCGAAAGACGTAAATGTTTCCTGCTTCGTCAGACTCCATTGTTTGGGAGCCCGATGTGCCGCCGCCATTTTGGGAGTGAAAAGTTCTTCGGCTGTTTCGGGGAGCCGGTCGGGCATATACGCATGAACTCTTTGGTCAGGAAATTGTCTTGTTGCCCGATGTATATTTGCCATGTTTTATACTGTGTGCTGACGAAATGACAAAGCCCGTGCTATCCAGATTAGTATTCCTCTGCCTGGTTGGTTACATTTGTGTGAAAACGCTCCTGTGGAATGAGGCGGGAATCGACCGTTCGTTCGTCGTCGGTTGTTGAATCAGCGGGTGAATGGGTTCGAAGACGCTGCCAACACACCAGCGAAGGTAAACGCCTCTCCTTCCTTCAAGCATTGTTACATCAGCTTTTAATCATCGCACTTTATAAGATAACGAGGCAAGAAGCAACCGCACACCAAGATGGACAAGACACCGGAACCGCCGGGCCGCGCATGCGCAATAGCGATGATGCATATGCCTACGTCACCAACAGTAACCACATTAACATATAATGGCGTAGCGGGATCCGGATCGTCACCAAAATTGAATCGATTCTTCCTTGTCACATACACAACCTCTCCAATAAGCTTAGTCCAAATCCATCCATAACTTTTTGAGATACCCTGCTATGTGTCGTTTTTGGTCCTATCTCCCAATAGTGAAGCATCACTTAAAATTTAAATAACTAGCAACGGTACCCGCCCTACGGGCGGGGCTTCAATTGGGAGGCCCAAATGAAAAGGCAAAATATTAGAAATTAAAGGCTTTTTTTTTATTTTAAACGATTGATATAAACATCCGTCGAATCATATCACACACAAATCATCAAAATCTAAACAGTATTTGTAGAATTTCAATAAAAGCCACATCACTGTTCATATCCGTAAATATTACTCCATCGTGTTTGGAAAAGCTGGAAAAGTGGAAAATTGGGGAAAAAAATATAGCCTATTTTACTCCAAGGGGTCCCAGGATTACCCACCCAAAATTTTGTTGCAATCGGTTCAGCCGTTTTTGCGGTACCTGGGAACAGACAGACAGACATTTGGTGAATTATAGTATACTAGTGGGGTCACCCGTGGGAATCCCACGGGCATGGATGTGTGTGACATTTCGACATATTGAGTTAGATGCTGCACATTCATTTTTACAAAATGGTTACTGGCAATTCATCAGATCTAGAAATGGTGTAATGAACACAATTTATTTATTTCACATATGTGACCCCACACTCCTCTCCGCCTGACACTCTCCTCTCTCCACCCTCACGCCTCTCCAATCCCACTCCTCCTCACACTCCTCTCCAACACCTCCTCACACTCCTCTCCAATACCTCCTCACACTCCTCTCCAATACCTCCTCACACTCCTCTCCAATACCTCCTCACACTCCTCTCCGCTCCAATCGGCCCTCACTCCGCTCCAATCGGCCCTCACTCTCAAACTCCTTGCTCCTCACTCTCCAACCCCTAGCTCCTTGCTCTCCAACCCCTAGCTCCTCGCTCTCCAACCCCTATCTCCTCGCTCTCCAACCCCTATCTCCTCGCTCTCCAACCCCTATCTCCTCGCTCTCCAACCCCTAGCACCTCGCTCTCCAACCCCTAGCACCTCGCTCTCCAACCCCTAGCACCTCGCTCTCCAACCCCTCGCTCCTCTCCAACCCTCCTCATCGTTGTTGCAGCAGCATTCTGTGCGGTTCTCCCGTCTCCTGCGGTCTCTGTGCGGTTCTTGCTACATCCTGTTCAAGTCTGCATTGACGTTCGTCGACGGACTTGTTCGCCCGTCTCATTCGTTTTCTTGCTACATCCTGTTTAAGTCTGCGTTCTTCATCGACCGTCGCATTCATTTTGGAAATGGAAGTTTCCACGCAACGCATGAATTGTCACGATCCTCAATAGGAAGTGTCTCGTAATTATCAAATGACAAATGGCAAGTAAATTACATTGTGAAAATTAAAGATTTCAAATAAACCTATTTAAAGCGTATGCGCACGTAACTAATAAATAAAAAAACGAAGAAATATCTCTCGGTAATTTCCTGAAACATATTTTACTTCCGGATAATAATGTTGAATGAAATAAGAAAGAACGAAGATATATATATATATGTCGTTTTGTACCAACTCTCATAAAACGTAAAAGTAATATATCTTAACGGAAAAGAAAAAGCGAATTTTTAATATATGTTGACATTTTCCCTGACTGTTATTTCAGGCGGTGTATTTTCGTGTATCATCGTGGCGCGATTTTTATAAATATATCTCGGCAATTTCCCGTGTGTGCGTGAATGTTCTCAATTATTTCTGACACCGAGTCTAAAACCATCGATAAAAATTAAATCAGATGGTGAATTCGAGATAAAATCGTGAGGGTGACTCTCAATGAATGGGCTGTATTTTACATGCCTTTGAGAAATCATTTCGTTCTATAAACGGAAACTTTCTTGGGATTCTCTTCCCGTTTTTTTTCAACCGAGTCTAACACTATGTTAGCGACTGTTAAAAATGAAATGATATATCGAATTAGAGGTGAAATAAACCTGTGTGAGAGAGAAGGACAGCATGGGCCTAACTAAACAGGCCTCAAAGTCACTCGGGGTAATAAAATGGTGGATATTTGTTTACATGAAGCCTCTCCAAGAATGGGTGGAGCTACTCTGCAAACGGACTAAGCCACACCCCCGGACAGACGGACAGAATCACCTTCGCCTATTATAATATATAGACTAGCGGGGTCACCCGTGGGAATCCCACGGGCATGGATGTGTGTGACATTTCGACATATTGAGTTAGATGCTGCACATTCATTTTTACAAAATGGTTACTGGCAAGTCATCAGATCCAGAAATGGTGTGATGAACACTTTATTTATTTCACATAATATGTGACCCCTCACTCCTCTCCACCTGACACTCTCCTGTCTCCACCTAGCACTCCTCTCCTCTCCAAACCCTCACATCCCTCTCCTTTCCAATCCCTCACCTCTCCAATCCCTCACACTCCTCTCCTCTCCAATCCCTCACACGCCTCTCCAATCGCGCCTCACACTCCTCTCCAATCACGCCTCACACTCCTCTCCAATCGCGCCTCACTCGCCTCTCCAATCGGCTTTCCCCGTCTCGTTTCTCTCGTTTTTCTCCCGTCTCGTTCTTTTTCTTGCTCCAAATCGGCCCATCTCGCCTGTCGGCCCGTCGGAATCGGAAATCGGCCCGTCTTGCTTTCGCGCTTGCGCGTAAATAAATTGTGTTCATGACACCATTTCTGGATCTGATGACTTGCCAGTAACCATTTTGTAAAAATGAATGTGCAGCATCTAACTCAATATGTCGAAATGTCACACACATCCATGCCCGTGGGATTCCCACGGGTGACCCCGCAAGTTTGCATTGACGTTCGTCGATGGACTCGTTCGCCCGTCTCATTCGTTTTCTTGCTACATCCTGTTCAAGTCTGCGTTCTTCATCGATCGTCTCATCCATTTTGGAAATGGAAGTTTCCACGCACCGCATGAATTGTCACGATCCTCAATAGGAAGTGTCTCATAATTATCAAATGACAAATGGCAAGTAAATTACATTGTGAAAATTTAATATTTCAAATAGACCTATTTAAAGTGTATACGCAAATAACTAATAAATAAAAAAACGAAGAAATATGTCTCGGTAATTTCCTGAACTCGGTAATTTCTCGGTAATTTTACTTCCGGCTAAAAATGTTGAATGAAATAAAAACGAAGAAATATATGTCGTTTTGTGACGACTGGCATCAAAGGTAAACGGTGAATTCACTCGGTTTATTCGGTTCGGCTCGGTTTAAAGAAAAAGCGATAATGTCGAAATGTTGACGTCTGTGTCATGTTGGGCGGTGTATGATACTTGTTGGCTGTTGGGCGGTGATATGGTGTATTTTTAAAAAATATATCTCTGCGTTTTCCCGCGTTGCTGACACCGAGTCTAAAACCATGATGGTGAGTTATATTGGAGATAAAGGCGTGAGAGAGACTCAATGGCCTTGAAGTTACAGGCATTTGAGAATTCATTTCGTTCTATAAACGGCAACTTTCATCGGATTTTCTTCTCGTTTTTTTTCAACCGAGTCTAAAACTATGTTAGCGACTGTGAAAAATGAAATGATATATCGAATTTAAAATAGATATCGACACATTGCCGTCGGTGTCATGTTGGGCGGTGTATGATACACCATGACGCGATTTTAAAAAATATATCTCTGCATTTTCCCGCGTGTGTGGAATGTTTGTGGAAAATTAAAGATTTCAAATAAACCTATTTAAAGTGTATGCGCACATAACTAATAAAAAAAACGAAGAAATATCTCTCGGTAATTTCCTGAAACATATTTTACTTCCGGCTAATATGTTGAATGAAATAAAAACGAAGAAATATATGTCGGCATCATTGTTGACGTTTTTGTGACGACTATCATCAAACGAAATAGTAATATATCATAACGGAAAAGCAAAAGCGAATTTTTAATATATATCGACACATTGCCGGCGGTGTCATGTTGGGCGGTGTATGATACACCATGACGCGATTTTAAAAAATATATCTCTGCATTTTCCCGCGTGTGTGGATTGTTCTCAATTATTGCTGACACCGAGTCTAAAAGTAAAACCATCGATAAAAATGAAATCATATGGTGAGTTAGATTGGAGATAAAGGCGTGAGAGAGACTCAATGGCCTTGAAGTTACAGGCCTTTGAGAATTCATTTCGTTCTATAAACGGCAACTTTCATCGGATTTTCTTCCCGTTTTTTTTCAACCGAGTCTAAAACTATGTTAGCGACTGTGAAAAATGAAATGATTTATCGAATTTGATTTGAAATAAAACTGGGGGAGAGCAAGACACCACGGGCCTACAAAACAGGACTCAAAGCTATGCGAGTTAATAAAACTAGGGCATGCCCGTACTATATATATGCCCGTACTATATATCTATCTAAAATTATATCCCCCCCCTCTATTTACATGAAATGGTTTGGTCCAAAGCGAACGGCTTGCGAGTGGTGACAATCCCCCCCCTCTATTTACATGCAATGGTTCGGTCCAAAGCGAACGGCTTCCGGAGTTTGGTAAAGAAATCGCCATCGCGTACACAAACGCGCAGGAAAGCGAATGAATCGCAAATTCGTTTTTATTAGTTGTAAAACATAATGCCCAATTATTCAATTATCGCCAACGTATTTTGGCTGTTTGCAATTTAATCGCAAGGCAAAGTAGAAAGAGAAGAGGGAAAAAAAGAAAAGCCTTGCCTTGCTGCAAACAGCTGCTGCAAACAACAACAACATGGAAGGCTGCACTGTCCGGAAGTTGGCATATCGCAGTTACGATTATTTTAGTGTTAATGGCCAATTATTCAATTAGCGCCAACGTATTTTGGCTGTTTGCAATTTAATCGCAAGGAAAAGTAGAAAGAGAAGAGGGGAAAAAAGAAAAGCCTTGCATTAACGCATTAACGCTTGCATTGCATTAACGGTTCGGCACACGTGATAGCTCGCTGCTCTCTGATTGGTTGAAGCGTTTTTTGGACATAGCTCGGTAGGTACTTGTCCGATTAATTACAAACCTTGAAAAGGCACATCCTCGGGTCCCCAGCAATATACCTGGCAAGTTTCAAGTATATCGGACCCGTGGTTGTCGAGAAACAGCGGTCACAGACACACAGACAGACACACAGAGATTACTGGCATTATAGATAGATGGTGGATATTTGTTTATAGCCACTCCCAGAATGGGTGGAGCTATGGGTGGAGCTACTCTGCAAACCGAGTAAGCCACACCCAGGACAGACACCCAACAGATAGACAGACAGACAGACAGAATCATCTACGGCTATTATAATATAGATAGGCCACGGAAATCCCCTTTAAATCGTTTCGGCAGTTGGAGACGTTTTCATCCATGATGTTCATTTCGCGCACACAGTTTGTACGTTTTTACTTGTAGCACATTTCAAACAGTGGTAAAGTCGTATTTGTAAAACATTTCGCTCCTTTGATTTGTTTTTTCACCCACGTCATGCACGTTTATTTATTACCTCCGCTACCAAAGGTTGATGGAGGTTATGTTTTCACCCCTGTCTGTCCGTTTGTGAACAAAATATCCCAAAAAGTTGTGGACGGATTCGGACGAAATTTGGCAGAGATGTAGCGTATGTGACATGGACGAAATGATTCGATTTTGGTGAAGATCCGGATTCGGATCCGGCCACTATAATTTTTTTAAGTGATTCTTCACCATTGGGAGATAGGGCCAAAAACGATACATAGCAGGATATCTCAAAAAGTTGTGGATGGATTTGGACGAAACTTGTTGGACATGTTCGGTGTCTGACAAGAACAATTCGATTCGATTTTGGTGAAGATCTGAATATGGATTCGGATATGAGAATCTTACTATAATCTTTACTATTTTACTATTTCGTCCTTGTCACATACGCTACATCTCTGCCAAATTTCGTCCGAATCCGTCCACAGATTTTTGAGATATTTTGTTCACAAACGGACAGACAGGGGTGAAAACATAACCTCCATCAACCTTTGATAGCGGAGGTAATAAATAAACGTGCATGACGTGGGTGAAAAAACAAATCAAAGGAGCGAAATGTTTTACAAATACGACTTTACCACTGTTTGAAATGTGCTACAAGTAAAAACGTACAAATTGTGTGCGCGAAATGGACATTAAGGATGAAAACGTCTCCAACTGCCGAAACTGTTTAAAGGGGATTTCCATCCCATGGCCATACATGGATTTCGGAATTCCCCTTTCGTGCTCAAACTCATAAACATTCTTTCTCAACAAAAAGTAATAACACACACAATATACACAAACTTAGAAACAAGTGAAACAGTCGACTCACCCGGTATTGAAAAAAGGACAAAACCAGAGTATAAAGTTTATATTTGAACGTCTCTCTAAGCCATTAACACTGCAACGTTTGCGCCACGGACCAATCAGGCTCGACTACCGGGAACCGGGATATGTATTTAGTGTGATCCGAGCCGCTTTGTTTTCACACAGAAAGTTTTACTTCACAAACATTTGGGATTTCTATCTCTGTGAGTAAATTGTAAATTGAGTAAATGTGAGTAAATAAGGATGTAAATTGAGTTAATCAAACGAAATATGAATCTTTTATAACAGGTAGTTGTTGTTGTTTGGGCGAATTTCCCTGCACGATCAAATAATTTCCTCTTTCTTCATGACTTGATATGGTTTTGTGTGCGCTTTACGTGTCCGGCATGCTTTATTGTAATAAGGGTTCCTGCTGTCGAATAATAATAAAAACGGTTCTGATGGAACAGCTACGCCAACATGCAAAGACTGCTTCTTCATTTGCCTTTTTAAAACAGGTGAGTTTGTGATTAAACGGCACGAATATATATGTGTGTTCAAGTAAATCGATTATTTGCTTTCCAACTCTATCATGTTATTAATATTATATTATTCTACATCAGAAGGATACTACACAAGAATGTTATTCTACACTACACCTTGCCACTTAGAATAAAGCGCGAAGGCTGCACGGGCGACCGCTTCTTCTTCCTCTTGGTCATCTTCTTCCTCCGCTGAATATACACTTCCTCCTTCTTCCTCTTGGTCATCTTCTTCCTCCGCTGATTATACACTTCCTCCTTCTTCCTCCTCCCCTTCTGCTTCCTCTTCTCATGCCGCTTCTACTTCGTCTTATTCTTCTTCTTCCTCTGCCTCCAGTCATAGACTGGCCGTGACTGAGTATCCGTCTCTTCACCTACTGACTGACGGACGGACGCTTCTGCTTTCAGTAACACTAATAGTAACATTTTTTTCCCGCGCCATATCTACATAGACAGTTACAGACTTACAGTACGAGCGTACTCTCTGATAGAGACCGGCCGTGCGGAGCCGTCCCTTCACTGAAGTGAAGGACAGACGCTTCTTCTTCCAGTAACAGACTGGCCATGCGTACCTGTCGCTTCACTCACTCAGACATACCTGGTGACTGGTGTTGGCCAAATGGTGGGCTTGGGATCCTAAGGTCCTGAGTTCGAATCCCGTTGAATTAACGCCAGGTGGGGTTGCCTCAGCCTGTCATCCTTCCTAGGTTGGCAAAATGAGTACCAGATAACGAGTTACAGAGAGGAATTGCATCAGCGGCAGACTCGCCCAAAGAAAAATGATGCAACCAGCAGCAGGGTGGCTGCACGTGCACCACCACCACTCACTCAGACGCTTCTTGTTCCAGTATTAGACTGGCCGTGCGTACCTGTCTCTTCACTCACTAACAGATGCTTCTTCTTGACTTGTTCCAGTATTAGACTGGCCGTGCGTACCACTCTTCACTGATTGATAGATGCTTCTTCTTCCAGTAATAGACTGGCAGTGCGTACCACTCTCTTCTCTGACGGGCAGACGCTTCTTCTTCCAGTAATAAACTGGCCGTGTGTCCCCCTCTCTTCACTGATGGACAGACACTTCTTCTTCCAGTAATAGACTGGCCGTGTGTCCCCCTCTCTTCACTGATGGACAGACGCTTCTTGTTCCAGTAATAGACTGGCAGTGCGTACCACTCTCTTCTCTGACGGGCAGACGCTTCTTCTTCCAGTAATAAACTGGCCGTGTGTCCCCCTCTCTTCACTGATGGACAGACACTTCTTCTTCCAGTAATAGACTGGCCGTGTGTCCCCCTCTCTTCACTGATGGACAGACGCTTCTTGTTCCAGTAGTAGACTGGGATGGACACTTCTTCTTCCAGTAATAGACTGGCCGTGTGTATCTGTCTCTTCACTCACTGACAGATGCTTCTTCTTGTTACAGTATTAGACTAGCCGTGCGTACCACTCTCTTCACTGATGGACAGACGCTTCTTCCAGTAATACACTGGCCATGCGTGCCACTCTCTTCACTTGCTGACAGATGCTTCTTCTTGTTCCAGTATTAGACTAGCCGTGCGTACCACTCTCTTCACTGACGGACAGACGCTTCTTCTTCCAGTAATAGACTGGCCGTGCGTACCACTCTCTTCACTGACGGACAGACGCTTCTTCTTCCAATAATACACTGGCCATGCGTACCACTCTCTTCACTGATGGACAGACGCTTCTTCTTCCAGTAATAAACTGGCCCTGCGTACCACTCTCTTCACTGACGGACAGACACTTCTTCCAGTAATAAACTGGCCGTGTGTCCCCCTCTCCTCACTGACAGACAGACAGACGCTTCTTCTTCCAGTAATAAACTGGCCGTGCATACCAATCTCTTCACTGACGGACAGACGCTTCTTCCTCCAGTAATAAACTGGCCGTGCGTACCACTTCACTGATGGACAGATGCTTCTTGTTCCAGTCCTGATGCTTCTTGTTCCAGGACTAATGGACAGACGCGTCCACTGGGATGGATGCTTCTTCTTCCAGTAATGGACTGGCCGTGTGTACCTGTCTCTTCACTCACGAACAGATGCTTCTTCTTGTTCCAGTATTAGACTAGCCGTACGTACCACTTTCTTCACTAATGGACAGACGCTTCTTGTTTCAGTAGTAGACTGGCCATGTGTCCCCCTCTCTTCACTGACGGACAGATGCTTATTCTTCCAGTAATAAACTGGCCGTGCATACCAATCTCTTCACTGACGGACAGACGCTTCTTCCTCCAGTAATAAACTGGCCGTGCGTACCACTCTTCACTGATGAACAGACGCTTCTTGTTCCAGTCCTGATCCTTGTTCCAAGACTGATGGACAGACGCGTCCACTGGGATGGATGCTTCTTCTTGTTCCAGTATTAGACTAGCCGTGCGTACCACTTTCTTCACTGATGGGCAGACGCTTCTTCTTCCAGTAATAGACTGGCCGTGCGTACCACTCTCTTCTCTGGCGGACAGACGCTTCTTCTTCCAGTTATAGACTGGCCATGCGTACCACTCTCTTCACTGATGGACAGACGCTTCTTCTTCCAGTAATAGACTGGCCATGCATACCACTCTCTTCACTGATGGGCAGACGCTTCTTCTTCCAGTAATAGACTGGCCGTGCGTACCACTCTCTTCTTCGACGGACAGACGCTTCTTCTTCCAGTAATAGACTGGCCATGCGTACCACTCTCTTCTCTGACGGACAGACGCTTCTTCTTCTTCCAGTAATAGACTGGCCATGCATACCACTCTCTTCTCTGATGGACAGACGCTTCTTCTTCCAATAATAAACTGGCCGTGTGTCCCCCTCTTCACTGATGGACAGACGCTTCTTCTTCCAGTAATAAACTGGCCTTGCGTACCACTCTCTTTGCGTATCACTGGCCGTGCGTATCACTATTGTTAATGCTGCCATTGACGTTCTCCAATCACTGTATGTAAAGCCCAAGAATGAGGTATTTGCAAGGCATCTCCTCACTACACATACACAGGAGGCAGAAGAGACACTCGACCAATACATGCCAGCCCTGCGGCAGCTAAGCAAGGATTGTAACTTCCAGGCTATGACCGCAGAGCAATGTAGAGATGACTCAATACGGGATGCTTTCATAAATTGACTGGAGTCAGCTCACATGCAACAACACCTGCGGAAAATGAAACATTGGGCCTTCAAACAGCTTTCGACCGAGCTCGCGCTCTGGAGATGGGCCAGAAACATTCTGCTTATCTCTTTCTCCACTGATCTCTACTACAGATCAGTGGCTTTCTCAGAAAACATTCACTAAGTGCATTGCTCCTGACAATTTCACCGATATTTCAGGTCATTTTATGACTTTTTTTAAGTGATTCCGCGAATTTAAGTGATTCTGTCCGCGAACTTTTTACGTGATTCTTCACCATTGAGAAATATGGCCAAAAACGATATACAGCATGATATTTAAAAGAAATTGTGGACAGATTCGAACGAAACTTGGTAGATGAGTTGCACATGTGTGTGGGTGGCATGGACGATTGGATTCAATTTTGGTGAACATCTGAATCTGCATCCGGCCTATTAGTGGGATACAAAACCAGTTGGGATGTGAGGTACGAGTTCAGACCAACCTTGTGGGTGTTTAGGTGCTTTTGGCTTGTAGTCCAGTGGCAGGACCCCATATATTTTTTAAAAGGTTGCAATGTCTGTTTACAATCATTTCTTTGCATTTTTTTATTAGTTCTTAGTGTATTTATGAAATTTAGCCCGGGTGGCCACTTGCCACCCGCTTGGCTTTTTCAGAATCCAAGATGGCCGCAACATAGTACTAAAATCTATAATTCATCATAACTTTTGTTCTAAGTACAGTAGAATGGTGATGTTTGTTTCTATTAATATGTTTTCAAGGGTGAGAAATATGATTATAAAGTTATTTTAGTATTTGGTGGCCATCTAGATGATGTAATTCCAAGATGGCCGCTAAATCACCCGAAAAATCCAAAATTACTACTAAAACTTACAAGGCTATGATGCATCCTGCTAATCATGCTATTTATAGATGGATTATATGGATCAGTAGTAATTAGGTTTTTTCTTCTCTTGCAGGTTCTGATGATATGGTGCAATTAGAACAAGAAGAAGAGTGCTTCATTAAGGCACTTTACAACTAGTGAGCAAGATGGAAAATTGATGGATTCTTCACGGATCGACACAATATTATCCACTGGTAAAATTCGTCAAGATGATATTGGACGACGACCAGAACTTTCTAATGGCTCATCGACTCTAAAATGTCATAAAAATTGTATAAACAAATATGTATCTCCTTCTACTCTACGTAAATTGGACAAGCGTGTGAATGATGATGAGAAATCGCCTGACCACAGTGCCACCTGAGGGATTGCGCTCAAGTTCTGGTGGTTCTTTATTTGACTTTCAAAAACACTGTTCTGCTATGATGCAACTCCTTGTACATTGCCCCATGAGTATGATGCCAAGATGCCACTGCAGTACAGAACACCTGCTTCAAAAGTAACAACTGACAAAATGGCTGATGGTGAGACATCTTACAAACAGTATCTTATAGACTTATGTCAGAAACGTGAAGATGACCTTGGTAGAATAGTCCTTGACCGCATTCTTGGTGCACAGTCAGATCTGCATGCCGCAGATGCCAGGTACCATCGCAAATGCAATGCTGCTTTCCATGTCGGCACTCATAGGACCAATGATACGGATAGCAAGTTTGTTGCTGATGACCCAGCATTCCCTGAAACTGTCAATGTTATGTGTAGTGATCCCTCAAAAGTTTGGAATTCTCTTGAAGTTGAGGCATATACTCAGATAACGGTGGATGTGTCATGTCTAGGCGTGTCTTAGTGGAGAAGGTCATCCAACATTTCGGTGACAACATTTCGGTACCCATGTAACAGAATCTCTGCTTAACATCTGTAGTGGTCATCTGGCTGAACCAAACGTAAATGTTGACAGGGCCTTGGACATCGGAGCTGAGCAGCTGATCCAGTTTGAAAGATTATGGCCAGATGGCTTTTACAACGCACTCTCAAAGGAAATGGTCAGCTTTGACACAAAGAAGAAGCGTCTCACAGTCGGGGAGCATGCTGTTATTGACCAAGAAGCAATCTACGCTCGTGTTATTGGCCTTCTAGTGAATTAGCGTGACCTCAACTTTCAACAAGTGCTTGCCACAGAGCTGACCGCTTATCCACCATCAATGTTCCATGCTGATGGTCAGATGCGGGTTGCTACCGGAAAGTCCACACTTAAGAAAAATATGCAGGTGGAACTATCTCAACGCTTAACCAGAAGCCCAACAGCTATAGTGATGGATGTGTCAGCTGTTATTTGGACAGTTGACTGGCCAGCTCATGGAACCGTTGACACATTCATATCAGGCTTCAAGTTGTGGCTCTCCCTGCGGTTGTCTGAAGCTGATGTTTACCTGTGTTTTGACCGATATCATGACTACTCTACCAAAAGTAGCACTAGGTCTGCTAGAGCAACCGCTATCTGAAGCTGATGTTTACCTGTGTTTTGACCGATATCATGACTACTCTACCAAAAGTAGCACTAGGTCTGCTAGAGCAACCGCTAGCCGTGTCCATCATCTCACACCGACAACTCCACTGCCTGCTCGAGATGCAGTGCTCAAAAACTACACAAACAAGGCACAACTGAACACACTCATTTGTGAG
The DNA here is from genome assembly GCF_964187855.1 of Myxine glutinosa. Taxonomy (NCBI): domain Eukaryota; kingdom Metazoa; phylum Chordata; class Myxini; order Myxiniformes; family Myxinidae; genus Myxine; species Myxine glutinosa. The sequence goes on along the minus strand of NC_136263.1, from coordinate 184,552,690 downwards.
CAGATCCTAAGTGACAAAGATTTCTTACAAAACGTGACACAAGACCACAAGTTGGTAGTTACAGGCGAAAGTCAGTACCTACACAAGTGTCTACAGGATGCGAAAATCCTCGTCTGGATCTTGCCACAACACATGAAGAGGCGGACATCTTCATTACTCAACAAGCCATCCACATTGCAAAAGAAGATCCAGAATCACGAGTTTGTGTGATGTGTGATGACACTGATGTATTTGCCTTACTGCTCTACGTCTACTTGAGTGAGAAGCTTGAGTCTTCCATGACGATGCAGTTGCCAATCAAACATCGCTCTTGCATTGACATAAAGGCAACTGCTCATAAACATGCAGATATTGTACCCTCAATCTTCTAACACTCCATGCCCTAACTGGTTGCGACTCGGTTGCAGCGACCTATGGAGTGGGCAAGACAACAGCAATTACTTTGTCAAGAAAAGGCTACACACTGGATCAACTTGGCCAACCGACGGCAGATATGATCGAAGTGGTCAAGCAATCGACAGCTTTCATGGCTGCATGCTACGGTTGGAAAACACCATGTTCTTCCATGACGGAGTGCCATCAGCAACAGTGGGCAAAGATAACTGGGAAATCAACAAGTGCACCAAAACTGTGTAATTTGCCACCAACAACTGAAGCATTTGAGCAGAATGTTCGCAGAGCACATTATCAGGTCGCCCAATGGTACAGTGCCCTGAGTGGAGATCCACCTACTCTTAATGCTGTAGAATATGGATGGGAAACAGATGACACAAATAAGTGCCTAATCCCACGAAACATGAAAGATGGAGTACCCTACGCTCCTGAACAAATCCTCAAGTTGGTCAAATGTGGCTGTGTATCAGACCGACCATTTAAAGGTGGTAACTGTGGCTGCATGGGCCATCAAATTCCTTGCACTATGTTCTGCGCCTGTGGTGGTGGTCCTGCCTGCCTAAACCCCTTCAATACAAGAATAAATGAAACTAATGACACTGATGATGCAGACAATCAAAGTGCTGATAACAATGATGAGGAAGAGAATGAATAAAAAGTTAAAATGTAAGTTTCAGTGGTATTTTTGGATTGTTTCGGGTGCTTTGGTGGCCATCTTGGAATTACGTCATCAGGATAGTCACTAAATAGTAAAATAACACTTGAAAACATACGAATAGACACCAACATCGCCATTCTACTGTACTTAGAACAAAAGTTATGATGAATTATAGATTTTAGTACTATGTTGCGGCCATCTTGGTGGCCATCTTGGATTCTGAAAAAGCCAAGCGGGTGGCAAGTGGCCACCCGGGCTAAATTTCATAAATACACTAAGAACTAATAAAAAATGCAAAGAAATTATTGTAAACAGACATTGCGAGGTTGTGTTGTTCTGCCAACTGGACTATTGGGCCATATTTTCCAAGGTCCACGTCGTTACCGTGGCTGTTAGCTTGACCACGGAGTACTCTGTCCACGGGGACGGGTTTTTGTTACAAAGCAGGTGGATCAACCTTGTTGGTAGGAGTCATTGAGAAATAAATCTTGCCATTAATCGTCAGGCCTGAGTAGTAGGGTAGCACACGACCGGATCATGATTAATTATAATATTGTGGCGGGCACAAGTGGCAATAATTCCGCGCACCAGTGGGTGGCGCGAGCATCCAGGCGGGGAGTGAAAGCACATGCCCCGCCTTTCGACCGATCGGCCACGCCCGGGGACTCGGCGTGGCCTCGGGACATATGTATATGCGGGCTCTAAGCTCGAGCCCGCTGAGTGCTGAAGTACGAGCTTTGAATAAAGACTCTTTGTTATACCAACGCGTTGTGGCCTACCTCTCTGGCAATCGAGTCGTGTGTGCGCAGCACCACACTGGTGACCCCGATTGGTTCAGCCGTTGCTTACCACCGAACGCGCCATGGCTACCAACGCCATCGCAGTCAAACTCCCGGAGTTTTGGGAAGCGCAAGTCGACGTTTGGTTTTTGCAGGCCGAAGCTCAATTCCAACTCTGAGGCATAACGGCGGACGAGACCCGGTACTACCACGTGGTCGCCGCCCTCGGGCCCGGCACTGCTGCCCGAGTCGTGTCCATCCTTCGGCGCCCGCCGGGCGACAACAAGTACGAGGCGCTCAAACGTCTCCTCATCGCCACGTTTGGGCTCACGGAGATCGAATGGGCCGACCGCCTCCTGGATCTTCCCGCCTCGGCGACACACGACCATCCATCCGGATAGATTCCATGCTGTCCCTGCTTGAAGACCAGCCCCCGGATTTCTTATTCCGGGCGCTTTTCCTACGCCAGCTACCTGCACAGGTACGCCTCGCACTGGCCGGTTCCAAAATAAAGGAACCCCGTGCCCTGGCCGTAGAGGCCGACAAGTATTTTGCGGCCTGCGACACGCGGTCGGTGTACGGTGCTGCCGTAGTGGCTCCCGGTACGGAGGCTCCAGCGCCCCCGGTTTCCCTCGTGGCCGCTGCTACGCCCCGTCCACTACCGCCACCACCACCGCCGCCGGCACGGCCGCCGCTGCCGTTACCGCCGCAAACCTGGTGCTACTACCATGCCAGGTTCGGCCGCCAGGCTAAAACGTGTTGCCCGCCGTGCTCTCGGGAAACGGGTCAGGAAACGACCGGCGCTCACTTGCGGGCATGAGCGTTGGCCATTCCAGCAGCCTCCTGTTCATCACGGACACCTGGTCCAGGCACCGTTTTCTTTGCGCACAGGAGCGCAGGTAAGCGTCCTCCCCGCCTCCACGTCCGACAAGCAAACTGCGGGCCGCGGCCCCGCTTTGCTTGCCGCCAACGGTACACCCATCCGCACATTCGGGAAGCGTTGCCTCTCACTGCGGTTCGGAGGGCAGCGCTTTCAATGGTCGTTCGTGACCGCCAGCGTGCCAATGGCACTGCTCGGTGCGGACTTCCTATGCGCGAATGGGCTGTTGGTCGATGTGAAGCGCAGACGGCTCGTCCAGGCCGAAACCTTCAGCTCGCTTGCTTGTACGCTGAGCGGCTCGTTGAGCGGCTCACTGGGCGGCTTGCCAAGCGGCTTGCTGGAAGGTTCCGTCCCGGCGAGTTTAGTTTGCACGCTTCCGGCAGCGGACGACTTTACCCACCTCCTCGCCAGTTTCCCGGCCCTCACGCGGCCCACCTCCTCAGCGGTGGCCGTTAAACACGGGGTGGAGCACCATATACCCACGGTCGGGCCGCCGGTCTATGCCCGGGCACGCCGACTCGAACCCACGAAGCTCGCCGTGGCGAAAGCGGAATTTCGCCACGGCTGGAGCGGCTGGGGATCGTACAGAGCTCCAACAGCGCTTGGGCTTGCTCCTCTGCACATTGTGCCGAAGCCCGGCGGAGGATGGCGGCCGTGCGGGGACTACCGCCGGCTCAATGATGCCACCACCCCCGACCGCTACCCGGTCCTGCATATCCAGGACTTTTCCGCCGGTTGGCAAACATGACCGTATTTTCCAAGGTGGACCTCATCCGGGGCTACCACCAGGTCCCCGTCCAACCGGACGATGTCCCGAAAACGGCCGTCATCACCCCTTTCGGCCTCTTCGAGTTCTTGAGAATGCCTTTCGGGTTGAAGAATGGTGGAGTCGGAGGGCAGCGCTTTCAATGGTCGTTCGTGACCGCCAGCGTGCCAATGGCACTGCTCGGTGCGGACTTCCTATGCGCGAATATCCTATGCGCGATCCCTCCCTCCCCCTCCCCCCTCCCCCTCCCTCCCCCTCCCCCTCCCTCCCCCTCCCCCCTCCCCCTCCCCCATCACCCCTCCCCTCCCCCCTCTCCTCCCCTCCCCCCTTCTCCTCCCCTCCCTCCTCCCCCCTCTTCTCTCCTCCCCCCCCCCTCTTCTCTCCTCCCCCCCCCCTCTTCTCCCCCCCCCCTCTTCTCCTCTCCCCCCCTCTTCTCCCCTCCCCCCCCTCCTCCCCTCCCCCCCCGTTCCCCTCCCCTCCCCTTCCCCCTCCCCTCTCCTCCCCCGCCCGGCAATGCCGGGTACTTCTGCTAGTATTATATAGTCTAGACTTCTAGTCGACTGGACCAGGTATGTTGGTCCAACTGGCAGGGTCATACTGAAATCGGTGTACTTGGCTTAAATGAAGTTGGTGTAGCTGGTGGAAAAAAGAAGTCGGTGTAGCTGGCGGAAAACTGAAGTCGGTGTAGCTGGCGTAAATTATGAGCGGTTTCGAAATCAAAATCCATTCTGTACAGTACTGTATTGTAATTTATTGATTTTTTATCACCAGGTGAAAATAATTTATCGGTCGCGCCAGACCAAAGCAAGATCACGTGAGCAAGGTGGCGGATCATGGAAGGGACAAGATGGCGGATCATGGAAGGGACAATATGGCAGATCATGGAAGGGACATTTCAAATGACAACATGAAATTTTGTTCCCAAGGGAATGGGGGATTTTTTTTTTTTTTTTTGGGAAATTTGAAATGAAAGTGAAATTTTGAATGGATTTACATTTACATGCAATTGGCATAGAGGTTCGCTTACGAAGCTCTCTATTAAGTGTATTTGTTTTTTGTCTACATTTTTATTCCGAAATAAAATATATTCATGTCATGTCATGTCAAAATTAATCAACAAAACTACATTTGTTGCCAGATTAAATTCCTTAAGGAAGCAAACAAACAAAAGTTAACCGAGTCATAAGTATACTGTGAGTGATGTAAGGTGAGAGGAACAACCAAACATGATTACACTCAAGGTAAGAGACCACATAATTGAAGATGTTGCTTGGTGGCCACTTTTACGTCCATCATGGGAAAATGAGACGAGACATACTTGGTACTTACTTCCTCCACTCCGATAGCCAAAGTGTGGCTCTTAACAGAATCCTTTCATCTCCTATCCCTGTGAAGCTCAAGGCAGTGTTCTAGGCCCCCATCCTATTCCTAATCTTCATCAAGGATCTCTGTCTGGAAAATCCTCTATCTCTTTGCTGATGACCCAAACCTCTGCCTTCCTCTGATGACCCAAATCCCTCATTCTTCGGAAAAGCAGACTTTAGCCTCGTCCCTCTCTTCAGACCTTGACAAAATCACAAGCTGGTCAAACCCTTGGAATATGTCTTTCAATCCTGACAAATCTCACACTCTCACTATCTTTCTCCGAAAGGACCATCTTGGCAAACCTTCCTATCTCCTTTCTTAATAATCCTCTTGAAGAAGTTCATTCACTCAAACTCTTGGGTCTCACTATCAGCCATGATCTTTCTTGGGTAATCCACATTTTAAAGTTGGCCTCCAAAGATGGCTGTCGAGCAGGGCATCCTCCATCATAAAAAGTCCTTCCTTGGAAAACCTGAAGCTTTATTAACCTACAAAGGCCTTCATCCACAGCTTGATGGAATACTGCTCTCTCCTCTGGGATAGCTTTTGTTCTGTTGCTTCCTGATCCATTCTATGTTCTAGCTCTTCCATGAGCCTTGACTTTGTAAACCACAAAAAGAGCAAATTACACAATTTACAAAAAGTGAGTAAATTAGTGAGTTGAGGAGGTCACGAACATGTAGGAAGATTTCCCCCCCCCCCCCCCCCCCCCAATGTTTTCAAAGCATTACGCTCCAAAATGTTCAATGAGACCATAAACACACAAAACAAGAAAATGATTTTTTTTTTTCCTCATATTTATCCAAACCAGAGGGAAATACACATACAAGCAAGACATTCACTGCATTCTTGAGAAAGTATAAAGGTGTACGTCATCATGTAATCATAAAAACACATTACTTGTATTTTCTGAATATCAACAGTGGCAATAGTAAGTTCAGTAAGAAACCTCTCCATGAGCAATTAATATCAGGAAAGTATATATAAATCAAGGGGAAGTCACACAATTTTCACGATTCACATTGATTGTTAAAAAAAAACTTTGAAAGTGTTTCCATGTCCAAATACTGTAATTGCACTTTTAAATTGTAAGAATGATATTAAATGAGTTTAACAAGAACATATATGAAAAGAAAGAGAAAATATCAATGATATCTGTGTTCATAACAGCCTTCTGATTGTGGTTCCAAGTTTATTTTAATTGCTGTTTTCAAGTGCAGATCACAAGGCATATCAAGCTTGTTTTTTTGTCATGTTATAAAAGAAACAGAGCTGAATCTGTCCAATCTTGTTAGATGAACTGGATGTCCTCTCCAACCGTATTTTTCACCCAGGACATCATCTTGGCCACGTGCGTGTACAGCCCCAATAGGGTTTCTCCACATTTGGCCATTCCAAAGCTTGTGATGCCAAGCTGTTCATCATCAAAATAGTTTTATTTTAAAAAGCAAGAGCACAAGGATGTTACCATACATCTACATGTTTACGCTTTACGAAGCGTCTACATTTTAAAGACAAGAATTGTGATTAGAAAACACTTTACTTCAAATACAAGCTGAATATTGATGTGTGGACACGACGTTTACCAGCCAAGTATTTCCAGGTTCCCTGTGTCAATTAGCGCAGCTGACGGGTTTCGTGTGTGTGTGTGTGTGTGTGTGTGCATGTGCGTCCGTCCGGGCTGTCACCTTTTTACCATTTGAGCTATTGTCATCTAATTTTCACCAAAGCTTTATTATGATAATATGGCGAAGGAAAATTCATAATTTTTTCAAAAGGTCAAATGTCAGTGTCACCTAAAATCATCAATTTCCATTCAATTGACCTGAAATTTAAATTTACCAGTTGAGCGTTGTCATCAAATTTTCACCAAAGCTTTATTATTATAAAACAGACAAGAAACATGAATAACTTTGTCAAAAGGTCAAATGTCAACATCACCTAAAATCATCAATTTTCATTCAATTGACTGACATTCAATTTACGTTCTTGACTTCCTATAACAATAAGCACCAACATGGCGGTCGTATGATTATTGTCCCCCGTCGCACCGCGGAGCGAAAGGGGGACTATGGTTTCCCCCTCCGTCCGCGTGTGCGTCCGTCCATGCGTGCGTGCGTCCGTCCGTGCGTGCGTGCGTGCGTAAGCGAAGGACCGAATTCTAATTTGATGTGTGGGTGCAACCCACGTCAAAATCCAAGATGGCCGCCGCCATGTATGTCTGAACCTTGTGAGTGGAATATCTTGAAAAATAAGCGAAGTACAAACTTCTAATCTGGTGTGTCGGTGTATCGAGGCATAAGGAAGAACGCTATTGAAAATTGGCTCGCCACGTCAAAATCCAAGATGGCCGCCACCACATATATGTCTGAACCTTGTGAGCAAAATATCTTGAAAAATAAACGAACTACTAACTTCTAATCTGGTGTGTGGGTGTATCTACACATAAGGAAGAACGCTATTGAAAATTGGGTCGCCACGTCAAAATCCAAAATGGCCGCCTTGCGTCTTCCACTTTGTCAACTCACATCACTTCACAGACGGGGACCTAGGCGTAACGCTTGTTTAGGTTGAAATTTAGTTTGGAGTCAGGCGAACTGTCCAACCAATGGTTTGAACTTGGAGGGGCGTACGCACGCACAAGGCCTTTTATAGTATGGATGGTAAAAGTTGAATGAAGAAATCAAAAGTTTTGATTTTTTTTTTTTTTTTTTTTTTGTGGGGCCTAAAACATTTACCTACACCCACGAATGAATGAGGTCAGGGATCATTTAATACTACCGATAAAGCACTATAAATTGGCAATTCAATTCAATAATGGAAATTAATAATTCAAGAAATTAATTAATTAATAAAATTTATATAAAATTAATTAATTAATAATAATCAATTAATAAAATAATTTAATTCAATGGCAATTCCATAAATAAAGCAATTTTTTTTTTTCCAACATTTTCTTCAAAACATTTTTTTTGTCTCAAACGGGGGGGACCTAGGCATTCAATGATGAATCTCAAAGTTTGACAACGATCCGTTTGGCCATCTGAATGAATGAATGAATGATCGTTTTAAGGCCATTTTCCCCGCTAGAGTGGGGTTAGCCTTGCGGGCCCCATGACAATCATGGTTCCCTGTTTGAGGCAATGTTTTTTTTTATGGCTGGATGCCCTTCCTGACGCCAACCCTTGGTCGCCTCTTACGATGCGCAGGGATACGGTGTACCTATTCTAAACCGGGGTACACACCGGGATCATTCATCCCAGCAAGCTGGTACTCAATTTGCCGACCTCGGAAGGATGACAGGCTGAGTCAACCCCCCTTGCGTTAATTCAGCGATCGACCGGGATTCGAACCCAGGATCCTCAGATCCCAAGCCAGCACCCTAACCGCTAAGCCAACACCAGGGATTGGCCATCTCTGGAAAAAAAAAATGGCAAAACACACACACACACACACACACACACACACACACACACACACACACACACACACACACACACACACACACACACACACACACACACACACACACAACATCTCTCTTATCTTACTTAGGGACTTAATTATGGATCACCCTGTATTTGGCACTCTGCTTTAGATTTTGTTTTTCAAGTTCCAACAAGTTCATACCTGAATCCAGCGAAAATTCTTCTTCACAACGAGTGGCCCACCAGAATCACCTGTAAATAATTTTGTCACGTTTAAAAAACTGAAAACCATTGTGAACATCTTGAAGAATGTTGAATTTTTTTGAGAATTATTGGGACAGGAATTTTAAAACAATTGAAAACAAGTGGATAAATGAACAATCATTGTTAGTCCAATAAAAAAATCACATCCTTAAACAATAAGCTTAAATGGGAACACGATTCCTTCTGAGGTGTTTGGTTCGAGTCAAGACAAGTTCCATTCCACTGAAACTGCTAACTGAATAGTTCAGCATTCATACTTTTCAGCAGATATTAAGCTTGCTGTTCCATCCACTTGCTCTCACTTGTTGACATTAAATATTCTATGGTAGGTACATTAAGCAAAATTTAGACATTTAGGTTAGTACTCAGGAGAAAATGTCAAGACATTTTCTGATTTGTAAGGTCATCTTGTTTTGTAATGTCAGGACAAGTGTCACCTCTTTCCAGGACATTGTCTGTCATGGATCTCCAAGCTGCTTATTTGGCTGCTGGTCTGAAAACATTCCACAAATGTCAGTCCGATGCACTGCTTTACTTTGGCCACCAGAGAAATTATTGGAATACCTTTAGCTCTCTTGTCATCTGGTGTTGGCTTAGATCTGGCTGCAACCACACATCTGGCTGCATTCAGAAAGTATTCAGACCCCTTCACTTTTTTCACATTTTGTTATGTTGCAGCCTTATGCTGAAATCGGTTAAATTCATTTTTTCCCTCATCAATCTACACTCAATACCCCATAATGACAAAGCGAAAACAGGATTTTAGAAAGTTTTGCAAATTTATTAAAAAGAAAAAACTGAAATATCACATTGACATAAGTATTCATACCCTTCGCTATGACACTTCAAATTTAGCTCAGGTGCCTCCGATTTCTCTTGATAATCTTTGAGATGTTTCTACACCTTGATTGGAGTCCACCTGTGGTAAATTAAATTGATTGGACATGATTTGGAAAGGCACACACCTGTCTATATAAGGTCTCACAGCTCACAGTGCATATCAGAGCAAAAACCAAGCCATGAGGTCGAAGGAACTGCCTGCAGAGCTCAGAGACAGGATGGTGTCGAGGCACAGATCTGGGGAAGCCTATTAAAAAAATCTCTGCTGCATTGAAGGTTCCCAAGACCACAGTGGCCTCCATAATTCTTAAATGGAAGAAGTTTGGATCAACCAGGACTCTTCCTAGAGCTGGCCACCCGGCCAAACTGAGCAATCGGGGGAGAAGGGCCTTGGTAAGAGAGGTGACCAATAACCCGATGGTCACTCTGGCTGAGCTCCAGAGATCCTGTGTGGAGATGGGAGAAACTTCCAGAAGGACAACTATCACTGCAACACTCCACCGATCTGGGCTTTATGGCAGAGTGGCCAGACGGAAGCCAAACAGTTCAATCTTGGTTTCATCAGACCACAGAATCTTGTTTCTCACAGTCTGAGAGTCCTTTCGGTGCTTTATTTGCAAACTCCAAGCGGGCTTTCATGTGTCTTTCACTGAGGAGAGGCTTCCGTCTGGCCACTCTGCCATACATCCCAAAAACATAAATGGACACATAAAACATATAATAAAGGGAGCGAGAGACAAGAGGGGGAGAGAGAGGGAATCATACAAGCACAACAACAGCAGAGAACAGGGACGTCGGGAGATCTGTGTAAGGGAGAGGGCTGGGGTGGGGGATGGGTGAGATGGCTGGGGCAGGGAGGGGATAGGGGTTCATGGTATAAAACAAGTGGACACGGACTACTAGGAATTTCAGGAACGAAGTTGGAGATTGAAAAAGGTGGATTTGGGGTGTATTAACGGGGGTAGAAAAGATCAAGGTTTTGGTTGGGGGAAGATAAGAGATGGTGGTGAACAGCTGTTTTAAACACCTGGAGGGAGAAGCATTGAAGAGAGTGAGGGAGTTTGTTCCAGAGGTGGGAGAAAAGAGGAATGAACGAGTGAAGGTGAGCAGAGTCTTGATTTTTCCCAGTTTAACCATAAGAGGGTTGCTGTCAGCTCTTGAGTGTCCTGAAGGAATATTTGGGGGACAGAGCAGGGGGAGCTAGGCCGTAAGGAGGCGGTAGAAGACAGAAAGTCCACCAACCTGCCTGCGGTGGGCGAGTGAAAGGCCTTCAGAATCAGCTTCATTGCGGTAGATTCCAATGATTACCTTCGCAAAAGCGGAAGGTTATGTTTTGATCGCTGTGTATTTATTTGTATGTCTGTGTGTGTGTGTGTGTATGTTAATCGCATAACTCAAAAAGTATTCAACCGAATTGCATGAAATTTGGTGGGATGATTGGTTATTATACGGGACACATTTGATTAGATTTTGGGAGCAATCGGGTCAAAGGTCAAGGTCATGGTCACGAAAAGGTCAAAATCGTATTTTTGTTGTTCTGTTCCCTACACTCCCATGCCAAGTACAGAACAGTAGCTGCGGCGAAGGTATGCGCTCTACCGAGTGCCCGTTCTAGTTCTGAATGCTTTGGTTTCAACAGAGTGGCCACAAAGTTCCTATGCACACAGTTAGAATTTATCTGTATGCTCCCCTTCATTCTCCGCACAAATTTTATATTTTTTCTCTCCATGTTCTTCTGGACATCTTCTTCCATCTTGAGCGTTGGAGGTCATAAAAGCAGCCCCTGACTTCATGGCTTCAGTCCCAGATCCTTTTTCATTATTTATTGGACTGTTGAGCATGGAATGCCTAACTCGGAAGATATTTTTCGAGATTATTTTAGTGATGGTCTCGAGCAGGACACTTCAAGAATGTCCACATTGAGTTGACGTGATGCTGGACGAACAGAACGCTTTGAATCAAGGACACTCCCTGTTGAAAAAGCCTTCATCTCCCATGCTTGCATCATGTCATGTGCAGGAGCTGGCTTTAATTATCGAACCTCTGAGGAAATCTTGTCCTTATGTCTTCAAAACCTGCTCCTTCTCACGTGCGGTTGTGAACCCAAACACAAGTAATCAGTCTCTCTTCTATCGTGTACTCACTAGTATCTGTCATTCTTAAGCCGTACCTGGAAAACAAATAAAACAAATAAGTAACAGAGGACACACTATTATGCATAGGGACTTTGTGGCCACTGTGCACAGCATGAAGCCAAGCTAGGTGTGAGAGAGGCGCCCCAGCACAGAAGGGAGAGCAGTATTCCATCAAGCTGCGGATGAAAGTTTTGTATGTGGTGAGGAGCTCAGAGGTGCCAAGGAAGGACTTTGCACGACGGAGGATGCCCAGTCGGCGACTGCCTTTGGAGGCCAGCTTGGAAATGTGGTTTTCCCAGGAAAGATCATTGCAGATCGTGAGACCCAAAAGCTTGAGTGACTCGAATTGAATTGTGTGGCAGCTCGGCTGAGCAACCTGTGCTTGAGGGCACCTGAGGATTATGTGTGCCTGACGCACATGCTGAGAAAGGCCTCTCTGTGACTGGAAGCTGTGACTGCACTGGGAGCAGGTGTGGGAAGGTTCGGAAATGGTAAGAGCATTCTGGTGCACGTTGTGTACTTGTCTCTGATCCATGAGCACACCCTGTTTATATTCAAAGCTCCTGGGGCAGTGGGGGCATTTATACGCTTCCTGGTAAGGTGTAGTGGTAGCTAAATATAGCTGAGACTGTTGAGCAGTGCAAACATGTCTCGTCCTACATTCATGTCTACAGCCTTGGCCAAACTGGTGTTCAGCTCTTTGTTGCCCACCCTTGTGAGTCTCTGCCACAATGCCCTGGTCTGACATGAACGGTACCATGAGGCTTCATCAATCCCCAGCTCGTTGAGATCCTTCTTGATGCAGTCATTCCACCTCTGTTTGGTTTGCACTGCTTCCTCTTCCCCACGAAGAACTTCCCCACCATGAGGAGTAATTCGGTTATTTCTCCGAAATAACCTCATAGAGTGGGTCCCGGTAACCCGCCATGCTCCGTCCCTCCACACGTCTGTTAAGCTTTGACTAAAACATCTTCTCACATACTACTCAATCGATTATAGACCAAATTTGCTACAATACACAGGACATCAAGTTAAAAAAACTTCTCAGAAACCAATCAGAACCAGACCAAACTGGCCATACAGCAAAGGCCATGCCCTAACCTTAAGTTTTGCTTGCTGGGTATGTTTGCTGGGCAGGTGGAGTACCACCATCTGGCAAAGTGGTTCTGTTTATTGCAGTTTCTATAGGTTTACTCACATGCTGGGCAGTCAAGGGCTCTGGCATCATGTCTGCTAGATCCACAGTTTCCACAGCACTGCCTAAAAGCGAACAGGACATTGCTGCTCTTGCTGAAAAATTAAGTAAAGATGTCTTGTTGCGGTGAGGCAGGTTGAACTTTCTCCACTGCAGGTTCTGTAACTGTAGTAAACGACAGCCTCAGCATATGTGAGCTTGTCCCAAATTGGAAAAGATGTCCTGTCCCTTAGTCCCCATGCAGTGCAGCAGCAGAGCGCATTTACGGGCACCACTCACAACCCCCAAGCCAAGTGCGAGCATGTATGTCTATAAGGAGACAAGTTCCAGCGGTTCAAGGGAACGGGCAGTTCGTCGGACAAAGCCAGAAAGGCAGGCGGAGGTGAAAGCAAAACTTCAGCCATCCTCGTCACCAACGTTGTGATGTAAAAACCTGACTCCAACAACGTTAGTTAAGTGAAAAAAAGAGGACGTTTGTAAAGCACCTTTTTTTTTTTTTTTTTTGTATACAGAATCGAGGCTCGTGAAAGAGCTAACATTTATCACACAAACAAATCAAACAGACAAACAAACAAAGTATTAAAAAGGGGAGTGGTAGACAAGATGGGGAGAGAAGGGGAAGCACATAAACACAACATTTGAGAGCAGGGACATCGGGAATGTGTGGGAGGGAGAGGGCTTGGGGGGAGGCGGCGTGGGATGGGGGTGGGGGGGGGGTGGGAGAAGTATAAACACAAGGACACCAAGGACTTCCAGGAAAGAAGTTGGTATTTCAAAAAAGTGGATTTGGGGTGAAATTAGTGGGGTACAAAAGATCAAGGTTTTGGATGGGGGAAGATAAGAGATGGTGGTGAACAGCTGTTTTAAAGACCTGGAGGGAGGAGTGGGATTGAAGAGAGTGTGGGAGTTTGTTCCAGAGGTGGGAGAAAAGAGGAATGAAGGAGTGAAGGTGAGCAGAGAGCCTTGATTTTGGCAGTTTAACCATAAGAGGGTTGCAGGCAGATATTGTGCGACCTGTAGGAATATTTGGGGGACAGAGCACAGAGAGAACTGTGGGAGCAAGGCTGGAGAGGAGTCGGTAGAAGACAGAAAGACCACCAACCCGCCTGCGGTGAGTAAGTGAAAGGCCCTCGGAGGTAGCTTCATCGCGGGAGATTCTGAAAGCTTTGGTTTCAACAGCGTGAAGACGAGCTAGGTGTGAGGCAGGAGCACCAGCCCAGAGGGGAGAGCAGTATTCCATTGAGCTGCGGATGAAAGCCTTGTATGTGGTGAGGAGCTCAGGTGTGCCAAGGAAAGACTTCGCACGATGGAGGATGCCCAGTCGGCGACTGGCTTCGGAGGCCAGCTTGGAAATGTGGTTTTCCCAGGAAAGATCATGGCAGATAGTGAGACCCTAAAGCTTGAGTGACAGAACTTCTTGGAGAGGATCATTCAGAAAGTGGATGGGAGGGTTGTCCAGTCGGTCTTTTCGGAGAGACATCATAAGAGTGTGAGACCTTGCACATACTTTCAAACATGGTGTTTCTCTCTACCTGCCATAATGCACTCACCCCACTCACTTGACAGCAACGCAAGCTGCCCACAAAACACACGTCATGAACCAGAACAAAACACTTGACCAAAGAACCAAACATAACAGCTGTGACCTGCAGTTCTTTGGCCAAACGGCCCGTTAGGATGCCCATTATAAGCGTGATGTGCTTTCCTGGTGCTTGGCCAAGGGCTCACCTGGCCTTGTCCAAACTGGAGGTTTTACACGATACACCCTTTCCCTATTCTGCTCTATTGTTTACAATCACTGCCCCCTCAGGGTATATATTGTGTATGACTTTCCACTGACATCTCTAATACAGAAGTAAATCCAACCTACTGGAGCACATGGTACATACTCCATACTATTCATACCACATTCTAGATATGGACCCCCCCCCCCCCCCCCCCCCCACCTCCACCTCCCCAGCTCCCTGCCACATAAGGATATTTTGTTGCCTGCACGAAGCCATAGATTTTGGAAAAAAAATGTTTTTTTAAATCGAGACAATTGTTGAATTTGTCCTTTGCAATGTGTTTTTCCTGACAAAAAACCCCAAAAAAAACCCAAAAAACCCACCCTTCTTTTTCCCTCAATTCCTACCTTCCTCAGATCACCCAAGAAACATGTCTGTATAACAGCTATTAAATGTATTTTATAAATAGGGTCCCAGTATTTCTGAACGTTCATATTAGAGGAACATTTGGAAAGAAATGAAACATTTAGTGTTCAAAATCCACCTTGGCAGCTATCCCCAATGCTTCCAGCACAAATCATGTTGTCTGTGATCCTCTTTTCCATGTCTTCCCGGGTTCTTTTTTTCTTCTTTCTCATAAATTCTCGAATACACCATTCATTGTCCTAAAAATCCAAAAATGGCATACTCCACATGAATAAGGCATATAATAGGAAAAACAGCACATACCATAGCCAGGGTGGGCCATTTATCTATTCCTGGTTTTGAACCCCTGTAATTAAGTTGCTAAGAAACGATATCAAAGAAAATATTAACAGCATTTATGTACTGTACATATTTCAAGTTTTTTGTGGTCAAATAATTTATTGAATTCAGAAGTGTAAAAAATAGTTATGAATTTCAACGTGATTTCCATCATGTTCAATCAGCATATGCATCCTTTTGCGATACTCCAAGACCATTTTCTGCCAGATTCCAACCATAATTTTTCCAAAAGATGATTGAATCCGCTCTTTCAGGTCTTGAATGTTCGCTGGTTGATTTGCGTAAACCTTGCCTTCAAGAAAGCTCCACGAGAAGAAATCTCACAGGGCTAGGGCATATTGTTATTTTTATTAGCCCATCCTGCGCACAGCAAGAGATGGGTTTTGCAATCGTGTGTGTGTGTGTGTGTGTGTGTGTGTGTGTGTGTGTGTGTGTGTGTGTGTGTGTGTGTGTGTGTGTGTGTGTGTGTGTGTCCAGGCCGCAACTTTTTTTTACCATTTGAGCTATTTTCTTCAACTTTTCACCAAAGCTTTATTATGATAACATGCAGAAAGCAAATTAATAATGTTGTCAAAAGGTCACAGGTCAGTGTCACCTAAAATCATCAATTTTCATCTGATTGACCTGAAATTTCAATTTACCATTTGAGTTTTGTCATCAAATTTTCAACAAAGCTTTATTATGAGAATATGGAGAAGGAATTAATAATTTTGGCTAAAGGCCAAATGTCAGCATCACTTAAAATCGTCAATTTTCATCTAATTGACCTTAAATATTAATAATATGCATATTGGGTCACTGAATTAGTTCACCAATCAAAAGCTATAAAGCAGATTGCTTTTTAGATCAAAAGGTCAAAGGTCAAGGTTGCGTACAATCACCAATTTTCACCCGATTGACTTGAAATTTAAATAATTTGCATATCGGGCCACTGAATTGAGTCACCAATCAAATGGTAGAAGTCGATAGTTTTTGTTTTTTTTAGATCAAAAGGTCAAAGGTCAAGGTTGCGTAAAATCACCAATTTTCATCCAGTTGACCTGAAATTTAAAGAATTTGTATATTGGGTCAAATAATTGGTTCACCAATCAAAAGCTAGAAGCCGATTGTTTTTAGATCTAAAGCTGAAAGGTCAAGGCTGCATAACATCATCATCTTTCATTTTGTATTTTTTGTTAAACTGTTTTTGTTATATTGAGCATACGGAGGAAGAAGAAGACGTCTGAATACAAACGGATGTGGACGGGCTTTGCATTTTCAGATGCTTTCTAGTTGTTGTTTATATTGCATGTAACCAATTTTTTACACTTCTGAATTCAATAAAAAAATTTACCACAAAAACTTCAAATATGTACCGATATCCTGTAAATATTTTGTTTGATTTCGTTTGTTAGCAACAGAATTACAGGGGTTCAAAACCAGGAATAGATAAATAGTCTAGTAGGAAGACTAGGTCCCCCTGCACCCCCCGGAGATATACTTCTAATCAGTGTTTCTAGATTGGAAAAAATGTGTAGAAAATGACTAGCTATGGCCCCAAGCTGAAAAAATGTCCCACATACCATTTTTATGCAAATTACTGCTGCAAATTTTATGCAAAATTATGCAAATTTTATGCAAATTTTTGATGAGGAGTAGAGTTGAGGGGTCTTTGAGGGCTTCATCGAGGTGCTCTCGGTTGCAAGACTGGGTCATTCTGAGAAGCACAGCAGGGTCAGAGATCATGATGTTCTCCTCCTCAGTGAATCTCTCCATCAACAGCCTCTCCATTGCCTCACACACTGTTTTGAGGCAAAAGAGGGACTTTGCGTAGGCCTTTCCACTGAGAACACCTTTGAGAGATCCACTTGTTACTAGTTGTGCCTCAAAGAGAATCTCTGCATATCCAGAACCACGCATCTTGTGTCCAGTGAGCATCCCGATGTAGTTCATGGATGTGTGGAAGGGTCCAATCGTTACTACATGACTAGCAAATTCATTTGGCCAGCGCCAGATGATGGGAAGGGCTTTCATGCAGACACCCAGATCAAATGTATTCAGGACCCATCTCTGACCCACCTCAGCAGTTGCTGCCTCGGAACGCTTCAGTAGCTCACGAACAACTGCGTTGTCTGTGATCGGTCTGTGCCTGGTGCCTGCATGGCATGGCAATGGCCTGCAGCCTGTGCCTGGGCTAGGGGGTTTCACCTCTGCAACTGGTTCTCCCCCAACCAGCAAATCAACAGTCGACTACTGCACGCCTATCCACCAACCGATCACAGACAACGCAGTTGTTCGTGAGCTACTGAAGCGTTCCGAGGCAGCAACTGCTGAGGTGGGTCAGAGATGGGTCCTGAATACATTTGATCTGGGTGTCTGCATGAAAGCCCTTCCCATCATCTGGCGCTGGCCAAATGAATTTGCTAGTCATGTAGTAACGATTGGACCCTTCCACACATCCATGAACTACATCGGGATGCTCACTGGACACAAGATGCGTGGTTCTGGATATGCAGAGATTCTCTTTGAGGCACAACTAGTAACAAGTGGATCTCTCAAAGGTGTTCTCAGTGGAAAGGCCTACGCAAAGTCCCTCTTTTGCCTCAAAACAGTGTGTGAGGCAATGGAGAGGCTGTTGATGGAGAGATTCACTGAGGAGGAGAACATCATGATCTCTGACCCTGCTGTGCTTCTCAGAATGACCCAGTCTTGCAACCGAGAGCACCTCGATGAAGCCCTCAAAGACCCCTCAACTCTACTCCTCATCAAAAATTTGCATAAAATTTGCATAATTTTGCATAAAATTTGCAGCAGTAATTTGCATAAAAATGGTATGTGGGACATTTTCTCAGCTTGGGGCCATAGCTAGTCATTTTCTACACATTTTTTCCAATCTAGAAACACTGATTAGAAGTATATCTCCGGGTGGTGCAGGGGGACCTAGTCTTCCTACTAGACTAAAATGGCCCACACCGTATATTAAAAATCCGATCCATCTATCTATAATTCCAGTAATCTCTGTGTGTCTGTGTGTGTGTGTGTGTGTGTGTGTGTGTGTGTGTGTGTGTGTGTGTTTGTCTGTGACCGCTGTTTCTCGACAACTACCGGTCCGATATACTTGAAACTTGCCAGGTATATTGCTGGGGACCCGAGGATGTGCCTTTTCAAGGTTTGAAATTAATCGAACAAGTGGTTCCCAAGGTATGGTCACCGTACTCGCAAGCCGTTCGCTTTGGCTTTGCGAATGAACCAAACCATTTCATGTAAATAGAGGGGGGGGTTCTGTGGTCGTTACTGGCTTTGCGAATGGACCAAACCATTTCATGTAAATAGAGGGGGGGGTTCTGTGGTCGTTACTGCCACGTGGTTTCAAAGTCTTTTTTTTGTTGTTGTTGTTTGTACGCATGTTTTTTTGCACGCACGTACGGGCAAGCACGTACGTACGGGCACGTCCTAGTTTCTCAAATATTTACAAGATAAATTAGGAAAAACAAAAATCACATGTAGGGAAGAATGCAGATTCAGTAGCAATAAACCTGTTTCACACGTCATTCATACCTTTGGTTAAAAAGCATGTGGATTATTTTTATTACATTTTTATATTTAGAATTTTTTTTTTTTAATTTTTATTATATTTTTATTAATAAATTATCACAACTCACTGCTCACCTTTATTTATTTATTTGCATACATAATTGAGGCTCATGTAAGAGCCAACACATTCAACATGACAAACATGCCCAGACACAAACATACAATGGAAGACAAGAGGGGGAGAAAGAGGGAAGCATACAAGCACAATAACGGTAGAGAACAGGGACGTCGGTAGATCTGTGGAAGGGAGTGGGCTGGGGTGGGGAACGTGGGATAAACAAGATGGACACTACAAGGACTTTCATGAAAGAAAACGGGGAATTTGAAGGAGGTGGATTAACAAGGGTAGAAAATATGAAGGTTTTGGATGGGGGAAGATAAGAGATGGTGGTGAACAGCTGTTTTAAAGACCTGGAGGGAGGACTGGGATTGAAGAGAGTGTGGGAGTTTGTTATTGAGGCAGGAAAAAAGAGGAATGAAAATGATTGATTTTGGCAGTTTCACCAGAAGAAGGTTGCTGACAGATCTTGTGCGACCTGCAGGAATATTTGGGGGACAGAGCACAGATAGAGCTGGGGGAGCAAGGCCGGAGAGGAGTCGGTAGAAAACGGAAAGACCACCAACCTGCCTGCGGTGAGTGAGTGAGAGGCCCTCGGAGTTCACTACATCGCAGGAGATTCCAATGATTCTAAAAAAGGTTGGTTTCAACAGCGTGAAGACGAGCTAGCTGTGAGGCAGGAGCACCAGCCCAGAGGGGGAACAGTATTCCATTGAGCTGTGGATGAAAGCCTTGTATGTGGTGAGGAGCTCAGGTGTGCCAAGGAAGGACTTCGCACGATGGAGGATATCCAGTCGGCGACTGGCTTTGGAGGCCAGATTTGAAATGTGGTTTTCCCAGGAAAGATCATGGCAGATAGTGAGACCCAAAAGCTTGATTGACGACTTCTTCGAGAGTATTGTTGAGAAAGCTTTGACAGGTAAAAACCATAAACTCCAGAGACGTCAATCCTAAAACTGACCACACATCTAAATTGGAGTTTTACCTGCAAATAAATCGGCAGTTAGAATATGTGGCATTCCAACATGAAAAGACATTCCATGAAGACAATCAGTTGCTTATTTTTTCAAGATCTGCAGAGAGAGTAGCTTCCACAGCCTACCTAATGGGGGGGGGGGGCGGGGGGGGTAAAGAACCCAAGTAGCCAATGACACTTGACTGAATCTGGCTAAATGTTTGTGGAGCTAACACAATATCTAGTTAGAGTTGGACTGGCATTGTTGGCTACCTGGGAACTATTGTGTACAAAGTGGAATCTTCTGCAAAGCGGTGTTATGAATATCCCAGTTAAGAAGAGAGGACGCAACTTATTTACACCAATAAATTGTATTGCTTCCACAATGCTTCCTTGAGGGATACCAGCCGATAAGTGTAGAGCTGGGGACAGAACACCACTAAAAGCGAGCCGCTGTTTATGAGTGTTCAGCAAATTGAATGACAGGTCCAGGAAGGGCCTCCATATAACATTAGATGCCAGTTTGGAACTCAGGCCAAATTGAATGACAGGTCCAGGAAGGGCCTCCATATAACATTAGATGCCAGTTTGGAACTCAGGCCAAATTGAAGCAATCCATCCATTTCTGACACCGATGAAAAAGCATTGCAGAGCTTGGAACTGGGCGGAATAATCTGGGTGGAAGTCAAATTGATGATCAGAGAATTAGAGAGCAAATGAGTCTTGAAGTATGCTGCCATGTTTGATTAAATTCCTTTCCCATATTTATAGGGAGAATGCTGACTGGTCTATGAGAGGGTAAATTTTGACAGAATATTTTAAGAGCTGAGGTTCCATTAGCAACTTTCCATGATATAGGGAGGTGGTCTTCAATCTTCAAATAATGCCCAAGTTCTGCAGCAATGATGAATTCCAATAATTTACTTGTGAGGGGAAGGAGGCTGACTGGTCTGCGGTTGAGTCGATGAGACGTGGAACTCTCCGTGTGAATAGGGTGACGTTTGCAACATTCTGTTGGCCATATGGGAGGTGGCCATTTAGGAATGACCTGGAGAAGAGCAAGGAAAGAGGGAAGGAGAGGAGCATAGTTCTTGACAATTACAACGTCAAACTGTGAAGTGAGAGATTGGGGACCTTGAGCTTTTTAGTAAAGAGAGTGTTAAGATATTGCACTCTTCCACAGCAGTGTCATGCATGACTCCATCATTTATGTGTGACGGTCATGGTAGAAGCATAGGTTTCATGATTTCCAAATAAAATCCTCAACTAAAAAGCATGTGAAAATACAAAGCCCGTCCGCGTCCGTTTGTATTCAGACGTCTTCTACTTCTTCTTCTTCCATTTGCTAAAAATAATGAAAACAGTCAAATAAAATATATAAATGAAAATTGATGATTTTATGCAGCCTTAACCTTTGAGCTTCAGATCTAAAAATATAATCAGCTTCTAGCTTTTGATTGGTGAACCCATTCAGCGACCCAATAGGCAAATTCTTAAAATTTCAGTTCAATTGGACGAAAATTGACACTTTTATGAAAACTTGACCTTTGACCTTTTTATCTAAAAAAAAACAACAATTGACGCCTACCTTATGATTGGTGAACCAATTCAGTGACCCGATATGCAAATACTATAAATTTCAGGTCAATTGGGTGAAAATTGGTGATTTTACGCAACCTTGACCTTTGACCTTTTGATCTAAAAAAATCAGCTTCTGGCTTTTGATTGGTGAACCCAGTGACCCAATATGCAAAATTCTTAAAAATTCAGGTCAATCGGATGAAAATTGACGATTTTATGTGACCCTTGACCTCTGACCTTTTGACCTTTTGACAAAATTAATAATTTAGCTTCTCTATATTATCATAATAAAGCTTTGGTGAAACTTTGATGACAATTGCTCAAATGGTAAAAACAAGTTATGGCTCGGACACACACCAACACACACACACACACACACACACACACACACACACACACACACACACACACACACACACACACACACACACACACACACACACACACACACACACACGGCACGCACGTGATTACATGATTACAAAACCCCGTCTCCTGCTGTGCAGTGGGGACGGGCGAATGAGAAAGCAACATTGAAATCAGCATGTACGAGTATTACACATGAATTTAAAAATGTCACACAAGTCTCTCACCATCTATCAGCCTTGCTGAGATGCACCAAACTCACATATAAACAACTGTGTCCATTCACTTACGTGGAGCCGAACCGTTGCCTCCTGAAGGACCGTCACTTGACGACGAGGACCACCACCTTGAGCTCCCCAACCTGTTATTTTTCCCATTACGTTTGTCAGTCCAAACAACTGCTTGCCTGCAATAAATGAAGTTGCAATTCAAAATTAGTATTGTCCATGCTATAGCATTCAATCACACCAATAAATTGAAGTTGAACTTATATGGAATAGTTGGAGTTGTATTGGAACTTTTGTTGAAGAATCAACATATTAAACCATTTCCCCCATTTACTATATGTTTTCAGAAAATAGGATGTTGACAACAACACCTAATCGGGTAAGGCAACGGAGTGTTCTAAAAAGGGACAACATTGGATGAGGGAATTACGCTGCTATGAACAGTCCACGCAAGAGCGTGCGCAGAGTGTCATTGGAATCGAGTCTCTCAAAGACAACCATACATTGCATTCTTAAGAAAGAGCTCAACCTTAATGCTCATCATGTTCAAGTGCTCCATGCGTTGTCCCCCCTCAAACTCTCCCCCCCCCCCCCTCCCCTCCCAGGTTTCTGCAGGCCACACATGGTCCACCAACAAACCCCCTTCTTGTTGAACTACCTAAATCCAGGATCAATGCTCTCCTACACTCATTTGTTCCTCCTTTTCCCCACCTGTGGAGCCAACTTCCACATTCTCTTCATTTTTATTCTTTTCCCTTTATACGGGGTGACATCCGATGGCACCGAGCTCCTGCACTACCTTGACCACGATACTCCTCCACTCCTCTCTGTCCTCAGCAAACTCTCTCCACTCTCCAACCGCCCCCACCTTATTGATATCCTTCTTCACACAATCCTCCCATCTCAACAGCAGTCTCCCTCTTTTCCTCCTAACTTGTTCCCTCAACCTATCCGTTCTCGTTGCCATTCTCGCTTCCCCAATCTGCACCAAATATCCAGCCCATCTTAGCTGGCATTTCATCAATCCCCCTGTCAAGCTCATCTGCACACCAATCTCCACTCTCAGTTCATCCATTCCCCCTCGATACACCCTCTTCATTCCCACAATCCTTCTGACCCAGTTGTTCTCGCAAACCTGCAGCCTCTGTTGTTGTCGTCTCTCTGTCGGTGCCACCATCTCCAGACCGCAAAGGTAGGCCGGCATTACGCACGACATCGGAGACTTTCCTTTCAATCACCTTGCAATCTTTCTGTCTGCCATTGTACCCTCCACCCTCCTCCATGCATTCACACCCATCTGAATCCTTCTTCGCACCTCTGCCTCAGACTTACCATCCTCGGTCACTGTTCCCCCCAGATACTCAAACCTATTTCCTTGTCTGATGTCCTTCCCCTCTAACCTGATAATAATTTATATTCTCTGCTGCTCAAACCCACACCACCTCCGTCTTCTCCATGCTCATTTACAGCCCAAATTTCTCAAATGCCTCCTTCCACTCCCCCAGTACTTCCTTCATCTCCCGCACTCTCTCCACCACACCAACCAGATCGTCCACATACAATATCCTCTCCAGAATACCCCGCATATTTATCTTCCTGCTTTCCAATGTTTACCTTCCTGCTTTCCAATGTTTACCTTCCTACTTACCATCTCCATCACCATGCTAAACAGGAGTGGGCTGAGAGCGATTCCCTGCCTCAAACCAATGTTCACACTGAAATCATCCAACATCTTAGGACCAACCAAAGCTCTTCCCGGAAGAAGTTCCCTTGTACATCCATTCCACCAACCTAACTTCTGCTTCCTTTACTCCCATCGTCGTCAATGTCGCCATCACCATCTCTCTTGAGATAGTGTCGTACACCTTCTCCAGATCCACAAATCCCTGGGCCATTTCACCTTGCACCTTCAACCTCTTCTCCACAAGCTGTCTCAGCATGAACATCCCATCCGTCATTCCCCTACCCTTTCTTAAATCCCTGCTGCTCGTTTTCAATCTCCTTCTCCAGACTCTTCCTATCCTCTGACCCAGAATCCTCTCCAACACCTTCATGACATGACTAAGAGTGTAATGGCCCTGTACTTCCCTGGATCTTGAACATTCCCCTTCACTTTCCATATCATCAGAATTAACCTTGTCCTCCACCACTCTGGAATTGACCCATCCCTCATACATACATTCAACAATCTCTTCATCCACCTGACTCTGACTTCTCCCGCTGCAATTAGCTTCTCTGTACACACCTCAACAATGACTGGCACCCTTCCCTTTTTATCCTCTTCAATGCCGTCTGCACTTCCTCTACTGTGATCTCCACCAACTCTACTTTTCCCCTCCTCATAACTCAGTAGCCTCAGCTTGCCATTGCTTCCTTCCTGGTTCAACAGCTGTTTCAAATATTCTTCCCACACCTTCAATACTGTGCCACTCTCTGTCACTAGTCTCCTGCCACCATCCTAAATCACCGCCTCCCCCCCCCCCCCTTTGTGTCCTTGCTATCCTCATCCCTGCCACGAGCCAATTTATAGATCATCTTCCTCCCACCATCCTCTTCCAACTTGTTGTACACCTCAACTTCCATATCATTCCTCGTCTTATCCACAGCTCTCCTTGCTGCCTTCTTCTGCCCATACAGGTGCAGCAACCCCGCATCCGGCTGCCTCCTTCTATCCTTGATCTTTTTTATCCTCTTCCCTACCTCATTCTTTTCTCCAGCTGCCTTCATTACTTCCTCCATCCAGCATACCTGTTTTCTATCCCTCGACAATGCACGCTTGCCTGACATCCTTTCACACAACATGTTTGCAATTCCCCTAAATGCCTCTCCTCCTTCTTCAAACATCTTCCACTCCTCCTTCTCCAAACCTGCCGCTTCTTCGCTAAGTTGCTCATACCTCTCATACCTGGCCCTCACCCTCTCCTTGTGCTCTACCGCACACTTTTCCCCCACCAAATAGTCTTCCGACCCCTGATCTTAACCTCCCTCCTTTTCTTCATCCTCACTCCAAACACGACAGGCTAGTACTGGGTGACAACCTGCTCTTCCATCAATGCCTTACAATCCTTAACCTCCACAACTGTCACTTCTTTACCACCACCAAATGCAGTTCTGTTCTGTGTTGTCCACTCCTTTAGGTAATCTTGTAGATTTCCCGTTTTTGAAAGAACGAAACAGCTATGGCCATTCCATTCCTTGCCACCAACTCCACCAGCTCTTGACCCTCTCTCTCTCTATTCTTCATTCCCCAACAAAATTTACCAACACATTCCTCTTCACCCGGCTCTGCTACTCCGACATGATTGTTAAATTCCCCCGCAATGCACAGCATCACCTCCATCCCAACCATTCCCATCATCCTCTCCAGTTCGTCCCTGAATTCCTGCTTCTCTTCCCCAGTCCTTCCCGTTTGTGGCCCATATACTGACATAACACACACCATTTGCCTCTTTACCACCCCCCATACCATAACTATACGTCCCTCCCACCTTTCCACTCTGACCACCTGCTTGCCGATCTCTTCTTATAATATTATTCCTATGCCATTACTCCTTCCATCCCCACCCACATGCAACAGCTTGCATCATCCAACCAACCTCTTCACCCTGTCTCCTTTCCATCTGGTCTCCTGCACACACAACACTTCCAACCTCTTTCTCTGCATCACTTCCACCACCTCACCCCTCTGACCACATTGATCCCGTATTCAAACTCCCTAGCTGAACCTTACTTCTGAACCGCTGCCCGCCTGGAAGAGCTAGTGCTAGTTCAATATCGATTAGTTTGGGATATTCAGGTCATCAATTAGCAGTGCTGCCCTGGCTGACCTGCTGGACCTCCTACCCTAGGCTGGTATCATAATCCTGTGTGCGGACACATACACACACGCACTCTTTCTCCACTTGCTCCGCTCCTCCCTCCCCACCCTCCAGGCACTCACACATA
Source organism: Myxine glutinosa (assembly GCF_964187855.1). Classification (NCBI taxonomy): domain Eukaryota; kingdom Metazoa; phylum Chordata; class Myxini; order Myxiniformes; family Myxinidae; genus Myxine; species Myxine glutinosa. The sequence continues at coordinate 184,526,790 of NC_136263.1, read as the reverse complement.
TGCCAAAGTAAAAAAGTAACATTTCAAAGTAAATATCCTCACTATAATGCTTAATATTCTTCGCTATGTCCTCATACTGTCTTTTGGCATGCTAAGTTATTTTCTTAACTTGCTTCTGCTTACACCTATACTGATATAAATACAACTCTAGTCCTTTTATTTCATACCGAATAAATGTATTCTGCTTATTCTTAATAGCATTCCTCATCTCACTACTCAACTATCCAGGCTTCTTTCTGCCCCTTGTTTTATATCTCGGTGGAATGTACTTACTCTACCCTCTACACATTTGCTTCTTGAAGGTTTCCCATTTCTCTGGTGCTGATTGTCTTCTTGTTAACCTCTCCAAATCGACATCACCCACCTCTCTCCTCATACCCACAAACAAGGGTTGCCTTCCTGAAAACTTTTGTGGCCTTACTCTATCATCCTGAACTATAACTATTTTATGGTCACTTGATCCTAAATGCTCCCCTACCTCTACCTCCTCCACCATATTGGGATCGTTACTTTGGAGGTCTAACACTGCATTCCCTGTTGTGGGCTTATCGACAAACTGGGTTAAAAAGAATCCTGGACTAGATCTGGGAAATCCTCAACTTCTCTGCGCTTTCTCTGTTCCTGGACCCAATCTATCCCTGGCAAGTTCAAATCCCCCACGATCAATACTCTTCCCTCACCACTTGCCCTTCTGAAGGAGCACCTATGGAATCGACCTACTCGTGGCCAAACCTCGGACCGGAACCCCCAAATTCCCTTCTGGAGTTGCACCATCTGCCCTTTCCGTTCCAGGTTTCTGCAGAGTGCATGCGGTAGGTCAGCAACACCCTTCTGGTGAAACTCCCAAAATCCAGACTCATTGCTCATCTCCACTCATTAATTCCTGTTTCCCCCACTTGTGGAACCAACATCCTCAGTCTCTTCAATCTCATTCATCTTTCAAGGGCTTCAAGACATGAACAGCTGTTCATCATCACCTCAGCTCATCCCCATCAAAGAGAGTAAGAGAAGACAAAGAAAGGAGTTAAGTAGAAAATGAGGATAAAGGTCGGAAAAGCGGGGAAGGAACCAACCATGTGGAAAACGGATTATTAACATGAACAATGATATTGCACACCACTCCTTTCCTATGTCACCTCTAAGCGCTGCATAACGTCATTGCCGGGCACCGAAGGGGGCTCGGCAATGACGCATGCTGAAAGGGAGTACTCGGTTTTCACTCTGGTTGTTGCTTGCAAAATCGAAGATTTTTCAAGTATATTGGTCGGTTGCGTTTGTGGTTCTGTCTGTCTGTCTGTCTGTTTGTTTGTTTGTTTGTCACCGTGATATCTCAGCCATCCTTTGAGCTAAGAAGCTTAAATTTCGGCACAATAGTGAGGAAGTTCTTTGTCAAAAACGGTATTTTTTGTTTTTTGATTAATCATTATCAATTAATTGATGAGTTATTTAATCATTAGCGATTAATTAAGTACTTGCAGTATATAGTTCCTTTCTCTTCTGGCCATTATCTCAGGCACCTTTTGAGTTGGGAAGCTGATATTTGGACATGCCAATGACCAAGTGATTTGGCTGCAAAGGCTATTTTTGATTTATTGATTAATCAATTAATCGATTAATTATTTAATTATTCGATTAATGAGTAATTATTTATTTATTTTTACTTACAGATTCGGATGAAATGGTGGTGGTTTATGTGTTCTATGAGTCAATTGATTAATTATTTTTTTAAATTATGATTATTATTTATTTATTTTCATTATGAATCATTTATTTATTTTCTTTCTCATCTGGGCAATATCTCAGGCACCTTTTGAGCTAGGAAGCTGATATTTGGACATGACAATGACCAAGTGATTTGTCTTTAAAGGGGGCTCGGCAATGAAGGGGGGGGGCTCGGCAATGAAGGGGGGGGAGTGGGGTCGGCAATGACGGGGGCTCGGAAATGACTCACACTGAAAGGGAGTGCTCAATTTTCACTCTGGTTGTTTGTTTTCTTGTTTGTCCGGGCGATATCTCAGCCATCCTTTGAGCTAGGAAGCTGAAATTTCGGCACAATAGTGAGCAAGTACTTTGTCAAAAATGGTATTTTTTGATTTATTGATAAATCAATTTATTTTATTTTTTTTTATTAATGACTTATTTATGATAATCTTTTATTGACTTTAATTATGCAATTAATCAATCACTTATTGTGCACCTCTCCCTCCAAATACAGTCTCTATGAGCTGCACGGCGGTATAGCCGGGCGTCAGAGGCGCCCCGGCAATGCCGCACTGGAGGATATTTAATTATTTGGCATGGGGGCGGTGCACTTTGAATGTATCTGTACTTGTTTTTCTTTTTCATTGTAGTAGTAAAACATCTAAAAACGAGAATGGCACTCTTCGATGTCACAACGTGACATCACGACAAAACCCCATAATGCTCGTATAATCAGTTCATCTTTGCTTCATTATACATACTTATACTAAGTTTGGTCAAAATCCTATCACTGCTTCACAAGTTAGCACAGTAAAATAAGTTTTACCAAACAGGACCTCTGACCTTTGACCTATTGACCCCATAATCTAATCAGTTCATCTTTGCATCATTATACATACTTGTACCAAGTTTGGCCATTCTCATCAGCCATTTTTCAGTTGTCGCAGTAACGAAAACCTATCACGAACGGACGGATTGACGGATGCACAGACAGACAACCGGACAGACAGCGGGACAGACAACCCGAAAACATAATGCCTCCGGCGACTTCGTCAGTGAAGTCATTAAAAAAAAAAAGACTTGTATCTATGATAGATAATAAATATTTGGGAAAGTGAACCCTCACAATGTTCCTGGGCTAACATTCTGCCCTGTGTGCCTGCAAGATGTTTAATGTAAATATACATACTGTGCTCTTCGCATTGTCTTTCCCAAGGGAAAGACTTGGTGCTCTCAAGTCGAAGAATGTCCCTCGTCGCTGCTGTGCACGGCAAGCAAACTGCCCTGTGGGTCACATTCACATTTTAGCACACTGACAAAATCCTTGTAAAAATATATCTTAGTTAAAAATAAAAAGCATCTGAACATGCAAAGAGCATCTGCATCTGCTTTAATGCAGACTGCTTCTTCTGTCTTATGCTCAAAATAACAAAAACAGTTTTTAAAAAATAATACAAAATGAAAATTGATGATTTTTTGCAGCTTTGGCTGTGATCAGACTGTGCACGGAAAACCCGCTCGGGGGAGAAAACCCCCTTGAGGAGGGGGGGGGGGGAATGAATGCGCCCAAACCTTCATTATGTAACCCTTGGTCATCCTGTCGAGTTTGGTTGAGATTGGATAAGTAACGACAGAATGTATTGGCGTAAAAATATTATCAGACAGACAGACAGAAATGGCGTATTTTTGTATGACTTAATGTACTTTATAGTTTATACAAGGTGTTTATGTTATACAGTGTGCTTCATGGTTAACAGTTACTGTACATTATAGGATGTATTTATATTGTGCTATGTGCTTTATTTTTTTTATTTTTTTTAAATAAACAATGCTTGAAAGATGTCATTTTTCTGTAACTAAAGATCCTGACGTGCTGAGTCAATTCTGACTTCCGATTTGGAATCAGCATGCCCATTTTAATAAAGGACACCTACATTTACTTAAGTAGCAGACGGAAAGTTTTTTTCCCGGTTGTCCAGTGTTGTCCGCATCCATCGTTTTCAGGACAGTGCCCAAGTGTTTTGTGTGGGTGCTCTCTGCCCAAACAGGAGAACAGTATTCCGCTGAAGAGGACACAAGAGCAAGGCCGAGGCTAGCAGTGCGAAGAGTGGGTGCACTTGATCTCCAGCTGGTGCCCGCTAGTTTCTTGATGATGTTTACCCTGGTCCTTGATCTTTTCTGTGACCCGTTTTAGGTGTTCGCGGAACGTGAGGCTGCGATCAGGGGCGACTCAAAGGTACTTGGGGATTGGTTCAATCTTGGCTGGTTTACCACAAAAGGAAACCTGGAGTTTGCTGTTAGCCAGTCTGTTGCTGAGATGGAAAGTGGTAACTGTGATCTTACTTGGGTTTGGGTGGAGGAGCCAGTAGATGAAGCATTGCTCCATTACCTGTAAGTCCTGGGACAGGGTACTGCTGAGATATTCAAGGTTGATTGCTTGGGTAGCGAGGCACATGTATAGAATCTGGAGGTGGTGCAATGGGTGTCCCTCACATATATGTTGGAGGATTGGAGCTAAGACAGACCCTTAGGAAAGACCATCATTCAGAGTCCTTACGGAACTTGTTCGTTCTCTGAGTGAGTCCCTATATCTTTGATTGCTAAGCATAGAATAAGTGGCATGCTTTGTGGCAAGGCACTGCAAAAGTCTGGCAGCTTTCAACAGAAGACCATGTCGCCACACTGTACCATACGCTGATGAAAGTTCAATTACAATCTCTGACATTCTAATCTGGTTCTAAATCTGATGAGAATCTCTGATAGAAATCTTATATTTCAAGATAAATGCATAAAATGCAACATTTCCAATTATGGTGAACCATCCCAGTTGTGAAAATCATTTTTTATGGACGCTTAAACGTTGTAAACGTGATGCTGCATGCCTTTTTGAAAATGAACGTCAACGTGCTGACTGCTGATGGCATACTTGAGGCAGGAGTGCCACAAAACTGGTGTTCGTCGGAACAACATCCAGTCACTCTGGAGACATTATCAAGAAACTGGTAACATCAGACACCATCCACGCTCGGTGCGACCATGTCCGTGTGACGTCACGTTGGCAGGATAACCATATGCGGTTGGAGCACCTGAGGAATCGGTTCCAGACAGCAATTATGACAGCTCGCAACATCCCTGAATTGCGACCAGTCAGTGCCACAATTGCCAGGAATCGGTTACACAAACATAACATCCGACCACGATGACCAGTCTTTTGATGCCACGTCATCGACATGTGCTCCTGCGCATAGCTTGGTGTAGACAACGTCTGAGGTCCAGGAGACAAGATTGAGCTGCTATCCTTTTTACAGATGAGTCGAGGTTCCATCTTGACAGTAGTGATGGCCGTTGTTGTGTTTATTGATGGGAAGGGGAATGTTACGTTGATGCATGTGTTGTGCAACATTTGTCGTTAGGTGGTGGAAACGTGAACTGATGGTATAAGGAGGCATCACCATACATGAAAAAAACCAGTTGGAGGTCATTAATGGCAATTTGACAGGTATTCAGTACCGTGACGAAGTTCTCCAACGTCACATCCTCCTGTACCATCTCGTTGACTCAGGGAGGTTGACGAAACAACGATCCATGCAGATTAGCTGTATTTCAGGGCAAATAGATCACTAACTCGAATAATCTAGTAATGACTCACCCTAACAATCCAGTAATGACTCACTGTTACGTGCTCCTCCCCAAACCCCGGTCACGGTGTACCTCCGAGCCCCGAAAGGAGTCACGGCAGAAAGATTTGCTATTATGTGTGTCAATGACCAATGGTGAAACCACACCAATCAGTTGTTACCAAAAACCAAGTATTGTATTAGTATCGCACAATAATAACACACAAGTACAATATACTTCAATTGCACAACAAAATACCATATAATTCCTATGATGGTACCACCAGTTTCTTAACTCAATAACTCACGGTGCTCCACGTGAGCGAAATGTAACAACCCCAAAGTCACTGTCCCGGCACCAGGCCAAAGTCGATCCACGCTCCGGTGATCACAAGAAAAAGGTCGTATTGAGACCAGAATCCAGGACGGCTGACAGTCGACGCTGCCAAAGAGCCGCTGGGTGGGTGTCGCGCCGACGTCTGTCAGGCAAAAGTTCACCCAAAGTTGACTGGGAATTCACACCTTCGGTTCACCAGACAATGATGATGGTATGAACAAGCAGCGACTCCCAAACCAAGAACCGCAAATTCCCAATCGAAATCCACGTTACACATGCGAACCAGGCTAACGGCTGGGGCGGGGTGAAGTGGCTGGAGTGAGGTGAAATGGCGGACAGGCCCGTAATGGAGGCGTACCTGCTCTCCAACAACGATTCACTTCTGAATCAACTGCAAAACTCGTCACGCAGGTTTATCTGCCACAGCGATATCGACTCTGTCACAGGAATCCCTTTCCCGGGGAAACCAATATTCGCTCATGACCAACGTTCGCCAGCGTCCGCTCGATACCTCAAAGCTGATTGGCCTTTCTCTCCTGACCTCACTTGCTCCGCTTCAGCCTCCTCCTCTTCCTCTTCCGGTTTCCCCCGATCCATTTCCTTTTTTCTTTTAAAACACGAATTTTTCCTTTTGAAGACAGTTATCTCCATTTCACTCAAACTATAACAATAATAGTACATGGAACTAAAAATGCTTCCAGTGGGTGAAAACCACAAAGATGGAAGTGACGAATCCGTAACACTCACCCTAACAATCCAGTAATGACTCACCCTAAGATGCAGTGATGACTCACCCGAAGATGCAGTAATGACTCACCCTAACGATCCTGTAATGACTCACCCTAACGATCCAGTAATGACTCACCCAAAGATCCAGTGATGACTCACCCTAATGATCCAGTGATGACTCACCCTAACGATCCAGTAATGACTCACCCAAAAATCCAGTGATGACTCACCCTAATGATCCAGTGATGACTCACCCTAACGATCCAGTAATGACTCACCCAAAGATCCAGTGATGACTCACCCTAATGATCCAGTGATGACTCACCCTAACGATCTTGTAATGACTCACCCTAACGATCCTGTAATGAGTCACCCAAAGATCCAGTGATGACTCAACCTAATGACCCAATGATCACTAACCATAATTTAATTTGTACGAATCTTTCAGATTATTCAAATCAAGTGATATTTTTGCTTGTTCAAACATCCATCTCAGGCTCACTGTGGAACTCATGCACAAATCACAGGTAGGATAAAAACATTTGGAGACATCAGTGTACTTTAAGGTCAATTTATTGGTACATTACCAGACAATGGACAAATACATATACAATATGGCATTTGAACTTGGGTTTTCAAGAACCAAGAGCCATGGGTATTGTGGAAATGTAACTCATTGATTGGGACTAGTAACGAAGCAGATAGACGATTTCGTAAATGAGTGTCAGGAATGTGCACGAACATGGTAATCTCTTGTCCACCTGGTCACAGCCCCAGGCTGGAGCACCCCCCTATTGTTTGGTAAATGGAACTCGCAGCAGGAGGGGAGCGAGCTGGTGCCAGTGAGGCGACCGAGTAACATTTGCGGAGAAAGGATTAGAAGCAGCGGAGAAGGGATTACGATTTCAGCGCACAGGGGATTAACTGAAGCTTGCCCATATAAACAGAAGAGACTTGGAGTCAAAGAGGACTCATCATCAGAACCTCTGCCCGACGGGAGGAAGGAGGACGGGAATGGCGGAGGAACATTGGCCGAACAAGAAGGACCATGCGGATAGAGTGACCTGGTCCATTGAGTTAAACGGTAGTTATTTGGTATTGGAATGAAAGTGAACAACCAGTTAATAAAGTCATGACCTTTTGTAAAACCTGTTTCCGACCATTGGCGTCTTGAGTCTCACCTACACTTCCACAATCGGATCTGGAGGCACCGCTGGGATTTCGAGTGGACATCGCCAAGGTAAGCATGGCGTCTTGGGGAATGGTCCATTATGAAATACGAATTCTGAACATGGTGGAGGATGTGTGTGTGGGGCTTCTTGCAACATATTAATCCAAGGAGTGTAAACGTATTTTTGTCACGACCGTCCGAGGTAAAAGTCACGGATGGAACGTTTTAAATGATTCTATTATTCGTGTGCTTGCGAGGATACGTACGTTATACGCTGGGTGTGAAGAGCCTTACTCTGGTCTGCAGGCAAATCGGCTCATGAAGTGCACCATGAGGCGATTTGTTTGCCGGTTCGGTAAGGTTCAGTAAGGTCCGTACACGTGTACAATCGTGTACACCCGTTTTAAATAAATAAATAAATAATTTTTTCAGTTTTCCCGCCATTTCTAAAACTCGTTTGATTACAATATAAATTAATGACAGACAACGCCATCTCATGCCGGTCCAGAATTATTGTGAAAGATGGCGGTTGGATGAAAATTGCATACCGACATTCCCTCACTGTCCCTCATTGTCCCTCATTTCCATTTCGGCTACCTGTCTCTGCTCCCGCTCCTTCTCCCTCCCCTCCCTCTAGTTCCCATTGGCGGACGTTTTGCGAGAAGCAAAGCATTTTGCAGGAAGCTTCCAGGAAGCTTCCAGGAAGCAAAGCCAGGGCTGTTGCTTTTTCGTGTTTTTCCTCTGCTCCCGGTGCTTGATATGTTGAATAAAAATAGTTGTTGGTTGAATTAGGTGGCTGATATGTAAATCCCATTCGAATGTCAAGTGAATCGAATGAAAATTAAGGATTTTTGAAATTGTTGTTAACTTTTGGCCTATGTTGAATAAAAATAGTTGTTGGTTGAATTAGGTGGCTGATATGGAAATCCCATTCGAATGTCAAGTGAATCGAATGAAAATTAAGGATTTTTGAAATTGTTGTTGACTTTTGGCCTATGTTGAATAAAAATAGTTGTTGGTTGAATTAGGTGGCTGATATGTAAATCCCATTCGAATGTCAAGTGAATCGAATGAAAATTAAGGATTTTTGAAATTGTTGTTGACTTTTGGCCTATGTTGAATAAAAATAGTTGTTGGTTGAATTAGGTGGCTGATATGTAAATCCCATTCGAATGTCAAGTGAATCGAATGAAAATTAAGGATTTTTGAAATTGTTGTTGACTTTTGGCCTATGTTGAATAAAAATAGTTGTTGGTTGAATTAGGTGGCTGATATGTAAATCCCATTCGAATGTCAAGTGAATCGAATGAAAATTAAGGATTTTTGAAATTGTTGTTAACTTTTGGCCTATGTTGAATAAAAATAGTTGTTGGTTGAATTAGGTGGCTGATATGTAAATCCCATTCGAATGTCAAGTGAATCGAATGAAAATTAAGGATTTTTGAAATTGTTGTTGACTTTTGGCCTATGTTGAATAAAAATAGTTGTTGGTTGAATTAGGTGGCTGATATGTAAATCCCATTCGAATGTCAAGTGAGTAGGGGAAAATTAAGGATTTTTGAAATTGTTGTTGACTTTTGGCCTATGTTGAATAAAAATAGTTGTTGGTTGAATTAGGTGGCTGATATGTAAATCCCATTCGAATGTCAAGTGAATCGAATGAAAATTAAGGATTTTTGAAATTGTTGTTGACTTTTGGCCTATGTTGAATAAAAATAGTTGTTGGTTGAATTAGGTGGCTGATATGTAAATCCCATTCGAATGTCAAGTGAATCGAATGAAAATTAAGGATTTTTGAAATTGTTGTTAACTTTTGGCCTATGTTGAATAAAAATAGTTGTTGGTTGAATTAGGTGGCTGATATGTAAATTCCATTCGAATGTCAAGTGAATCGAATGAAAATTAAGGATTTTTGAAATTGTTGTTGACTTTTGGCCTATGTTGAATAAAAATAGTTGTTGGTTGAATTAGGTGGCTGATATGTAAATCCCATTCGAATGTCAAGTGAGTAGGGGAAAAAGGTTGATACTGGGACATCCGCACCCAAGCCACTGGGACACCCAAAATGGGGCTTTTTGACTGGAAAAGGGGGTGAAAAGGCACAAAATCGCTGAAAATTGCCCCAAAAGTCCTAAAATCGTTGTTATTTTGGGTCAAATCGTGTGTTTTTTAAAGTGGGTTTTTGGGAAATCATGAACGTTTTTCCGCCATACACTCTGCTAGTTTCGAGTGGTGATGCCGATAGGCATCACCCTCGAAACGTGCCGTGTTTCGACGGGCAGCTTGTATAATCCTGTGGATGATGATATAACTTTTTTTAAAGACAAAGCGAAGGCGGAGCCGAGCGGCGTCATATAAAAAAAGTTATCAAGTTAGTAATTCTCTAGCCTCGCCAACGGTGAGGCAATACAGGGTTCACTGATTGTTTGCGGTCCTTTGGTCCTTCTGTTTATTACCCCCTCTGCCAGGGATCCCTCGCCTATTATCCCCCTTACCTGTGATCCCCCGTTTATTATCCTCCTATATCGAGGTTCACTGTTTGTCTATGATCCCACTGCTCATGTATCGAGGCTCTAAAATCCACCTACCTGTGATCCCCCGTTTATTATCCTTCTGTTTATTACCCATTGACTCATGTATCGAGGTGATTTAGTAGATTATCTATACTTCCATTGTACATCCCCCCTTTAGCAAGAGGCATGATATCCAAAAGGAACCGATGTGTTCCCATCATTATTTAAATATCGTTTATCATCATATGCACCAAGTGCCTTCTTAAGAACTTTCTCGGAATATATTTTATGTTTATAACTTCTTATTCCTTTAATATTTCTGTACACAACCTCCTTTGTATCCATCGTGTTTTTATAATCATCAAATCCGAGAGTTTGTTTTATAACCCCCTTCTTTATTCCCTTTAGCTTTTTACCAGTTTCAAGTTTATCCCCATCAAAATATCTATACGCATATGACTTTGCTCTAAGGCCAATAAATTCACTCATAATGTTTTCCATTTATATATCAAGGTTGATTACACCTCCACCCTTTAGTCTGGTTAATACTTGGTTCTATCATTTATTTATAAAGGCGGCGGTAGCCCTTAAAATCCCTAACCCCATTATCTTATCACTAATATATGGATGGTTGTTGTTTAATGGCTTATCAGTTTTGTTTTTTGTAATTCTTGTGAGTAAAATGAACCCAATATTTCTTCCCCATTCATATCATATAATTTGTAAGTCCAAGGGACTGTATCCATTACATCAATGATTTTAAATAATTCACGAGTCCATTTTTGTGTATAACCTTTCTCAAAATGGCTTTTCCATCTATATATTCTTACAATATCACCAACTTTAAACTTGGGCTTTCTCAAATTAATCTCCTTTTCATATTCTATTTTTGTAAATGTTTCTGATGGTTTTGATTTTGTTGATGAATGAACTGTATTATTGTAATTATCTACAATATCCTGAATTAAATAGACCCATTTTTGAGAACCGAGTTGTGTGAATTTTTTATATAATTTCTCTTTTAAAGTACGATTAAAACGCTCAATAACAACTGCTTTTCCTTCATTAAAGGTGCTGTATAATTTAATACCCTTCCCCTTAAGAAATTTCATGAATATTTTGTTATAGAACTCTGTTCCCTCATCAGTCCATAACTTCTTTGGTTTTCTTTTATCCCGATCAAATATTAGCTTAAAGGCTAACATTAAAGTATCACCCCTTTTATTTTTTAAAGGGACAACCCAGGCAAATCTACTCCTCAAATCAATAACGGTTAAAGCATACCTGTATCCCCTGTCATTATTCAATTCAATTAAATCAGCGGACCATATGTGGTCGGTGTATTTAGAATAAACCTTCCTTCTTTTAAACTTTGTGATTATAGGTTTGTGTAATTCTTCGGCCAAAAGCTCCTCAGTCTTGATGTCATCATTAGAGCCTAATAGTTTTTTGAGGGTGAATAACCAAGACCAAGTTTCAATTTAACACTTATCATTTTTTTCACAATAAACCTATCAACTTTCTCTCTCAATGTCGGATTTCGTATCAAAGACAAATTATACAACATTTCTCTGTCTGATTCATGTTTTTCATCCAATGTGGTGGTATCCCCATAAGCAATATCATGCTTCATACACACTTCATCAACCCTATTTTTTGGTCTGGACCAAGGTTTAGGATTGTCAGTCTCATCTAATCTTTTATCCAAGTTTGTTCCTGGGCCACAGAAAGAATATCCAGGTAGATGTAGTTCCCCAGGAATTCCAGTTGTTGTAAATTTACTTCCTGACAGAAACTTTTGTATGTCTCCTCCACTTTTAGGAGAGATGAATTGACACTTTTTAGAACCACACACTTGACATATTCCTTTTTGATAAACTCTATTATTTTTAGCTTTAACATACAATACACTTTTAGATTTAGTTTTCTTTTTACATTTGAGACAATAACTCATATTTATTTATCAGAAAAATTCCGACAGAGTATCAAAACCTTTTTGGTTTTCAACATATACATTTCTATCTTAATTTTTAAAAAATAAAGAATCCTTAGAAATGTCTTCACTTTCTCCTCCATTTATTTACAAATAAAACTAACTAAAGTCAATACCACTTTCTCGTTTAGATCTCCTCCCTGAAATTGAACTCATCTCATCCGTTTTTAAAACCAATTTCTTCACAAGAGTCATTCTTTCTTTATTTTCCTCTTCGGTGCGTTGAGATTGATTTATTTGATGTAATACATTTAATCTTTTACGAATCTCACTGATTTCCATCTCCCTCTCCTCCCTCTCCTCCTCCTCCTTCTCTTCTTCAATTCCTTCCTCAGCCCTTACAACCCTTGAGCTTGAGTCCCAAATAATATTATACATATACTCATCTGGATTTTGAGATATTCTTGTATCTATAATTATTTTTCTCATAATAGGATACCAATAAGATTTGTTGACGATTTCTAAAAGAGTTTTATATTTCATAACTTTGAGAAGTTCATTTTTATATAATACTTTAAACAAGTCTCTATTTGTGGGTTTAACAATATCAGTATAAGGCCAGTTTTTAATGACAAAATTTCCATGTGTATGTTCCAATTCGTACGGTATGTAAAACCGAGCACCCTTTTCTTGTAGGTATCCTTGAATACAAAAATTATAATTCTCTTGTAGTCTTCTTCCTGCCATTTATGTATCAGAAATATATGTGAGATTAATATTATGACAGGTAATACCACCCCATCTTCCCACTACCAAATCGGTTTGTATTCCTCGGCTTTCTATCCTTATCTCATTACCTTCCTTCTTTGTCATGCGAATCATCGCTATACTATCATATATTTTTATTTTCTTAAAATCACGTATTTGTTGTTTACTAATTGTACTTCCACATAAATCCTTATCTTCACCAAGTGGATAATATTCTTCTTTACGAGACTGATTTAAATCATGTAGGTCTTCTAAGTTTATTGAAAAAGACCAATTATACCCTAAATCAGGCATATCATACCCCCATTTATTAATTCGCATATTAACTAAATGTCCTTCTTTATAAAATTCAATTGTAAGCAGGTAGTTAAATTCAATGAGGAAAGGTGTATGGTCAGTATAACCAGGTGTTGTGGTTGTAAATTTTACTTGTTTCACAAAACGTGCTGTTTTATTTAACAAGTGTGATAAATCACTGAATCTAATTAAGTCATTCGCATCTGTAGGGTTTGGATAATTGATTAATTTATAAGTATTCTTCATATTAATATTTTTACTTATACTATATTTTTGTCGTTCAGCCTGTGCCTTTGTATAATAATTTGATAAATCAATATCCTGGGAGGATTTTCCAAAGATAGAACCATCTTTTCCAACATAAGTCATTTATATTAGATTAAAAATGATATCATAAAAATTTTCATTATTGTTGAGTTGAAATAATACATATAAACATAATTGACCACAACATTTAGAATTAATTTCTTGAACTTGAAATGTTTGATAAACACCATTCTGTAAGAATTGTATTACTTCAACAGGTGGTGGCATACCATAACTATCAAAATAATATTTATCCTGACTATTATGAATACAAACCCAATGAGAACCATTCTGTGTGTCTAAATTCATAATAATATTCTTTGTATTCTTATTTATATGTATTAATTCATCTCTCATACAGATTACCACATTATCAATTTTTAGTGTTTTACAATACTTGGTTAGTTCTATATTTGACGTTGTATTCTTTCCAAATTGTTTAAACCATTTATCCATTTATTTATGAGAAAGATACAATCCATTACCCCGTTTAGTTAGTTTAACACCCGCTTGAGCAATAGAGGAAAGCATATCTCCAACCAACAATCTAGCTTTATCAGGCAGTGGGTGAGCAAAATCTACAATTTGTTTCTCCAACTCCTTGTTATGTCTTTCCAATTCTTTTTGAGCTTTTAGTTGTGCCTTCCTTTCGTTAGCAGTTTTTACCGCTGCTGAAATACCACCAGTCAATGCTCCCGCCGCACTTAAACCAGCAAATAAAGGAATTAGAAACGGGAGAAATCCTCCTCTTGACTCGTCTATTGAATATTTCTTTAACATAGGTTTCGTCATTTTAATTTTAAGTGATCCAACATCATTTAGTGTTTTTACTTGTGTGTGTGTGAGTAAAACATCAATTCTTACAGCTCCTTTTCTTTGAATTGTATTAACATTAATAATACAAGGCTTTTGATTTTGAATACAAGATGTTAATTTATTAAGATTGATTTGATTAACATATACCCCTACCATTTATTTATGAGAAAAAACCTATGTGATATTAATCATAACACCATTATCTGTATTAATCTGTAATTCTGTTTCCTCCAAAAGCAAACAATAAGCATCAACTTCTTCATTCTCCCCTCTTTCAATGTATAGAGAAGTATCCACTCGATTAGACTTTATAGTTTCCTTTTGAGAACTCAGGTCAATTGCGTAGATTGTATATAAACCTTTAAATGCAACCATATCCAAAATAGGATCATTATTACCATTACTTTCACACACCTTTTGGTAGGACTTGTAGGCTTCCGCATAATCATTTTTTTCCCAATCAATTTCCAATCTATCTCGCGGATAAAATGTGCCATCAAGAGAAACCCGAAGTTGTTTCACCTTAGCATTATCACTCAGCGCATTATTCTTATTAGTACCCTCCTCTCCATCTGGTTTTTTAAAAATGAGCCATAGGTATCGTGGCTTTCCTTCAAGAACACCCAAATTCCAAGTGTAGGTAGTGTGTTCCAGTTTAACGTGTTGACATCTTCTTTTAAGGTATGATACATTTAGCGGTTTCTTTGAGTTAAGTCTTCTATTTAACATCTCTTCCGTTTTAAGATTAGGAGTATATTCACTGATATACCAACACAAATCATTAATAACAAATTTATTGTTGTCTCCAAAAGCATTTTCATCCCCAAAAAGCAACCTATTTACATTATCATTCCTTTGTAGTTGAAATCTAATTTTAAGACCATACAAAACTTTATCATAATCGCAAAATCCAAATATACCTTTAAGAGGTACTGCTACGGTAAAACTATTCACTGCTTTTGTTTCATCATTATACATTGACTTCCTTTGACTATAACCAGGGTCTGTGTTTGTTCCCGTTGACATATCAGGAATAAAGCCTTCAACAGCTCCCTTACCCATTCTATCACCAAACGAATATAGTGTAAATTTCATCATTTCAGATGTAGCAGAGACATAATCAACCGCTTCAACCTCTTGTGTTCCAATATACAGGCGAACACTGTCAAACATTTTCCAGAAGAAATCATTTACGAGTGTAGCATTAGTATTATTCGCAGCCTTAGTGAATTTAAATTTACACAGCAAGAAACTATCAGCTATATTCAAGTAAGTTTGTTGATTATTTATTTCAAAACTTTTTGTTCCGTTTGAATTCCAGTCGGTTCCTGTAATAGCATTTACCTTAAAATAGTCTTCCTTTTTAGTAGAGTTTGAAATGATAATCGTATCATCCAAATCATAGATACTATCAATCGCTTCCATACTTGTATTTATATCGTATTAAAATTGTTGAAACCCTGACCCAAGTATTTTAATGATTTTTTGTCGTTCTTGTGAAGATAGTTGAGTTTTACCTTTTTTAATTTCTTTGATTGCTTGTAATTTATGGGACTCCTTTTGAGCATCTTTTATACTCTTTACAACACCCGCTACATTTCCCATGAGAGAAGCAGTTGAACCAATTAGGTCTTTATGTTTAAGGATGGTTGAACCAATACCCATTAGAGTATCAATTATCCCATCTACTTTATTTCGAAATTGATGACCCACACCCCGTTGTCTCTTAGGTTTATAGTATCCTTTACCCACATACCTTGTATAGTCTGGTGAAAGGAACATGCCCTCCCCTGTAATTATTTTATATTTTCCCAACTCGTGTTTTCTCACAATAACCATTATTTATTTATTGAAAAACTTCACGTAGGTGAATTCTGATGGATATAATTTCATCATTAAAGGATATCATACGATTATCTTGGTCGGTTATCCTAAAATTTACTCTGTATATGGTTTTTCCTGACACAGGTAAATAGACAAGATTTTTTGGTTCCATATTAAATTTATAACCAATCGGGGTTGAGTATGCACTGAATGAAAATATTGTATTTGTTCTTATTCCATCGTTATAAGCACCATCAATCAAATCACAATGAATTAATACTGAATTTATACCGGAGGATATTTGGATAACATTATCACTGTAAAACGTCCCGTTATTTTCAATCTTTTTTGAAGAGAAACCCAATAGCTCTCTAAACGAATTTTCAATTGTGAAATCAACTTTATAATTATTTTTAAGTTTAATAGTTGATTTTGAAGTGTGTGTTTGAATATCTATTACAATATTTTTTGGTTCATCACCTTTTTCTTTCATAAGGCGAGAGAGTTCTGAAGATATTTGAGAAATCTCGTAAGCTCCGGGTGAAACGGTTATAGTTTTGTAGGCAGTGCCTGGATTATAACTAAACTTGTTGTTTTTCTCTGTGATATTAAACAAGGTATTATAAGTTTCCATCGACAATAAAGATGCCTCATATGAGGTAAGGGGGTTAAGTTGTAGTGGGTAAGGGAATGAAGCTGTGTAATCGCTCGTTGTGAAATTAAAACTAAGAATTGTGCTTCTCATCTTATTTAATATCTAATAAAATATCTTTGTATTGACATTTATTAATTATTTTCATGTTCATCAACTGATCTAAAATGGCTGAGGATTCATTAAAACAATTGTTGTTTCCAGCCTTCTTACTACCTAATAACAATAATAGCCTATTAACTAATTGTGATGGGTCATTTGGAAGAAAACTAACACCCGAACCAAGCTTACTTAAAGCATCAATAATATGTTTCTCCTTCTCATTCTTCTTACTTTTACCAGCAACAGAAACTCCATAATCAAGTGTATTTAACAACTCAATATATACCCTATCTTCCTCTCTTTCCATATCAAGTGGTTCCTCAAAATATTTTGAACCGCTGAATCCGGGGTTTGTTAGAAGAAACATTAATCTTGGAGTTAATTTAACATTTGGTTGAGTAGAACTCAAGAACATCAATTCATCATTAAATATCAATACCTTTTCTTCCACAAGATGAAACACTGCTGGTTCTTCTGTTGGAATGAGACCTGCTCTGGTTTTTGAACCCGCCGAATATTCATTGTTTTGAAGAGCTTCCACAACATAATTAGGGGGTTGATTTACCTGCTCAAGTTTCCGAAATAATCCCTCGTCATCATATTCTAATTCACCAAGTTCTTGTTTTGTTATCTGACTAAAATCTTTGAGCATTTGAAGTTTTTTCGGAGTAAATTCTACCGTGGGAACTGTAGGGTGTTGAGTTTTCAAAAGTGGTTTTAAGAATTTCTCTTGTTTTCTTTCAAAGGCTTCTTCACCAGTTAGTTTCTGTTTCCGTTTCTTCTTTATCTCTTCCTGTTGTTTAACAACTTTTGAAACTAATTGTTGATGTTCCTTAAACTTTCTTTCTCTTTCTTCGGTATTCATTTAGTATTGAAAAATATCATTTAGTATCTCATCTTGTTTCACAACAATATATTTATATTTTCCAATCGTGTGTTTCATATAATTTTCAAATTCTTTTTTACTACATAACGTAGAGCAATTATCTCTCCAAAAATTATTTACATCTATTGAATTTAACTTAAATAAAATAAAAGTATTGGCATTGTTTCTTATTGAACGTCGAGGGAGTTGAAAATATGATTGACTAAGATATATACAATTACAAGAAGAATGTCTCCCTCTTGTATAGTAGCTATCCATTACTGTTTGGTTTCTCTCATTAACACAATCATCAAAGATGACGAGGTTCTTTTTTGATTTATCTAAATCTTGAGGTGAAGGTATATCATCCGTATTATCACTGAGAATACAAGTTATGGGTTTCGATTTTGATTTCTGTGTATCACAAAATAATTGTATTATATCATCAATATTATAATCATTTAGTTTGTTTTGAAGTTTAAATAAACCGATAATGTCTTCCTTTTTAAGACCCGCATTAAAACCCTGTGAGAGTAGTTGATACTCGGGTTGAAAACTTGACTTTGTAAAAATTATTAAATTATCATAATCTAAAAAATTAGAACCAAGGAGCATCTTTAAAAGTAAACAGGTTTTCCCACATCCGCTTGAACCAACTATTAGACATCTCAACGAATTTGGAATGTTTTTATGGTTATTAAATTTTATCTTATTTTCCCAAACGGGTAAAAAATCATTCATTTATATATTTGGAAAACAAGTCATCTAACTTTTTTTGAGCTATTTTAGAAACTCTATATTTTATCCTGAGTTCAGGTTTAATTTCAAAATAATTCATTATTTTATTTATGTAGTATCTTGTATTAACATTTCCATTAAAATTATTTTGAATAATAAATATCATTAAACCCTTATACATTTCCTCAATACAAATAGTCTCTTCCCTTGAAAGAAATGGTGTATTATCATCACAATACTTAACATTCATCTCTCTTATTAATCTTGTAAAGTAATTCATTTTTGGTTCTAATTTAAAAGAGTTATATATTTTTTTATATTTTTTATTATCATTAATTAAAATTAAATCACAGAAAATACATTGTTTATATGAACCCTCATTATTAAACCCTATTCTATCACAAGCCGGACAATTCTCTAATTTATCATATGGAGAGTCTGGAAATTCTAAATATCCTTCAGAACTTATCATATTTATGTGATAAATTTTTACTTAAACTAAACGCAAGTTTATTCACTAATAAATACAATGTTTCACAACACAAAAGACCAATTTCAATCTATTACCGAAGGTTCTATTGATTGTGTCAAAGATGTAAAGTTGAACAAAGATAAATATGGTAATTTTTGGGTTTATCCCGAATTAAATGATAATATTAGTCCATCAATTATGTTTAAAGGCCGCGGATTTTCTATTCCAGCTAAAAAATCGATAAAAGTCCATTTGGATCATGTCTCCCCCCTTCTAATGGCTATTTATGAAAAGATTGGTGAAAAATTGGACGCCACTTCTTTGGAACTTAATGATAAGACCATCAACTCAAGTAAAGGAGATGTATGTATATTTTTTAATAAAACAGATATTGATGTTAATAATAAAATCATAACCGGGGAGATGACATTTAGGTCAATGATAAATTAAAGATTATTTGAAGATAACTTTTAATGTTAAAAATATTATTATCCAAAAGGATATTGAAAGAAAAATTATTAGGCTCGATGGAAATGTAATTTAGTTTAAGTAAAGTTTTCATATATAAATGGGGCACACAATTCAAAACACAATTGATTTCTTCAGCGGAATTCTCAGAGATCCTCTTGAAAAAACTGATACGTTATTGAGCCACTCTCCTCCAAGATATTTGGAAAGAAGCTCAATTAAAAATATATCTGATTTAAAATGGTCTGTTGGAGAGATTCATTTTCAGATGTGTAATAAAAAATTTATTAGTGTTGATACAATAATTATTGATCAAATTAAAAAAGCTTTCAATTTGCTAACCCTTAAACAAAAAACATTTTATGATAAAACTATGGGAGGGTCTTTTGGATTCACATTTATGAATAAAGTTAAAGATACTTGCGGCGGTTATTATTTAAAAGATTATGTTGACCATCTTATTGGTGAGATGGTTTATTGTAATTTTGAAGGCATCATGCATCTATCAAAAATTGAAATAGATCATAAGGAAAGAAATTTTACTTTAATGTTTAATTTAGACAAATTTATACGCTTGTATTCAGATCAACCAGTTCAACCATATCCCAAAGAAGAAAAAAGACAAACGGCTTATGATGATTATCAAGATTATTTGGAAGAAGAAAACTCTAAAAGAATTTTAAAAAAATATATAATTAAAAGTGGTTCGCTAGAAACATATACACGTCTTCATCCAAATTCACCTCTACCATCTGACTCTGAAGAATCAGACTATGAATTATAGCCCTATAAATATGAGTAATTACGATTTAGAAGATTTTTTAGATTCATGGTCTGAAGATCTCACAAGTCATGATAGTGATGGAGAAACAATTGGGGATGAAGATTCCTACGATTCTGATAGCTTATGCTCAAATGATGAATATGAGTCAAGCTTTATTGATGATGACACAACGAGTGATTTCTCGAGCTTCCTTGAATCTCAAAGTTCTGAGTCAGATTAAAAGTTGGCTTGGTGCCAAATGTGCGTGGCTTTAAGGAAAGATTCATAGTTAAATGAGTGCCAAAATCTCACGAGATTGTTCACCTATAAATATGACTTTTTGTGAAAAATGCAACGTGTCAGTTAAGTTTATTTATCAACATAATAAAACTAAAAAACATCTTGGGGTAAATAAGAATGATTTAGTTGGACAGGAAAAAATAAAGTGTGAGCCTTGTAAAAAATTTATAAATAAATCTAGTTTTAAAAGACATTTAACCACTGCTGGTCATGCAAAAAAATTAGCTCCCCCCTCATTAACCATGAGATGCAACAAGTGTCAAAAAGATATTCTAAAAGCTGGATATAAGATACACCTAAAAACTGCTTCTCATCGGAAAAAATTGTTTAGTGTTTCTAGACAAGACAACGCATTTAAGAACCACGTTAAAATTATAAGATTTTCTTTTGATGAATCAGATACAGATAATTTTAATGAAAACTTTGGGAATATTAGACCTGAACTTAGGAAATTCTTTGAAAAAACTTTTAAGGAAATGGGTCCATTTAAATATTATTTTGGGATAAACTATAAATCAACAAAAGATGGGGAGACTCATGATATTTATAAGAGGTGTGATAATAAATATATTGTAAATGCTAATGAAAATTTTGAAGATTTTGGAGAAGATTTACACCCCGGGTTAGAAAGCCATGATTATAGTGGTTGGGATGTAATGCTTGGTGTACAAAGTGGAGGGGTTATTGGTGGAACAAACTCTGTTGATGTTCATGTTGTTAGCTCTGGGCCTCTTAGTGGATCATCTTACATTGATCTTCCACAAAAAATTAGGGGGAAACAGGCTATAATCAATATAAAAAATAATGATAATAAATGTTTTATCTGGTCTATTCTTGCACATCTTCACCCAGTTGACCATGGGAAAAATCCACATAGAGCTTCAAAATATTATAAGTATGAGAATGAGTTAAAATTGGGAAATATTCAGATGCCGATGAAAGTTAAAGATGTAAAGAGATTTGAAAAGTTAAATAACATGTCTGTTAATGTTTATGGGTTAACTGATAATTTGAATGTTCAACCAATTTATTTCTCAAGAGATCTGAAGACAATAAATATTAATCTTCTTTTGATAAAGGATGGAGATAATTCACATTATGTACTTATTAAAGATTTTGCAAAGTTAGTAAGAACACAGTTAACAAAGAGAACAAACAAAATTCATGTGTGCCCAAGATGTCTAAATTGGTTTAAGACAAAGGAGCGGTTAGGAAGACATTCTAAATATTGTAGTGAACATAAATCAACGGTTGTTAAGATGCCAGACAAGGGTTCTTCAATTTATTTTAAAGACACAGAGAAAACAATTAAACACCCATTTGTTATATATGCTGATTTTGAGAGCATCCTACAAAAACGTAATGATGGTGGAAAATATCAAGAGCACATTCCTTGTGGTTTCTGTTATTATATTAAATCTGGAATTGGTGATGAATTAAATAAAGTAGTTGGATACCGGGGGCCAAAGGCTCCTGAAAAATTTGTAGAAAATCTTGAAAATGATTGTATTCGATTAACAAAAATTATCATGGAGAATAAAAAAATTAAAGAAAAACCAAAGTTTATACCTGTGTTTCTACATAATAATTCTCATTATGACACACATCTTTTTATAAGAGAGTTGGCAAAAACGACTGGAAAAATAACAGCAATTCCAAGTACAGATCAAAATTATATTTCATACACAAAGATAATCCCATCAAGTCCATTAACCAAAATAAGATTTCTTGACTCCTTTAAATTTATGGCAAGTGGTTTGGGAAATCTTGTAAACAATCTAAAGTCATTTCCTAATCTTGAAGGAGCTTTTGAAAACACAAATTTATTAACTCAAAAGGGAATTTATCCATATGACTACATGGATTCGTTTGAAAGGTTCAACGATACACAGTTGCCAAGCAAAGATGATTTTTGGAATGAACTCAACAATATTGGGATAACGGATAAAGAATATGAACACGCTCAAAATGTTTGGAAAGAACATGGGATTAAAAACATGGGGGGTTATCATGATTTGTATTTGAAAACGGATGTCCTTCTTTTGGCTGACGTTTTTGAATCATTCCGTGATATTTGTTTAAAGGGATATGAACTAGACCCAGCACATTATTTTACATCTCCAGGATTAGCATGGAGCGCAATGTTAAAGATGACGAAACAAGAAATTGATTTAATTACAGATGTTGATATGCTCCTAATGATTGAGAAGGCAAAACGTGGAGGAATTTCCCAGGTTTGTAAAAAGAGATATGCGAAAGCAAACAACAAGTATCTTCAAGATTATGATTCCAAGAAAAAGAGCTCTTTCTTGATGTATTATGATGCGAATAACTTGTATGGTTGGGCAATGTCCCAAGCTGTTCCATATGGTGGGTTAGAATGGGTTCCAAAGAAAGATGAACAAGAAGTTTTTAATGAGCTATTAAATAACACGCAAGAGGATCTTGATGATTGGAAGGTTGGGTATTATTTTGAAGTCGACTTAAAATACCCAAAAGAACTCCATTCAAAACATCAGGATCTTCCATTTGCTTGTTCAAAGGGTACGCCTCAAAAAGAATGGTTGAGTGATTATCAAAAGTCATTTAATGTTAAGACAACAACAGAGAAACTTTTAACAACATTATTTGATAAAAAGAATTATGTTCTCCACCAGAGAAATCTTCTTCAGTGTATCAATAACGGATTAGTTGTGGAAAAAATTCATAGAATAATAAAATTTAAGCAGAGTCATTGGTTGGCAAAATATATTGACTACAACACTCAGATGAGAACAAAGGGAACAACTCCATTTGAGAAAGATTTTTATAAGTTAATGAATAATTCAGTGTTTGGTAAGACGATGGAAAATGTTAGAAATAGGAGGGATATCAGATTAACACCAACATGGAAACAGACCTCTAGGTTAATCAACAAGCCAAACTTTGCTAGTATAACAATTTTTGATGAAAACTTTTGTGGGATCAATATGCTAAGGGAAGAAATTAAAATGGATAAGCCGATCTACATTGGGACTACAGTTCTTGATTTATCAAAGTCCTTGATGTATGATTTTTATTATAAGAATCTGAAACCAAAATATAATGAAAAAGTTGAGCTGATGTATATGGACACAGACAGCTTTATATTGGATATCAAAACTGATGATGTTTTTAAAGACATGATAAATAATTCTGAAGTATATGACACGAGTAATTACCTTGGGTTTAAAGATGGGAGGAAAGAGGCCTTCTCAAAAGCCAATGAAAAAGTTATTGGAAAATTTAAAGATGAACTTGGAGGAAAAATTATGAGTGAATTTATTGGCCTTAGAGCAAAGTCATATGCGTATAGATATTTTGATGGGGATAAACTTGAAACTGGTAAAAAGCTAAAGGGAATAAAGAAGGGGGTTATAAAACAAACTCTCGGATTTGATGATTATAAAAACACGATGGATACAAAGGAGGTTGTGTACAGAAATATTAAAGGAATAAGAAGTTATAAACATAAAATATATTCCGAGAAAGTTCTTAAGAAGGCACTTGGTGCATATGATGATAAACGATATTTAAATAATGATGGGAACACATCGGTTCCTTTTGGATATCATGCCTCTTGCTAAAGGGGGGATGTACAATGGAAGTATAGATAATCTACTAAATCACCTCGATACATGAGTCAATGGGTAATAAACAGAAGGATAATAAACGGGGGATCACAGGTAGGTGGATTTTAGAGCCTCGATACATGAGCAGTGGGATCATAGACAAACAGTGAACCTCGATATAGGAGGATAATAAACGGGGGATCACAGGTAAGGGGGATAATAGGCGAGGGATCCCTGGCAGAGGGGGTAATAAACAGAAGGACCAAAGGACCGCAAACAATCAGTGAACCCTGTATTGCCTCACCGTTGGCGAGGCTAGAGAATTACTAACTTGATAACTTTTTTTATATGACGCCGCTCGGCTCCGCCTTTGCTTTGTCTTTAAAAAAAGTTATATCATCATCCACAGGATTATACAAGCTGCCCGTCGAAACACGGCGCGTTTCGAGGGTGATGCCTATCGGCATCACCACTCGAAACTAGCAGAGTGTATGGCGGAAAAACGTTCATGATTTCCCAAAAACCCACTTTAAAAAACACACGATTTGACCCAAAATAACAACGATTTTAGGACTTTTGGGCCAATTTTCAGCGATTTTGTGCCTTTTCACCCCCCTTTCCAGTCAAAAAGCCCCATTTTGGGTGTCCCAGTGGCTTGGGTGCGGGTGTCCCAGTATCAACCTTTTTCCCCTACTCAAGTGAATCGAATGAAAATTAAGGATTTTTGAAATTGTTGTTGACTTTTGGCCTATGTTGAATAAAAATAGTTGTTGGTTGAATTAGGTGGCTGATATGTAAATCCCATTCGAATGTCAAGTGAATCGAATGAAAATTAAGGATTTTTGAAATTGTTGTTGACTTTTGGCCTATGTTGAATAAAAATAGTTGTTGGTTGAATTATGTGGCTGATATGTAAATCCCATTCGAATGTCAAGTGAATCGAATGAAAATTAAGGATTTTTGAAATTGTTGTTGACTTTTGGCCTAAGTTGAATAAAAATAGTTGTTGGTTGAATTAGGTGGCTGATATGTAAATCCCATTCGAATGTCAAGTGAATCGAATGAAAATTAAGGATTTTTGAAATTGTTGTTGACTTTTGGCCTATGTTGAATAAAAATAGTTGTTGGTTGAATTAGGTGGCTGATATGTAAATCCCATTCGAATGTCAAGTGAATCGAATGTAAATTAAGGATTTTTGAAATTGTTGTTAACTTTTGGCCTATGTTGAATTAAAATAGTTGTTGGTTGAATTAGGTGGCTGATATGTAAATCCCATTCGAATGTCAAGTGAATCGAATGAAAATTAAGGATTTTTGAAATTGTTGTTGACTTTTGGCCTATGTTGAATAAAAATAGTTGTTGGTTGAATTAGGTGGCTGATATGTAAATCCCATTCGAATGTCAAGTGAATCGAATGAAAATTAAGGATTTTTGAAATTGTTGTTGACTTTTGGCCTATGTTGAATAAAAATAGTTGTTGGTTGAATTAGGTGGCTGATATGTAAATCCCATTCGAATGTCAAGTGAATCGAATGAAAATTAAGGATTTTTGAAATTGTTGTTGACTTTTGGCCTATGTTGAATAAAAATAGTTGTTGGTTGAATTAGGTGGCTGATATGTAAATCCCATTCGAATGTCAAGTGAATCGAATGAAAATTAAGGATTTTTGAAATTGTTGTTGACTTTTGGCCTATGTTGAATAAAAATAGTTGTTGGTTGAATTAGGTGGCTGATATGTAAATCCCATTCGAATGTCAAGTGAATCGAATGAAAATTAAGGATTTTTGAAATTGTTGTTGACTTTTGGCCTATGTTGAATAAAAATAGTTGTTGGTTGAATTAGGTGGCTGATATGTAAATCCCATTCGAATGTCAAGTGAATCGGATGAAAATTCAGGTTTTTTTTTTTTTTGTTTGTTTTTTTTGTATACAAGATCGAGGCTCGTGAAAGAGCGAACATTAATCACACAGAAAGACAAACAGACACATAAAACAAATAACATCGGGAGCGGTAGACAAGATGGGGAGAGAGGGGGAAGGACACAAACAACATTTGAGAGCAGGGACCGAGAGACATGGAGACATCGAGAGATCTGTGGGAGGGAGAGGGCTTTGGGGGGGGAGGCATGTGAAGGGGGGCGGGGGTGGGAGAGGTATAAACATATGGACACTGCCAGGATTTCCAGGAAAGAAGTTGGAATTTCAAACAAGGTGGATCTGGGGTGAATTAGTGGGGGTAGAAAAGATCAAGGTTATGGATGGGGGAAGATAAGATAAGTTATTTCATTATTAGCGATTAATGAAGTACTTATTTAATTAATTACATTTCTTATTACATTACAGTAATTACATTACAGTAATTACCTGAGGTAATTACAGTAATTACAGTTCCGGTAATTACAGTAATTACAGTAATCATTACAGTAATTGCAGTAATCTTATTACAGTAATTACATTACATTAACTCAGGCACCTTTTGAGTAAGGAAGCTGATATTTGGACATGACACTGACCAAGTGATGTGGCTGTCAAGGAAAATTTTGATTTATTGATTAATCATTTAATAAATTAACTCGTTGATTTATAAATGACTTATTTAATTAAAATTCCTCAGAGATACATCTTCGGATGAAATACTTGCAGATTGGTTTTGCTATGAGCCAATTGATTAAGGAAAATATTTTGTGATGGCCATATTGGCAATTTCGTGGCCATATTCGTGGCAACTCAGTTAGTGCCACTGCACCTTTAAAATGCATCCCTGCGTTCATTTTTCGATCGATTGAGTTGAAATTTTGAACAATCGGATCTAGACTGTCGTTGTTAACGACTCTAGCACGCACCCGCCCAATCAGGATGGAGCGGTATGGTCCCCGGATCATCACTGCCCGCAGTTTTAATTAGTTTTACTTTTTCTCTTCGTCATATAATTTTGAAGACATGCATGTCATGATAGAGGAAATGTTTGTTCTGTTGAACGGAATAAATGTTGTTTATTTGTGTGGGTGTGTATTTTTGTGTATTTTGTATATATTTTCACGGCTAATTCCAGTTAACATCCTGCAAAATTTGCTCGTTTTTCTGGCCGAGTCGAAATTGCATTGAGTTCCTATGGCATGCGCCATTAAAAGCGCTGTGTAATGGTTGAGCTCCCTTTATTTCGTTTTGGTCATGCGGATGAGCAGACAAAGTGACGAATGCTGCGGCTGGAGCAGTAGATGCGATGTTTTTTTAATTGAAATGATGTAATTTAATTCAACGTGGTAGGTGGGCAACACCACAAAGCATACCTCTTTTAAGGTGTGTTTAAACCCATGAACATTTCAGCAATCAATACGATGCTGAAATGATGTAATTTAATTAAACGTGGTAGGTGGGCAACACCACAAAGCATACCTCTTTTAAGGTGTGTTCAAACCCATGAACATTTCAGCAATCAATACGATGCTGAAATGATGTAATTTAATTAAACGTGGTAGGTGGGCAACACCACAAAGCATACCTCTTTTAAGGTGTGTTCAAACCCATGAACATTTCAGCAATCAATACGATGCTGAAATGATGTAATTTAATTAAACGTGGTAGGTGGGCAACACCACAAAGCATACCTCTTTTAAGGTGTGTTCAAACCCATGAACATTTCAGCAATCAATACGATGCTGAAATGATGTAATTTAATTAAACGTGGTAGGTGGGCAACACCACAAAGCATACCTCTTTTAAGGTGTGTTTAAACCCATGAACATTTCAGCAATCAATACAATGCTGAAACTATGTAAGTTAATTTAATGAGTAATTTAATGAGTAATTTAATGAGTAATTTAATGAGTAATTTAATGAATAATTTAATGTGTAATTTAATTGTGTAATATGGTCGACCTTGGGTTTGTTTGGGTTTTGTTGTTTATTTTTGTGGGTGGGTATTTTTGTGTATTTTGGATATATTTTCACGACTAATTCCAGTTAACATCCTGCAAAATTTGCTCGTTTTTCTGGCCAAGTCGAAATGGCGTTGAGTTCCTATGGCATGCGCCATTAAAAGCGCTGTGTAATGGTTGAGCTCCCTTTATTTCGTTTTGGTCACGCAGATGAGCAGACAAAATGACGAATGCTGCGGCTGGAGCAGTGGAAGCGATTTTTTAATTGTTCAATGATTATTCGATATTGTTATGACTTATTGTCAATAGGTATACTAAGTGGCCATGAGGTAGCCTGTTGCTATGTACAGTTTTATTCTATTGTTGATTATACCACATAGCTGTGGTGATAAAGGAAATGTTCGTTTTAAATAGATGATTATGATAGGACCATGACTATAAAATCATGATGGTTATTATGAATGATATCATAGGGTTCAAATGCAGAATGATTGCACGAACTTGGAAAAGAACTTTCAAGCCCTATGGGATAAATTGGATATTACAAGCGATGGAGTTTCAAAATTTAGCATGATTGAAGGAATTTTACAGTCTTATTTCAGGAGTTTTACGAAATTTATATTGCCAAGAGATTTTGGGTACTATTAAAAGAAAAATGATGAGATATTTTTCCCAATGAACTTTAATATCTGCCATCCATGTTGGCTGTCTCACGAATGAAGGATGAGTTGCCTTTAGTGGTTGCAAAGAAAATTTGTGGAGACCAGGCAAAATGGGGAAATATGTCAGATATGACCCTAGGACAGAACGGTGATTCATCAATTGACATGAGGTATGAACCAGAGGTGACGACCGATGAGCTTCAATCTCAGTCAATGGATGGACCTGTCCTTACATCATTGGGGAAAGGGCTTATGCAAGGAGTCATCCAAAATGATTAATTTGATTTATTGATGAATATTGATGAATTAATTGAAATTGAATAATTGATTGAATTGTTGATTGATTGAATCTAATTGATTGAATTTAATTGAATAAATTTAACTGGATAAATTGAATTGAATAAATTAAATTGAATATATTGATCGTTTGATTGATGAAAATGCGGTCTCAAGAAAGAAGCTTTAATATCTTTGTGAGATATTATCAATGTGAAGACAACCTTGGAAAATTGAGCAAGGTGGTGAGTTTATATATAGATATATATGTGCGGTTACCATTGTATGATTTCCCCTTCAACAGAGCGGACACCTGAGGATTCACCCATTTCATACTGACCCTCTGGCTCATCTGCAAATACTGATCTGTGAGATTGGATTGTGCAAAAGCCACAGGTGAGAGAGATTCTCTGGAAATCACCGTTTGAACAGGTGGAGAGATCCTTCCTGGAGGTACGAGTGAAGCTTTAGAGGAACAAACTACAACACATCCAACGCTACTTTGATAAAAGGCAGAATGGGAAATGGAGCCTGCAAGAATACACAAGGACAACCAGAGATTCCACAAAAAGGTACTTGTACACATCATATGTACGACCGTTATGGTGCCGAAGCTATAAGGCAGGTCGAGAATTGGTATTTGTGGACAAAGGGACATGATGAGGAGTTTCCAAGAGATGGTACATTTGAGCGAAGTCGATTGGAAAGATTGGAACAAAGATTGAAAGCCAGGAAGAGACAGAATCTAACGGTAGACTGGCTTGCATTCCATCTTTGGGATGGTGAATCCAGACAACGGGAACAGCAAGAACGGATAACGGATCTAGAACTTAAAATAAAAAGGATACAGGATACAGTGGAGGAGACAAATGCACAACTGCCCTCGAAATTAGGAATGAAAGTGACAGTTGTCCCATCTGATTTCCAGTTGTCTCCCCAAAAAGGACGGTGCAGAGAATTTTTTCATGTTTCAGGAGATAACGAGAGATTGCAGTGGCAACTCAGGGATGTAGAGATGCAGCCCAGCAATACAAGTGCACAGGTGCACAGACCAGGCAACGACAGAAACCGGTGTTTCAAGTGTGGACGGATGGGACATTGGAAAAGAGGATGTCCGTATACCAAAAGGAAGACAAGTTCATAGGGTAAACCAAGATCAAGGGTACCAGTGCTGACCGATACCTCAGACAATGATTAGGCCTTCATTGCGACAAATCCCAAATGACGATTGGCCTCAACAAATTAGATTACTGGACAAACATGAATAACTGTCGATGATTCTTGGGTCTGAAAAGTTTTCGGAGCAAGAATTATTAATTTTTTCTTTTGCTTGTAAGCAAATTGATAATTACTTGATCAAATGCCGAAATTGGATCTTTTATGTTGGGCACAAAATTTTAAATTTACAAAGTTTGGAACAATTGCTTTGCAATTTTTTTTTGACAAACCAAGTGACAAGAGTCACATCATGATCAGGTGGGAATTTCGGACTATTGTTCCACACGATTGATAGGTCAGTGGTCGACTGACATACAAATGGGTGGGTAGTCAAATTTGGATAAATTATTGTGGGAACTGAAAGGGTAATGTCAATGTGACGTCATAGGGGTTTTCTAAGAATAAACTTTTTGGTCCATTTGTGTATTAGCGCTTATAAAATTGAAGGACAAATTTTGAGAAATTGAAATAAAGTTGACACCCATCCGGATCTGTAAATAAGGGTTCCAACGCAAACAAATACGCATAATGCATGTGTGTGTGGGTATTTTGTGTGTCAGTGTTTTTGTTTTTGTGTATCAATCTTACAAGATTGTTGACACCGACAGTGTGCCTTGTCTGAAAAATAGATAGTTCCATGGGGATGGGATCGCATATCGAGAGAATTCGTAAAATAAAAAAATAGAAATATAATTTGATTATGAAAATTATCACTTTTGTCAAGGGAGATGGAGAATAAAAATTTGATTTGCTGAGTTATGAGCAGCTATTCATTAATAGTAAAAAATTGGAAGTAATCTTGGGATTCCATTGTGATAGAATTTATATGAGAATCAAAGCTATTTATGGATATGAACTTCATTAAAAATGTGGGAGTACAAAATTAGCCAAATTTTGGAGAGGTCTTACACTGACTTCCCAGAGTACTCTGCTCACGGATTTTATATATACATAAACTTGAATTTTATCAGAATATAAATTGGGCTGTATGTATGGATGTGTATAAGGCATAGATGATATGGGAAAATAGTAAAGGAAATTTTGCTGGTTTGAACTATTGTGAGTTTTGAGTTCTGGAGTTCAAACAAAGTCACTGGTTAACAGATGAGAAAGGATAGTAAATAAATTATTCGATGCTGGGTAAATTAAGTACGATATTACTAAGACTTATGAGAGCTATTGTTCTTCCTTACAGCAGTGGAAAATTATTGGGAAAGAAATTAGATCCAACATAATGAATCTATAAAAGAATGTGATAGGGATAATATCCTCAATTTGTACTAATTATTTGATTGTGGGTAAAGGAATTAATTTATCGTAGTGGATTGTTAACAGCAGCCGGAAAATGTCCTGAGAGTGTGCATCCAAGTAATCAGAAATCCCAGATTTGTTTTTACAAACAACATTTTGGTAGAGGTCTTTTGTGGACGAGCACTTCCTTGGTAGATAAAAAACGGTACTGCATGCTGGCACCCACTTTTGCGGCCAGTTAGGCCAAACAAATTGAGAGGAAATTGTAGTTAAATACGTAAGTTACACATGGCTATTTGTAAAAAAGGAAATTTGTTGAGATGGGAAACATTTTTCGAAGGTTTATTAAAGTGTTATAATATGACATGTGGCAAGGCAAACTATTGGATGGGAAAATTAGATCTGGTTATAGAATAAATTTATTGACCCCTTGAAATTAATTCCTCGAATCATTGTTTCACTGGCATTTTTTGTTCACATTGGAAATAGTTTGGTAGAGCCTTGGTTAAAACCTTTGGTTGCGGTATCTTGGAACGAATTGATAAACCATAGGAGATTGATAAGAATAGAAACAAATATGGACCCAAAATAGAAAGTTGGATTCATGCCTCTCATTGCAAGCAAGCACATGGGGCTAAGGTGGACGATCCCACAGAAAATGAGGCTGCACCTAGCAGCCCAGCAGAACATTCAGTGGCGGATAAATGATAGTCGTGATATACATTCATTTGAATTACATTTTAACACCCCTTGCATTGATAAACATTACATTTTCAACATGTGATATTCCTACTTGGGATAGTGACATTTATTTGCCTACATGACATACCATTGTCTACTGATATTAGCGCAACATGAGGGATAATGTATCACAACTACACTCATGATTAGGGGATTTAGTTCGACCCCGGGAGATAGGGGGATCAGGGGAAGACAAATAATCTGATTTATGTTACATATTAAGGGATTGTCTTTATTTACCTTTTAGGAAGCTTGTTAGTTTGGTATACAATGTTGAATGTCATTGACATATAATTATGTCATAGGTATGAATATATACAAGGAGTAGCAGACTTGTTTGTTGGTTTAGTAGTTATATTGGCAATTATTTTAGTGCTGGCTTGCTTGAAAGCCTTAGTGACGGTGTGTTTGAATAAGGTAACCAACAACACGATGATAACACATGAAGTGACAAATGAGGAAATAAATGTAGAACCAGAAAAGGAAGACTTTTATGGCGACATAAATACTGAGATTAAAAGATTAAATCAAGTGATGTTGCAAATGAATACAGTAGAATTAAGATAATGGCATAACGACAATGTTATGAGTTGTGTCAATTACAATATCAGTGAACTCATATCACCACGAGTGACACACTGTTAGGGAAAAAAAAAAAAAAAAGGGAAAAGAAAAAGTGGAGAGGAATTATGGTAATAATACATTATGCTTAATTTGTTGGTTTTGGAAAATTGTTGTTGGGAATTAGATATTCCCGTTTGTGATTGTAATCATATACAATTTATTTTCTTAGAGTAGTGCTAAAATACCTGCATGAGTTAATTTTTGAACTATATTAACCTGAAAGCAATTGTGGATGCTATTCTTAGTTTAGTAGTAAAATACATACCTGATTGAATATTATTTGTGTGACGCATATAAATGAATATAACTTTTTGTGTTAAGGAAAAACAACAAATTGTTGAATGTGAAACTGTCGGAAGATATACATGATTATGCTGATTTCATGGTAAGATGTACCCTATCTGATTCAGTGTGTGTGGAAAGCAGATTCAGATGTGACTGAGCATAAGGATAAGACGAGATCACATTTTGAAGGGAGTGCTAACGGAATTGGGAAGAAGTTCGAGAAAGAAAATTTGTGGCTAAAAAAATGAAGTTAATCGTGGCATACACCCTCTTTCTCAAAGAATGATGAAGACATTCTCCCATGTAACTTGGAGATGAATGCTTACCTTCACCAAGGAAATTTATGTGACCATTTGCCTGGATCACACTGCAACATATTGTTACAGACGTGGCTTGGATGTTATTTACCGAGCGGTTTTATGGTATGACCACGTCTGCACAAGTTACCCGATTGTGCCCGAACGTTGACTAATCGCGCTATGCTAGACCAATGAAGGAAAAAGAAGACACCCGGCTGGATCACAATAACACAATACGACACCAGGGGTTCAGTTCTCAAGACCTCCGGAGGAGGTTATATTAAGGCGGAAGGTTAGATTACAGGGACAAGAGGGAAACATAGGAAGGTGGGCACTTAAACACACTTATATTAACCCCAACAGACGACAGATAAACGGGACAAGGCTCACTCACACGGGGTTTGATGGCAAGGAAAGCGGGTAGCGATCGCTCCAGGTGCACCTGGGCTCAGGGCAGGATCACGTACGGTCCAGTTTAAGAGATGCGGTGGAGGTATTGCAGCGCTCGAGGGGTGGCGACTTCTCTCTCCAGGCTGGGGGCGCATCTCTAGTCACATCCGGCGCGGGGCCGCGTATATCCGGCGGGGAGTGACACGCCCTCGGCTCGTTAGCTCCGCCTCGTGGAATCGGCACGTTGCTTCTCATTGGGTGCGTGCGGGGGGTTTACCAGGCTCCGCCCTTGACGAGGAGCTGACAAGGAGCCCCTTCGTGGTAACCCCGTGGAGCGCATGGTCTGGAGCTAATCGAGCCGGTGTGAGGACGCATCCTCCCCCGCTCCGCCGCCATCTCCTCTGTTGTTGTTGTAATTGTTGGGGAAGAAGATGGAAGGAGGTATGGGAAAGGTCCTAAACTCACTACTGATGCCATATAATCACATTCTGGTGCAACGCAGAGTCATAATTAATGGAGACGAGGCCTTAACTGACATAGAATAAGAATAACTAGGAAGATGTCCGAAAGTTGTCTACGTGTGGTGCGGTGGACCTGGGCACGACATTTAATGGGGGAATAAGGGGAAGGTCAGCTCTACTGATTGTTATTTACATGCAATGGGACTAGGGAATGGGGGATTGGGGAAAGTTGGGGAGTATTGGAGAAAATAGGGGAATATTTACAAGCGGATATGGAGGCCAAATTCCATATTCGCAACATTGCACCCTTCTCTACCCTCGGGGCGTCCCGACCCGATAAATTTTTACCTACTTTAGTGTGGCACGCAATGTAGTTCCCTCTACTATTAACTCTACCCTGAGTGCGACAGTTTTACAGATATTCACAAATGAGTAAATATGTCCCCCTGCGACGTTGCACCCTTCTCCTCACAGAAACACACCCACAGGATAACCGAATCCGGAAAGAATCCTCAAACTAAACATACAGCCGGTAGGGAGCATTATTTACAAGACTACGCTGCTATTTACACTACGATCCAGGACCTGTTTTTGGAGGAACACATGCAGATGTTATGCATAGAGAGAGAGCGCGCTTGCCAACATCGATACACCAACCCACGAGTGCTCTGTGGCCGACGGCCTTTAATAACGTGCAGAGCACCCCGTCCCAGCATCAAAAGCACCACCCCACCACCAATCGGTGTAGTCACCATTGTTCAATGATTAAAAATAAATGCGACAACCCCTAACCCTGCAGGTGTCTCTTGCTCTTCGTGTGGCCTTCAGTGGTGTTAATTAACAGTGGTTCACCTTTATGGCATAGGTGCCACGTTGACCCATAGGTCCATCCCCGGGTGGTGCTTGGCCGCAAACGAACTGCGGTCCATTGTGGGTGGCCACAAACATTGCGGTCCATATGGTGTATCGATCCCGGCAGCAAACAGCGAAAGTGCAGGCCCACAACTGCGCAGCCAGCACCTCTCTCTCCTCTCTCTCTACCCCAAAGCCAGATCCTCGGAGGTGGGAGACAAAAGAAGAAACAAGTGAGTAAGGTGGTAAGGGCGCAAAAGTGCACGCAATGTAAGGTGATGCACACTGGGGGCACATGGGAACCAGGTGAGACAGGTACGTTCCTATCGTACGCCCCCCCCCCACCAGGTAACCTACATGGCCCCTCCCTTACCCCTTACTGCATCCACAAAACACAACACTACCCATAAACATCTACTTTACAAATCGACAAACATCCCTACTGTCTTCCCCGTTCCTCCCATAAACCAAATTCGTCTTCTCTCCCTCCTAACCAATCAAATTTGCCATTTTTAACTCTCATCAAAATTTGCCATCTCCAACTGCACATCAAAATTTGCCATCACCAATTCATCATCAGTCCCTCCTAGGGAGGGAGAGATGGAATCACCCCAATGTCTCATCCACGTCGTGATGCGTCTCACAAATCCACAGCAATCTCATTTCCTGCACACAGAACAAAGAAAACACAGGTGTGGAGTCATCATCATCACCACAGGTAAGTGGCTGCGTATGGTGCGACAGGTTCTTCAATCCTAACTATTTCCTAAATGACTTTAACAACTTTACACTACCCGGGGTCTTCCTCCGGCCAAACCATTGGCCCTCTTACACTATGGGTTCTAAAAACCAATTCCCATTGGCCAAACTGTGGTGCTCTTCAATTTGGGGTCTCACTCCCCCGATTCATCTCCCGGTGCCCTCGTACAATTTCTGGGCTGTGGCGTGTACCTCTCCCAGTGGGTCTACCCACCTGCACCCCTCCACCACTGCAGTTGCCTCCGAGCTTACCTGCTCCTTACCCTAACCTATCTACCTGGGGAAGGCCCTCTGGCGCTCTCCCCACTCCGTGCCCTCTCTGGCACTGGGCTGCCCGATCCACACCCGGGATCCTCAGGCACCCACTCACAACTACCGGCTCCCAGAGCCCACCTGCGGCCTCACCTGGCCGACATCCTCACAGTGGTGGAGTGCCCAACCAACTACACACACTAACAGGCTACACGCCCAGCCATTTCCACAACACTAATGCACCCATTCACAACACCATTCTGCAACCGCACCACAAATGCCAATATCCAATCACAATTTACCTGTACCCTCTACCTAACACTTACACTACCCGCCCCGGGTATTCGTGAAAGGGGGTCCACTCTTCCCCCATCCACACCTTCGCACCATGCACACCACTCCGTACCACTTACTCCAACTCTCTCCACACACCTGTACTTGCACACCTGTGCTCTCACACCTGGTGCCACCTGCACCCTTCTCTCCCCAAGCGCATTCGCGCTGATCCACACACTCACTACTCATACACTGCTCCACACACCTGTCCAATTGCACACCTGTGCAATCACACCTGTTCAATTCTCACACACACAGCATCATCTCAGCTAACTACTCCCTTCTGAAACTTGCGCTTCCCAGTCGTCCCTTTAAACTATTGCGCTCCCACGTCATTATCATCCATACTAATCTACCTGCGTCCCCACTACAGGTATCAGTCACTAACTAAACTTAACGTTACCTAATGTCATCTTCTCTAGATCCCTATCAATATAACCTAACCCACCCGGGCTAGTTTTCACTGCCATACACCCCATAAGCTATTGCTCCTTTGCCCCACCTGTGAGGGATGGTGGATTTGCCATCCCACCACATCGGGGGTCTCTCACTACCAATTTTGCACATCAAATTTCAACAAATTAAAAATTTGCCAATCACTGCCCATCATCTGCCAATCACTACTGCCAATCCCTTGCCAATCATCAAATTTTGCTTTTCTCTAATTTTGGGTCCAAAACACTAACCTCATCACCCAGTCTACTCACTAATACCTCTCGGTGCGCCAATCCCTGTCCAAAGCCCGGCTTCGTAAAGCCAAGCAATGGATGCTGGTTGTTTTGTGCCAGCGGCTGGATGCGTCCGGCACTCGGTGCAGGGACGGGGGCTTACCCGGGCCGAGATCCCACGCATCACCTCGGCGTGGAGCCATCCAATGTCCCGATCTCGACCTGCCGGAATGCCTCAACAAAAGGTGGTCGCCATGACGACCCTTTCTATCGGGCTGCCAGCTCCGCCTAGTGGAGCCTGGACGCGGCCGTTCAAAGCGAGGCCCGGCACGCACCGAGGGCCTGCTTCGGCTAAAAGTCGCTCTAACCTCTAACCCGTGTAACGTCGATGCTTCACCTGCATGCTTACACCCCGCAGCCCGTTCCTTGCTCACACATCCAGCCGTGCCCATGCTCCTCGTACCTTTCCTTACACACCCAGGTACTCTCATTCCACTCACAGCCTTGGTCACACACCTGACCACCGAACACTTTGGCACACATTCGTTGGTCGCACACCTCACCAAAACACCGCTTCGCGCCCCCTCCTCGGTCACCTCCTCTGTGACAATCACAGGTGTGCCCTCATTCGCACACCCAACCACGTGCCTCACCACCAACTCCAGCGTGCATTCCCACTCACGCTCTACCATTCCAGGTGTGCATCCTTCCATCCCAGGTGTACATCCTCGCTCACCTGTCACAACCAGCTCACTCTCCTTGTCACTCTCACTACTCTCACCTCCATTCTTGACAGCGCACTCACCCTTACTCTTGACAGCACACTCTTTCCTCATGCACCTGTCCGTCACACACCTTTCTCGCGCACACTCTCCCGTTACATCCTCTGTAACACTCACCACACCGCGCTTCCATGTGCTCCCTCGCACACACGCTACGTCCGACTCACTCTCGCCAGCACACTCACTCCTTGGCACGCACTTTTTCCTCACACACCCCAGAGTCGGACTTTCTCGCACACCTCCTCTTTCGCACACCAGACCTGTCGCACACTTCACCCACGGCCTCTCACGAACACCCGGGTCTATCTCGACCCCCAAGCTTCTTAAATCCCCTGGCGCATCATACGCACGACCATATTGGTCACCACTTACACCGGGTCCTCTTCCTCTTCGCTTCTCCTCCATCACCTGCGAATCCCTCATCCGGTTAATGAGCACATCATCACGATCCAAACACAGACTTTGGACCAATTCTTTTATCTCCTCTTTTATCTCTTTCTTATCCCCTCTCCGTCGCTTCTTAATTTCGCTCACCCCTTCTTCCACTTCTTCTAATTTGTGCCTCACCTCTTTTATTCCCCGGTACGTCTCCTCAAGCTCGTCCTCCAAGGCTACCTTGACCGTTTCCATGTGCGTCCTCACCTGCCGGTCCTTCGTCTCCATTACCTCTATCACCTCGTCCAACCTCGTTGTCAGTCCCTCACGTACCATCTGACATTCCCTCTTTGTCGCTATCAAGTCGTTTTTTATGTTGTTTTGTGTCGCTTTTAAACCTCCTAATACCGCAGTGTTCCTTTGAACCTGCTCCACTAACTCCGTCTGTCCCACCGTCAGCTGCTCCACCTCCTGCGTCAGGTCCTCTATGCCCCCTTGTAACTTTACAGTCCCCTTTCTCACCTCCTTCTCCATGTGCTCCTTACAGTGCCTCACCTCCTCGCGCACTCCTCCGACCTCCTCACTCACTCCTCTTCTGATCTCCTCTCCCATCACTTGCATCTCCTGCCCAGATGCCACCCTCATCTGCTCCATTTCCTCCCTGTGAGCATCCAGTTTGGTTTCTACCCCCATTCTGACCCCCTCTATCTGCTGCCCCATTTGGTTAACTTCCCTTTCCGCTTGGTCCCTCATGTCCCTCAATTTGCCTTCCATACTGTTTTCTAACCCCTCTAACCCTTTTTGCATCCCTTCCATTTGATTCTCTTGAGCGGCCATTCTGTTTTCTACCCCCATTAACCCATT
This sequence comes from Myxine glutinosa, assembly GCF_964187855.1. Classification (NCBI taxonomy): domain Eukaryota; kingdom Metazoa; phylum Chordata; class Myxini; order Myxiniformes; family Myxinidae; genus Myxine; species Myxine glutinosa. The sequence continues at coordinate 184,487,853 of NC_136263.1, read as the reverse complement.
TTTCACCTCCTTTATCCCGTTGTCTAACCCCTCTCCGGTACCCCTCGCTTCGTCCCTCATTACCCCCAGTTGGCCCTCCAATCGCTCACTCCGAGCCCTCATTCGGTTCGTTATTTCTTCAATTTGGTTTCCCAAGTCATTCCTCAGGTCTTCACTTGTCTGGACCATGAGCGCCTTTATTTGTATAAAAAACAAGTTCAAATCCACCGGGGGCGCTGCCACGGTCGCTGGCGCGGTGATCAGCGAGGCGCCATTTTGCGCGCCCGCTTCTTCGTGCGTGACGGCGCTATTTTGCGAACCTGCCGCCCTCACTGCTTCGCTCTCCTCCTGTCCCTCATTTTGGTCCTGGATCGACCCTACCTCACTCTCCTTTACCGGACCCCAGCTGTCTTGATCCGCCATAGCGCGACTTTCAAAATTCGGTTTTTTTTTTTTTTTTTTCGTAAAACAAATTCAAATTTCGCCGTTATAATTTCGCGCGGGAAACGCGCTCCGAATCGATTCGGTCGAGCGCCGTACGCGCTCCGGCTCGATTTTCCCTCCCAAAATTTGGGCCTAACTAATTTAGTCCCGGGTTCGAATTCCACTCCTCGACACCAATTGTTACAGACACGACTTTGATGTTAAAGTGGGCCGAGCGGAATGGCCGTCGTGTCCGCACAAATTACCCGACTATACTCGACGTTGACTAATCGCGCTATGCTAGACCAATGAAGGAAAAAGAAGACACCCGGCTGGATCACAATAACACAATACGACACCAGGGGTTCAGTTCTCAAGACCTCCGGAGGAGGTTATATTAAGGCGGAAGGTTAGATTACAGGGACAAGAGGGAAACATAGGAAGGTGGGCACTTAAACACACTTATATTAACCCCAACAGACGACAGATAAACGGGACAAGGCTCACTCACACGGGGTTTGATGGCAAGGAAAGCGGGTAGCGATCGCTCCAGGTGCACCTGGGCTCAGGGCAGGATCACGTACGGTCCAGTTTAAGAGATGCGGTGGAGGTATTGCAGCGCTCGAGGGGTGGCGACTTCTCTCTCCAGGCTGGGGGCGCATCTCTAGTCACATCCGGCGCGGGGCCGCGTATATCCGGCGGGGAGTGACACGCCCTCGGCTCGTTAGCTCCGCCTCGTGGAATCGGCACGTTGCTTCTCATTGGGTGCGTGCGGGGGGTTTACCAGGCTCCGCCCTTGACGAGGAGCTGACAAGGAGCCCCTTCGTGGTAACCCCGTGGAGCGCATGGTCTGGAGCTAATCGAGCCGGTGTGAGGACGCATCCTCCCCCGCTCCGCCGCCATCTCCTCTGTTGTTGTTGTAATTGTTGGGGAAGAAGATGGAAGGAGGTATGGGAAAGGTCCTAAACTCACTACTGATGCCATATAATCACATTCTGGTGCAACGCAGAGTCATAATTAATGGAGACGAGGCCTTAACTGACATAGAATAAGAATAACTAGGAAGATGTCCGAAAGTTGTCTACGTGTGGTGCGGTGGACCTGGGCACGACATTTAATGGGGGAATAAGGGGAAGGTCGGCTCTACTGATTGTTATTTACATGCAATGGGACTAGGGAATGGGGGATTGGGGAAAGTTGGGGAGTATTGGAGAAAATAGGGGAATATTTACAAGCGGATATGGAGGCCAAATTCCATATTCGCAACAATATGAAAGAAAGGCGATCACTTACTCTTGTTCGAAGGCTTCGAACATTCACCACATCAGAAGTTGCAGGACAACGACATTTTACCTGCAACCTCTGTGAAATGCGGGGACATATGTTATTACTTCACCAACGTCCGGGGAACCAGCATGGAGCTGCAAAAAAACGGCTGTGCCCTTGTCACAACAGCTGTGCACGATTCTGCTGGTTGCTCCTGGTATGGACCATGAATGACCTGAACACCATGGTCCCAACATCATTGTGGATGCATCCGGCATCCCTGTTCCACATCTTGCTGGCCAATCAACATTACACCAACACTTGCTGCCCACTCATAATGAGGGAGGAGGCAAGTCGACTACAACTGGGCGAAGGCCTTGTTCAAGGAATCATTATGGTTCACAGCAAGAGTGGCAAGAATGCTACATGGAGAGCAGGGTCAGTCTATGACTCCGCAATGTTACCACAACAGCGAAATCCTACACGAAGTAGTGCAGGTGCTATGAAGACATTAGGAGAAAATGTTTCATACCTGGATTCAAACACAAGTGATCAGCCCTTCCTTTCAAACAAAGTCAACATTTGTGTGGAGGCAAACGTTTTTGCCATATGGTGCAGATGCTTTACAAAACTTGAAAATGAAGTGAAATTGTTGTATCTTGGTGATGGTGAAGTGTTGTTTTGAAAAGATATTTGTGATGCAAAGGCAATAGATTGAACAATATGGAAGGAGTCAATGACCAACGAAATGTTTTGTGATTCTTGCAGGATGACGGTGTATGCCTAAGGGAATTTGATTACCAAAGTTATGGTTTGGATACTTGTAATGATGTTTACTTGCAGTGATTGATTATTTACTTATACTTGTATTGATGTTTACTTGCAGTGATTGATTGTTTACTTATATTGATGTTTAGATTAATGGTTAATATAAACAAAAACAAAAAGATGAGGGAATTGTGGAAATGTAACTCATTGATTGGGACTAGTAACGAAGCAGATAGACGATTTCGTAAATGAGTGTCAGGAATGTGCACGAACATGGTAATCTCTTGTCCACCTGGTCACAGCCCCAGGCTGGAGCACCCCCCCTATTGTTTGGTAAATAGAACTCGCAGCAGGAGGGGAGCGAGCTGGTGCCAGTGAGGCGACCGAGTAACGTTTGCGGAGAAAGGATTAGAAGCAGCGGAGAAGGGATTACGATTTCAGCGCACAGGGGATTAACTGAAGCTTGCCCATATAAACAGAAGAGACTTGGAGTCAAAGAGGACTCATCATCAGAACCTCTGCCCGACGGGAGGAAGGAGGACGGGAATGGCGGAGGAACATCGGCCGAACAAGAAGGACCATGCGGATAGAGTGACCTGGTCCATTGAGTTAAACGGTAGTTATTTGGTATTGGAATGAAAGTGAACAACCAGTTAATAAAGTCATGACCTTTTGTAAAACCTGTTTCTGACCATTGGCGTCTTGAGTCTCACCTACACTTCCACGACAGTATATATAGAAATGCTGAACAGGCCAATGCAGAGCTACTTAGAGCAGCAAGCATTTGGATGATGGCCTATAGTAATGTACAAGTTTATCAGTCTTCCACAAGCCTCAACTATATATATGCAAAAAAATTAAAATCACAAGAACAAATTTGTTACTAAAACTATTATTTTCTATTAACCTAAGGCTTACAGTAGAGCTTACATCTAAATCAAAAGTCGGACAAATACACACAAGTCGACATCAGTGAACATGAATGTGAATTAGGGACATTGGCGGACATGGAACAAATAAATCGATATAAATAAAACACAGTTTGTGTGTTTGTGTGTGTATGTGTGTGTGTGTGTGTGTGTGTGTGTGTGTGTGTGTGTGTGTGTGTGTGTGTGAGTGTGTGTGTATGTTACATATAGACTCCTAAACGGAGAGGCTCACGTACTTGATTTTTGGCATAGACATGGCCATTGGGCCTGGGAAGGACATGGCCTACGTCAAAATGACCTCCAATGACGAGATCCATATTTTTTATTCATATTTAACTTAGCGCATTTCAGTGAAGAACATTATACACTCATCTCAGCCTGTGCCAGAGCAGCTCGCTGATTCGCTCAGAGCGATCACGTGATGTTCCATCCTCGCCGCCAGACTCCACGCTGCCTGCCATACTATAGATCAGTGGTTATACTCCCACGCAGCTGCATTGGGATTATGTGGGGATTATCAGTGGCAGCCTGGTCACCAGCGTCTGAAGAATGAAGTTTGGATGTACGAGCCAGGCCAGGCTGCCAAGTTCAAGTTGCCTGATACCCTGCCCGTTTACACTCTCTGCGAATGTACGGGGGTCGAGGCTCCTGTGTGTGGGGGGTGGGGGGGGAGGGAGGGGAGTCTGTCCAAGGTTTGTCCGAGGCCGAGTTTTTTTTCTTTCATCTTTAGATCCATAACTTAGCGCATTTCCGATTGGGTTCTGAACATAAATAAATCAAACAATTCCGGCAGTGTACAAAGTTGGTGGTACGGCTTCTTCTTCTTCCTGATCAGCATCACACTTACCTCAGAAACGTGATGAACGCCACATTCACCCCATTCATCCAACAGCATATATATGAACCCCCTTCCTCTCCTGCCTCCCCCCTCCCCTCTCCATCTCCTCCTCCCTCCCACCTACCCCTCCTCCTCCCTCCCACCTTCCCCCTTCCCCCACCCATACCTTACCCCCCTTCCCTCCCCTCCATCCTCTCCTCCCCTTTCCCCCCTCCCCTCCCCCTCCCCTCTCCCTCCCTCCTCCTCCCCCGCCTGGCAACGCCTGGTACTTCTGCTAGTATATAAATATAATATGTGCAATTTGAAACGTGGGTTTTAAGCATGATGACTTATAAGTTAGGATAAAGAAAAGCACACAGGCCAACCTATTCAGAGATGGTATGATTTCAAAACTTTTTAGATTTTTTAAAATCAAATATGCTCATCAAAAAATGCAGGTCCACAATCATGGTCAGGGACAAAATAGGTCCAGCAAGCTAATGATATGGGTTTGTAATTGTAACTCAAATACACTTACCTTACTTTCAACTCAAAATTCATCTCCGCTACCTTGATGAGGGCAATATCATAGTCATATGACCGTATTCGGTGTTTCCCCTCTGCATCCCTCCTTTTCCCCAAGTGAAAGTTTGGGTGGATAATTATTTTCTCCACTTTTTTTATTTCTGTTCCTTTGTTTTTATCAGCGTTACCTGAAAAAACAATTACGGTGAATCACATTGGTTAGCCAGACAATGATATGTTATACAATAAATAAATAAATAAATAAAACCCTCTGTGACTGCTGACCCGACACAGGCAGGGCATTGCATCAATCAATGAGTGCAGTCTATTCAATGGTAAGTCAAGCTGGATACCCATCTAGCAGGCTGAATTGCTGTTGGATGTTGGAAATCCAGTCTCAAGGGGTCTTCACAAAGATTGGGTGAGGAAACATGCACCAACCAGGCCAAATTCCAAATTTCTACCACAACCAGATCCAGTGTAATGACAGACCTGGACTGTTACTTCCTGAAAGGCGTTGGCTAAGCATGCACGCTCTGAATTTCCTGACTGCATCTTAACCATATAAGACACAGTCAGTTTGTGTGTTTGTACTGATGTCTGTCCCCCTTCATAAGGACGATTTGAGTCAGATTTTAAAAGCCAATCTTTTAACACGAATGTGTGTTTACTTTCTATTTTTGAGGATAAAACAAACTCTAAAAACATTTTCCATAAAAGAGTAATTATGTCTCTTCTATTGGAATTGTCGACGGTGGCTTGCAAAGCGAGCCAGAACGGCGGTGTACAGAAACTTTTTTTATATATAGCAATAAATACAAGGCACAGGGAGGTGAAATTCGCTGCACGTGATGTGCAACGCGCACAGAGTAAAACGAGTGTTCATTTACATCCGTATGATATCTAATAAATAAATAAAGATAGATATAAGTGTAGTGAAATTATACCAAGGTGAACCCAGGGTGTGCTCGCTACGGAAGGGGCGTCTATAAGACCCGGGACAACCGGGGCGCGCGGACACTCCAGCGGAACTCACTGTGACATAGTCCTGTAGTTTGAATGGTATGTACGCCCCTAAATGCTGCGCTGACTGTCCTCTCTGTAGGACCATTGTTATATTGAATCAACCATTGCTGCTCATGAAATACTCTGATTTTAATGCCTGTTGCATGCATGTATTCTTACAGGATGTACTACAGATCTAAATGATATTAAACCTACCCAGAGGTCAAGTCGTGTCTGAGTTTGATTTTCACGACAATAAGCACACCTGACAGTAGGCCGAGGCTTCAAACTTTGGCAACCTTACGAGGCTGCACCATGAATAAACGGTTCCAACCCGTCATTTTTGCCAGGCCTTTATACTAGTAGGACATAAATATGGATGATGAGGATGATGGCAAGTGAAGGGGAAGTAATCAGAGGAGACAAAGGCAACCTAAAATAGTTGGTTTCTTTAATCACTTTGCAAAGACACTGCAGCCATAGTATTTTATGACTTTTGTGACTCTGTGGGTTTTACCCAATCTGTAAACTTCTGAACTTGGATTTATACGACTGGTACGTCCTCCCTTCTGGACCAAGTAATGACTAACTTTCCATCTAATCTCTTAAGCTCTTCCTCTGCCATTATTGGCTCTTCTGATCACTTTCTAGTCCTAGACCATATCTATCTGGAGCAGTGATTCTCAAACGGTGGGTCATGACCCCCAATGGGGCCACAAGTGGGTTTCCATGGGGGTCGCAAGGTGTCTGCGCTAATTAGTTACACAAGTCCTAGTGATGCTCCCGATGACTTACCAATGTGAACTTGCATTCTCAAGCTTAGTGATCTCAACTAAAGCCAGAAACAGGCTGACCGATGTCGAGAGTGAGCTACGATGTTCGCTGAGTAAAACGAGTCATCAAATTGACATGTATGTAAAAAACCCCACTTGAAAAAACCCAATATTTCCCCAGTAAAGTGGGTTTTTTTCAAAATCCCCATTTCCTATCTTTTTTTGTTTCAACCGTTGTAGGGGATAACAGGGTTTGCGGCCACAAAATACCAGGATGGGTGGGTCGTCTTGTAAATCCGGCTGAGAAACACTGCTCTAGAGTAAGGGAGCAACCTCAACGGTGCACAGGCCAACTGGCAGAAGACTTCAATCTGCACTCTCCTAAAAGGTTTAGACCACCTTCTCCACAGCACATCATACTGATTCCGCCTTGGAATAATCCCACAAAAGTCTATTTTCTGTCATACACCGGTTTATCCCATTCCGTCTATTCTATCCACCCTCTAGGCCCCTATGGCCGAGACCCTGATACACTGAATCCCTCTGGGCGGAGGTTTCAGTCCAAACAACTTGCTTTCTCAGCATGGAAAGCTAACCCAACTGAGTGTAACGTTTATGAAATAGCCATGTGTGAAGGTCTTCCATGTATGTGATCAGGTCTATGAAGCAGCTCCTCCATGGCCTTAGCTGTGTGTTTTAAAAATACATTGTTTCTGAAGTTTTTAGGTGTCAGTCACTGAAATACCAAAGATCGTGCAGTGGAGGGTGGGTAGCAGGGTAAGTTCCACAGTTCGGCAATGGAACCTTGCTATATGGATCATAATGATTTGTTAACCAAAATTTTGGGGTTTTTTCTTGGTGAAGAGTTTTTATTGATATATTTCGTTACCAAACTGTGAATTTCTGGAAATGTTACAGACATGTGTGTATTATGTTGAAAAGCCAATGGTCGCACTCTGAAAGGCCGTCATGTTAGGGTTCGAAAATAATGATCTAGACATTTAATATTCTGGGTGCTATTTGTGTGTTTTTGTGTTTGAATGGTAGGAATAGTTAGTTCTTCATAATTATCACGGAATATAAATATATTGTGGGTTTTGGAGAATGTTTTTCATCCATAATTGTAGAAGATGAATTTAAACAAGCAAGGGACTTATTAAAGGTAGGAATTGTGACAGCCGGAGGGGCTGAAGCTCATATTGGAAAAGGCCTTGTCCAAGAGAAGGAGCAAGTGCTTAATGGAAAAAAGGAAATCAGCATCAGGGTTGCACCTGTGCACCGCACCTGTGCACCGTCTCAATGGTAGCCGGGGCAGTGTTAATATCATACCTAGTGTAGCCACTGTTGTTTTTGTAACTTCTCTGATGACACAATTATGTGACTGCTCTTTCAAGTGAAGTTTTGCAATTTATTTAGTTTTATGAATCACTACTCAACCTCTTCTGTGTATAAAGACAGTAAAATGAAAATCACTCATCGAGCGACACTTGTAACAAGAGAACACAGTAGAATGGCACTCAATGGAGCATCCTTTTGACCTCAAAGATAATTGGTGGTTGAATTCAGTGACCTCATGTGCAGATTGTCTTCAAATTTTAAGATAACCGGATGAAAATTGACAATTTTAGAAATGTGGCCTATGTTGACCTTTTGGCCTATGTTGACCTCAAATAGAATTGGTTGTTGAATTCAGCCAGCCGATATGAAAATCCTATTCAAATTCCAAGTCAATCGGATAAAAATGGAGGATTTTAGAAAGTTGTAAAGGTTGTTGACCTTTTGGCCTATGTTGACCTTTTGGCCTATGATGATATCAAAAATAGTTGTTGGTTGAATTCAGTTTACCGATATGTAAATTGTATGCAAATTTCAAGTCAATCTGATGAAAATTGAGGATTTTAGAAATTTGAAAAGGTTGTTGGCCTTAGACCTATGTTGACCTTTTGGCCTATCTTGACCTCAAAAATAGTTGGTGGTTGATTTCAGTTAGCTGACATGAAAATCCTATTCAGATTTCAAGTAAATCGGATGAAAATTGAGGATTTCAGAAATTTGAAAAAAGTGGTTGAACTTTGGCCTATGTTGACCTTTTGACCACAAAAATAAATAGGATTCTATCGGACCACCAACTCCACCATTTGGTGAAGTTTCATGAAGATCAGTTTAACATTTTCACCTGTAGGCAAGTATAAGTGAGCGGACAGACAAACACACACACACAAACACACACACAAACACACACACACACACACACACACACAAAAAAAAAAAACATTACCGAGTAATGAGTGGATAAACCAATTTTAGAGAATAGGAATGTAGGTGCATGACAGGTTTGCTGAAGAATATATGTATAGATTAACATTTAATCAATAAATGATATCTCTATAGTTGGTTCGTAAATGCAGACTGACCTACATAAATGGTGACTTTGTCATGAGTAATATTGCCCTTCGTTCGATCTTCCTGCAGACAATGCGCTGCTGTCATAAGCCAGTTTTTGGCAATAATGGTTGCACCACACTGCTTTATACCAGACTGCAAAGAAAAACACAAATCACACTCGTGTCTGAAGGAAGCGGATCAGTTTGGCATTTTAATATGAAATAGGCAAAACGAAGAAATGAACTAAAGCCATTAAAATTATCCTTTAAAATTACCATCTAGAATTACCCTGGAATCAAAGGGAGGCGCAAAGGGGACGCATTTATATAAGGGATCGTTTCTGTGTATGCAGCTTTAACATGGGGACTGAAAATACGTTTCTCGGCTTCCACTGGACGAAATCGGCTGCAAATTTCAGAAGTAAATGCTTTGCACATCGAGGTAATATGTTCCAAATTTCAGCAACATCCGTTTATGCATTCTTCAGTTATCTTTAGGAAACCCTCGAAATCACGTTGGTGTCCGTCCGTCCATCCGCCCAAAATGTGTTGGCGCTCATATCTCAAGGACTATATATTGAAACTTCGCGAAACTTGGAATATACATCGGCCAATACGTCTACTTAATGGCTTTCGAAACAAATGGCACCTACGTATGTGCTATAGTTTTTGTTTTAAAATTAAATATATATAAATAAATAAAAAAAATTTTTTTTTTGTATACAAGATCGAGGCTCGTGAAAGAGCGAACATTGATCACACAGAAAGACAAACCGACACATAAAACATATAACATCGGGAGCGGTAGACAAGATGGGGAGAGAGGAGGAAGGACACAAACACAACATTTGAGAGCAGGGACCGAGAGACATGGAGACATCGAGAGATCTGAGAGAGGGCGAGGGCTTTGGGGGGGGGGGCATGGGAAGGGGGCGGTGGGAGAGATATAAAACATATGGACACTGCCAGGACTTCCAGGAAAGAACTTGGAATTTCAAACAAGGTGGATCTGGGGTGAATTAGCGGGGGTAGAAAAGATCAAGGTTTTGGATGGGGGAAGATAAGAGATGGTGGTGAACAGCTGTTTTAAAGACCTGGAGGGAGGAGTGGGATTGAAGGGAGTGAGGGAGTTTGTTCCAGAGGCGGGAGAAAAGAGGAATGAAAGAGTGAAGGTGAGCACAGAGCCGAGATTTCGGCAGTTTAACCATCAGAGGGTTGCTGGCAGATCTTGTGCGGCCTGTAGGAATATTTGGGGGACAGAGCACAGAGAGAGCTGGGGGTGCAAGGCCGGAGAGGAGTCGGTAGAAGACAGAAAGACCACCTACCTGCCTGCGGTGAGTGAGTGAAAGGCCCTCAGAGATAGCTTCATCGCGGGAGATTCCAATAATTCTGAAAGCTTTGGTTTCAACAGCGTGAAGCCGAGCTAGGTGTGAGGCAGGAGCACCGGCCCATAGGGGAGAACAGTATTCCATTGAGCTGCGGATGAAAGCCTTGTATGTGGTGAGGAGCTCAGGTGTGCCGAGGAAGGACTTCGCACGACGGAGGATGCCCAGTCGGCGAATGGCTTTGGAGGCCAGCTTGGAAATGTGGTTTTCCCAAGAAAGATCATGGCAGATAGTGAGACACAAAAGCTTGAGCGACAGAACTTCTTGGAGAGGATTGTTGAGAAAGTAGATGGGAGGGTTGTCCAGTCGATCTTTTCAGAGAGACATAGTAAGAGTGTGAGATTTGTCAGGATTGAAAGACATGTTCCACTTGTTTGACCAGTCTGTGATTTTGTCCAAGTCTTCAGAGAGTGAGGAGGCTGCAGACTGATTGATCTGAGGGAAGAGGACTTGGAGCGGCAGAGAGTGGAGTCATCAGCAAAGAGATAGAGAGGATTTTCAAGAGAGTCAGAGAGATCATTGATGAAGACCAGAAAAAGCACGGGGCCCAGAACACTGCCTTGGGGAACTCCAGCCTGAACAGGAAGAGGAGATGAGAGAAACCCATTCAGGGCCACACGTTGACGACGACTAGAGAGGAAGTCCGCCAGCCATGCGTGGAGATTTCCATGGATACCAAAGGAGGAGAGTTTGGTGAGCAGAACGGGGTGCCAGACCGTGTCGAAGGCACGTGATATGTCGAGGGAGACAGCTCTAATTTACTGTTTGGCATTGAGGACCTCCATCCATTGTTGAGACAGCAGAAGCAGCATGTCCAGAGTAGAGTGACCTGGTCTGAAACCAAATTGATGATCAGAGATCAAGCCATTGGAGAAGAGGAAAGATTTCATATCCGAAGCAATGATGGATTCCATGACTTTGCTGCTAATTGGGAGAAGGCTGATTGGTCTGTAGTTGCTAGGATCTGTTTTTGCACCTTTTTTGTGCAAAGCGGTGATGTTGGCTGATTTCCAAGCAGATGGCAGTTGACCTTGAGCAGAAGAGAGGGTGAAGAGAACAGAGAGAGGGTGAGATAGAGCGGCAGAGCAGGATTTTAGGACCCGTGGGCTGATGCCGTCGGGTCCAGTTGCAGAATCAGAGTCGAGGGTTGACAGAAACTTTTCCACCTTGTCAGGATGAAAGGACACGGAGTCCAGGAGCAGCAGGGTACGACTGGGTATGGTGGGTACAGAGAGGCATGGGTTTGGGACACAAGATTTAGAGGCAAACACAGAGTTGAGGCATTCAGCTTTTTCACGTGCGGAGTCAGCTGTGTAGCCATTTGAGGTAAGGGAGGGGATGGAGGGGGAACAAACACCAGAAACGGATTTGACCAGATGCCACCAGGATTTGGAAGAGGGAGACAGATAAGAGAGTTCGGTCTTGAGAACGGAGAGATATTGTTTCCTGGCTCTCCTGAGGGTGGACACACACTTGTTTCGGGCTTTGTGAAAGGAAATGAGATTTCCTTCCGTTGGATTTGCTTTCCAGGAGACGAAGGCAAATTGTTTCTGGGCAACAGCCTCACCACAAGATTCCGTGTACCATGGACGGGAGGAAGGGTATGACAACTGAAGACGAGATGGGATAAATCTGTGCATGAGAGAGAGCAATTTACTTTGGAAGAATTCCCAGGATGAGTTGATGTCAGAGGTGGTAGAGATGGGAGACCAGTCCAGATGATTGATGGCTGCTTGAAGACCGTGCCAGTTGGCCTGAGTGAAATGCCAGACTCGTCGATGCTGAGCAGTCTCCCTGAGGATGGTCAGAGAGATGTCCACTTTAACAAGGACATGATCAGATGATCCGATTGGAGCAGAAGAAGAGCAGCAGACATTTTCAGGGAAGTTAGTCATAACCAAGTCCAGAAGAGAAGATGTTCCGTTGACTGAGATCCGGGTCGGGAAATTGACAGATTGTGTCAGTCCCAGTGAGTCGCAGAAGTCCTTTGCTGAGGAGCCATGGCTGGTGAGAGAGGTACCCGCACCCAGCCAACTGGCATGATGACAGTTGAAATCACCATATATGAGGAAGAGAGAGTTGGGATGAGTAGATAGAAGTTGGTCCATATTATCAGACAGCGAGATGTAGATTGAGTCATCACTGTTTGGTGGACGGTACAACACACATATGAACAAGAGGTGGGAACGAAGGGGAAGCCGTAGCCAGAGGAATTCCTGGGGGTGAGGTGGAGAGAGTGCAGTGCAGGGCGAGTGAGGAAGAGAGTTTTTGATAAAGATGGCAACCCCGCCTCCAGGACGAGGCTCAGGTCTATCATACCGGAGGAGGGAGTAGCCCGGGAGAGATACTAAGGAATCAGAGACATCATAAAGGAGGAAAGTTTCTGTTAAGCAGATCACGTCTGGTTTGACAGAAGCAACCTGTATGGAGAGATCAGTTAAGTTTGAACGAAGGCCCCGGATGTTTGAGGTCCATACCGTTAATGAAGAGGAAGGGGGAGCATCAGATACAGAACAGGGGGGAGGAAGGGTAGGGTAAGATGTGGAAGAGGTGGAAGAGGTAGGGAGAGCTGTTGAAGGTGTGTCAGAGATTTCAGAATAGCTCGGAGAAAGGGAAGGATGGGGCGGACAAAAGGTTTGATGGTGATTGGGTGAGGCACAATGAGGTGTTATTTGAGGAGGGGGAAGAGCGAGGAAGAAGGTTGGGGGAGATGGAGGTGAGACTAGGAAGGGGGAAGAAGCGGGGAGGACGCTTTGAGGAGGGGGAGTGAGAGGGGGGAAATTGAGAAGCAATGAGGGTGGGGAGATTTGAAGGGGAGGGGTGAGGGGGGAGTTTGGGAGGGAAGGGACAAGGGGAGGGATTTGAAAGGGATGGGATATGGGGGAGATTTGGAGGGGAGGGGTGAGGGAGGAGTCTAGGAGGGGAGGGGCGAGGGGGCGTCTTGGCGGGGAGGGGTGAGGGGGTAGTTTAGGAGGGAGGGGGCAAGGGGGGAGATTTGAAAGGGATGGGTGATGGGGAAGATTTGGAGGGGAGGGGTGATGGGGAAGATTTGGAGGGGAGGGGTTATGGGGAAGATTTGGAGGGGCGGGGTGAGATTGGATTTTAGAAAGTGTACGATTTATGGGAAACGAACATTTATTGCAAAATGAGTTTCTTGTGACCTTCGAGTTAAAAATACGTTTAAGGACGCTGGATGGAGGATGGAGTGCAGGAGAGTTTAGGGAATGTAGAAAAAAGGCACTATAGGAGATGGATATTTTTTTTGGGATGAATTGATTTGGTGAGCAAGTCGAAAGCAGCCTTTTAAAGAAGAAGAAGAAAAAGGTGTTATAAAATATGACGGAATACATAACTTGAGGGGAAAGTGTAAACATTGAAGGTTAATAACAGTGAAAACTATCTGGGGAAATGGGGGAGAAACACGTGGTCGAAGAACGAACGAACGAATAAGAATGAATAAACGAATGAGAACAGAGAAGGAAATGTTTTTTTTTTTTTTTTTTTTTTTTTTTTGAGTTGAGATTTACACAAGGAAGTAGGCTATGGGTGAAAAGCCTGGGAATACAGAGAACAAAAGTTATTGGATCACAAACGACGGACCGCTGAGAGAAAAACAAAGCCTCAAGGTTGTACAGTGTACACTGTACAAGGCCTCAAGACACGACACGAATTAACACGATTTTCAATACAGGTATGAAAGATTTGCACCGAAAAATCTTCGTCGGGACACAATATACGTACAACACCATAAATAAATACAGTTTTAACGAAAATACAAATGGGAACAATCACTTAACTTCGATTTCAAATCGTTCGCGACGCGGCAAAGGCCTTGCTCGCGACACGGCAAACAGACGATCAATTTATGAAAGATAAACACCGAGAAACAACCAAAGTTGCACACAATAACTTCACACACCGAATGATAAATACAGTTTCGACAAAATACAATTGTGAACAGACTTCACTTCGAAAAACGTGGCGACCGTGTGGAGCTTCGAAAATCCCTCCCACCGTCTCCGAGATCTCGCGATATTGTTACGTTTGTAGGGAATAGGGATACCATAGGCCAGGTAGAGTGTATAGATTAGTCTGCTCCGACTGTCGCGAAGAAGAAGAACCACCTCGATGGACTATTAGTAGGGATCTGGTATACCGTGTGTTTGGATTAAGTGTATCTTAGTCCCCACTACGAGGAGTGGGGTATGTTAATTAGCTCAGAGATTATGGGTTATATCATTATGGTTGACCATGGCTGATTGGTTATATTATGCATGGTTATATATAGCATGGTTGCATGTATATATATATATATATATATATAGCATGGTTGATTATGGGTTATATTATGGATTATATCCCGGTGTGTACCCCGGTTTAGAATAGGTACACCATATCCCTGCTCATCGTAAGAGGTGACTAAGGGTTGGCGTCAGGAAGGGCATCCGGCCATTAAAAAAACTGCCCCAAGAAGGGAACCATGAGGTCATGGGGTCCGCAAGGCTAACCCCCGCTTTAGCGGGGAAAAGATGGCCTCAAAACGATCATTCATTTCATTCATTCATTCATTCATTATGGGTAATATATCCCTTGTATGTCGATATCTCTGTAATTTTTTTCCTATATCCGTTTTGGCACCACACCATAGTGTTACGTGCTCCTCCCCGACCCCCTGGTCACGGTGTACCTCCGAGTCCCGAGAGGAGTCCTGGCAGAAAAATGTGTTATTCTGTGTCAAAAATCAATGGTGAAACCACACCAATTGTTAGTAATAAACAAATATTGTATTAAAAATCATACAAGAATAACAGTACGACAATGATAGCAATCAAAAGTACAATCAACATATATCTTATGATGGTACCATCAGCTAATATCAGGTAACTCACTCACCATTATTGGGTAAAGTTCATATAAAGGGGTGCCAATTTGATTCGTACACCTGCATGAAGAAGTAAATGTATTTTATTTACCAGATATAGGTTCCCTCCTTTATATGAACCTTTCTAGAGCATTACTTGGTTCCTCCTAAGAACACAAGGGTAGTACAACATGCACACGAGATTTTTTGAATGTTCCTTCTTTTCTATTGTTCGACATTTTCTATAAGCTATGGAATGTCCCTTCCTTTCTATACTTTGCCACATGGCACATTCCCTTGTAGAAAGGGGCCTTTTCTACGCCCCTGGCATTTTACACAAGAATTACCATTATAACCATCTAGAATTACCATTTAGAACCCATTAGAATTACCATTTAAAACCCTTTAGAATTACCCTTTAGAACCATCGAGAATTACCCTTTAGTACCCTTCAGAATTACGCTTTGGAGTCACCCTTTACAATTGCCCTTTAAAATTACCCTTTAGAATCACCCTTTTTTTTTTTTTTTTTTTTTTTTTTTTTTTGTATACAAGATCGAGGCTCGTGAAAGAGCGAACATTAATCACACAGAAAGACAAACCGACACATAAAACATATAACATCGGGAGCGGTAGACAAGATGGGGAGAGAGGGGGAAGGACACAAACACAACATTTGAGAGCAGGGACCGAGAGACATGGGGACATCGAGAGATCTGAGAGAGGGCGAGGGCTTTGGGGGGGGGGGCATGGGAAGGGGGCGGTGGGAGAGGTATAAAACATATGGACACTGCCAGGACTTCCAGGAAAGAAGTTGGAATTTCAAACAAGGTGGATCTGGGGTGAATTCGCGGGGGTAGAAAAGATCAAGGTTTTGGATGGGGGAAGATAAGAGATGGTGGTGAACAGCTGTTTAAAAGACCTGGAGGGAGGGGTGGGATTGAAGGGAGTGAGGGAGTTTGTTCCAGAGGCGGGAGAAAAGAGGAATGAAAGAGTGAAGGTGAGCAGAGAGCCGAGATTTCGGCAGTTTAACCATCAGAGGGTTGCTGGCAGATCTTGTGCGACCTGTAGGAATATTTGGGGGACAGAGCACAGAGAGAGCTGGGGGTGCAAGGCCGGAGAGGAGTCGGTAGAAGACAGAAAGACCACCTACCTGCCTGCGGTGAGTGAGTGAAAGGCCCTCAGAGATAGCTTCATCGCGGGAGATTCCAATAATTCTGAAAGCTTTGGTTTCAACAGCGTGAAGCCGAGCTAGGTGTGAGGCAGGAGCACCGGCCCATAGGGGAGAACAGTATTCCATTGAGCTGCGGATGAAAGCCTTGTATGTGGTGAGGAGCTCAGGTGTGCCGAGGAAGGACTTCGCACGACGGAGGATGCCCAGTCGGCGACTGGCTTTGGAGGCCAGCTTGGAAATGTGGTTTTCCCAAGAAAGATCATGGCAGATAGTGAGACCCAAAATCTTGAGCGACAGAACTTCTTGGAGAGGATTGTTGAGAAAGTAGATGGGAGGGTTGTCCAGTCGATCTTTTCGGAGAGACATAGTAAGAGTGTGAGATTTGTCAGGATTGAAAGACATGTTCCACTTGTTTGACCAGTCTGTGATTTTGTCCAGGTCTTCAGAGAGTGAGGAGGCAGCAGACTGCCGATCTGAGGGAAGAGGAATGGAGCGGCAGAGAGTGGAGTCATCAGCAAAGAGATAGAGAGGATTTTCGAGAGAGTCAGAGAGATCATTGATGAAGACCAGAAAAAGCACGGGGCCCAGAACACTGCCTTGGGGAACTCCAGCCTGAACAGGAAGAGGAGATGAGAGAAACCCATTCAGGGCCACACGTTGACGACGACTAGAGAGGAAGTCCGCCAGCCATGCGTGGAGATTTCCATGGATACCAAAGGAGGAGAGTTTGGTGAGCAGAGCGGGGTGCCAGACCGTGTCGAAGGCACGTGATATGTCGAGGGAGACAGCTCTAATTTCCTGTTTGGCATTGAGGACCTCCATCCATTGTTGAGACAGCAGAAGCAGCATGTCCAGAGTAGAGTGACCTGGTCTGAAACCAAATTGATGATCAGAGATCAAGCCATTGGAGAAGAGGAAAGATTTCATATCCGAAGCAATGATGGATTCCATGACTTTGCTGATAATTGGGAGAAGGCTGATTGGTCTGTAGTTGCTAGGATCTGTTTTTGCACCTTTTTTGTGCAAAGCGGTGATGTTGGCTGATTTCCAAGCAGATGGCAGTTGACCTTGAGCAAAAGAGAGGGTGAAGAGAACAGAGAGAGGGTGAGATAGAGCAGCAGAGCAGGATTTTAGGACCCGTGGGCTGATGCCGTCGGGTCCAGTTGCAGAATCAGAGTCGAGGGTTGACAGAAACTTTTCCACCTTGTCAGGAGGAAAGGACACGGAGTCCAGGAGCAGCAGGGTACGTCTGGGTATGGTGGGTACAGAGAGGGATGGGTTTGGGACACAAGATTTAGAGGCAAACACAGAGTTGAGGCATTCAGCTTTTTCACGTGCGGAGTCAGCTGTGTAGCCGTTTGAGGTAAGGGAGGGGATGGAGGGGGAACAAACACCAGAAACGGATTTGACCAGATGCCACCAGGATTTGGAAGAGGGAGACAGATAAGAGAGTTCGGTCTTGAGAATGGAGAGATATTGTTTCCTGGCTCTCCTGAGGGTGGACACACACTTGTTTCGGGCTTTGTGAAAGGAAATGAGATTTCCTTCCGTTGGATTTGCTTTCCAGGAGACGAAGGCAAGTTGTTTCTGGGCAACAGCCTCACCACAAGATTCCGTGTACCATGGACGGGAGGAAGGGTATGACAACTGAAGACGAGATGGGATAAATCTGTGCATGAGAGAGAGCAATTTACTTTGGAAGAATTCCCAGGATGAGTTGATGTCAGAGGTGGTAGAGATGGGAGACCAGTCCAGATGATTGATGGCTGCTTGAAGACCATGCCAGTTGGCCTGAGTGAAATGCCAGACTCGTCGACGCTGAGCAGGCTCCCTGAGGATGGTCAGAGAGATGTCCACTTTAACAAGGACATGATCAGATGATCCGATCGGAGCAGAAGAAGAGCAGCAGACATTTTCAGGGAAGTTAGTCATAACCAAGTCCAGAAGAGAAGATGTTCCGTTGACTGAGATCCGGGTCGGGAAATTGACAGATTGTGTCAGTCCCAGTGAGTCGCAGAAGTCCTTTGCTGAAGAGCCATGGCTGGTGAGAGAGGTACCCACACCCAGCCAACTGGCATGGTGACAATTGAAATCACCACATATGAGGAAGAGAGAGTTGGGATGAGTAGATAGAAGTTGGTCCATATCATCAGACAGCGAGATGTAGATGGAGTCATCACTGTTTGGTGGACGGTACAACACACATATGAACAAGAGGTGGGAGCGAAGGGGAAGCCGTAGCCAGAGGTATTCCTGGGTGTGAGGTGGAGATAGTGCAGTGCAGGGCGAGTGAGGAAGAGAGTTTTTGATAAAGATAGCAACCCCGCCTCCAGGACGAGGCTCAGGTCTATCATACCGGAGGAGGGAGTAGCCCGGGAGAGATACTATGGAATCAGAGACATCATAAAGGAGGAAAGTTTCTGTTAAGCAGATCACGTCTGGTTTGACAGAAGCAACCTGTATGGAGAGATCAGTTAAGTTTGAACGAAGGCCCCGGATGTTTGAGGTCCATACCGTTAATGAAGAGGAAGGGGGAGCATCAGATACAGAACAGGGGGGAGGAGGGGTAGGGTAAGATGTGGAAGAGGTGGAAGAGATAGGGAGAGCTGTTGAAGGTGTGTCAGAGATTTCAGAATAGCTCGGAGAAAGGGAAGGATGGGGCGGACAAAAGGTTTGATGGTGATTGGGTGAGCCACAATGAGGTGTTATTTGAGGAGGGGGAAGAGCGAGGCAGAAGGTTGGGGGAGATGGAGGTGAGAGTTTGAAGGGGGAAGAAGCGGGGAGGATGCTTTGAGGAGGGGGAGTGAGAGGGGGGAAATTGAGAAGCAATGAGGGTGGGGAGATTTGAAGGGGAGGGGTGAGGGGGGAGTTTGGGAGGGAAGGGACAAGGGGAGGGATTTGAAAGGGATGGGATATGGGGGAGATTTGGAGGGGAGGGGTGAGGCAGGAGTCTAGGAGGGGAGGGGCGAGGGGGCATCTTGGCGGGGAGGGGTGAGGGGGTAGTTTAGGAGGGAGGGGGCAAGGGGGGAGATTTGAAAGGGATGGGTGATGGGGAAGATTTGGAGGGGAGGGGTGATGGGGAAGATTTGGAGGGGAGGGGTTATGGGGAAGATTTGGAGGGGAGGGGTGAGATTGGATTTTTGAAAGTGTACGATTTATGGGAAACGAACATTTATTGCAAAATGAGTTTCTTGTGACCTTCGAGTTAAAACTACGTTTAAGGACGCTGGATGGAGGATGGAGTGCAGGAGAGTTTAGGGAATGTAGAAAAAAGGCACTATAGGAGATGGATATTTTTTTTGGGATGAATTGATTTGGTGAGCAAGTCGAAAGCAGCCTTTTAAAGAAGAAGAAGAAAAAGGTGTTATAAAATATGACGGAATACATAACTTGAGGGGAAAGTGTAAACATTGAAGGTTAATGAGTGAAAACTATCTGGGGAAATGGGGGAGAAACACGTGGTCGAATAACGAACGAACGAATAAGAATGAATAAACGAATGAGAACAGAGAAGGAAATGTTTTTTTTTTTTTTTTTTTTTTTTTTTTTGAGTTGAGATTTACACAAGGAAGTAGCCTATGGGTGAAAAGCCTGGGAATACAGAGAACGAAAGTTATTGGATCACAAACGACGGACCGCTGAGAGAAAAACAAAGCCTCAAGGTTGTACAGTGCACACTGTACAAGGCCTCAAGACACGACACGGCAAACAGACGATCAATTTATGAAAGATAAACACCGAGAAACAACTAAAGTTGCACACAATAACTTCAAACACCGAAAGATAAATACAGTTTCGACAAAATACAATTGTGAACAGCCTTAACTTCGAAAAACGTGGAGACCGTGTGGAGCTTCGAAAATCCCTCCCACCGTCTCCGAGATCTCTGGAGATCTCAACCCCCCCCCCCCCCCCCATTAGATTAAACCTTTCGAATTAACCTTTAGAATCACCCTTTATAATTACCCATTACAACCCCTCGAGAATGACCCTTTATAATTACCCTTTAGAATTACCGTTTAGAATTACCCTTTAGAACCCACCTAGAATGACCCTTTATAATTACTCTTTATAATTGCCCTTTAGAATCACCCATTAGATTAAACCTTTCGTATTAACCTTTAGAATCACCCTTTATAATTACCCATTAGAACCCCTCTAGAATGACTCTTTATAATTACCCTTTAGAATTACCGTTTAGAATTACCCTTTACAACCCACCTAGAATGACCCTTTATAATTACCCTTTAGAATCACCCATTAGATTAAACCTTTCGAATTAACCTTTAGAATCACCCTCTATAATTACCCATTAGAACCCCTCTAGAATGACCCTTTATAATTACCCTTTATAATTACCCTTTAGAATTACCGTTTAGAATTACCCTTTAGAACCCACCTAGAATTACCCTTTATAATTACCCTTTAGAATTACCCTTTAGAATCACCCATTAGATTAAACCTTTCGAATTAAACTTTAGAATCACCCTTTATAATGACCCATTAGAACCCCTCTAGAATGACCCTTTATAATTACCCTTTATAATTACCCTTTAGAATCACCCATTAGATTAAACCTTTCGAATTAACCTTTAGAATCACCCTTTATAATTACCCATTAGAACCCCTCTAGAATGACCCTTTATAATTACCCTTTATAATTACCCTTTATAATTACCCTTTAGGATCACCCATTAGATTAAACCTTTCGAATTAACCTTTAAAATCACCCCTTATAATTACCCATTAGAACCCCTCTAGAATGACCTTTTATAATTACCCTTTATAATTACCCTTTATAATTACCCTTTATAATTACCCTTTAGAATCACCCATTAGATTAAACCTTTCGAATTAACCTTTAGAATCACCCTTTTTAATTACTCATTAGAACCCCTCGAGAATGATCCTTTATAATTACCCTTTATAATTACCCTTTAGAATTACCCTTTAGAATTATACTTTGGAATCCTGGGTTCTGGGTTTTCGTGACGGCACTTCTTCCAAACTCAGTAGCTGTATTTGTCTCGTCTAACAGTCTCCTGTTGTGTTGCACATGTTTGTCTGTTTGTCCATTACATCCAACGCATAAAAGAACCCTGGAGTTTTGATACTTCCATTCAGAGGCTGCGTTGGGAGCCCACGCGGAGCCCGCAGCCGCTGGGGGCCACCCACAAAGAGGGGCCTCCCACATCAGCTAAAGCATCTTGAAAGTCAAGTTGTGCAACATAGACGTTTCCAATGACACCAGTCATGCATATCTACCGGCTCCCAATCGCTTCACTGACAGATTTAATCCAAGACTTCATGTTGCACTTCACAACCACATGGCATATCGATCTGTAAATCTCAAAGAGGATGAAAAATACAGTGAAACACACGAAAACCGGACCTTTTGTGGCAGAGTTGTTGTTGTTGTTGTTGTTGTTGTTGTGCTCCTTCTGTGTCCGTCACGCTTTATTCTAAAAGCTTAAATGGTTCCTGTTACCATAAATTAAACATCTTTATCCAATTCAGAAAAATAGATGGACTCTTAAAATAGAAACCTGTATCTTTATCTTTAAACAGACATTGATTTTTTTCCAAGTATAATCGATCATTCGGGGACCGAGTCTGTAAGAGACTTGGGCTCCTTTTGTCTATAAGAGACTGGGTTTCTTTTGTTATTGGACTTATTACTTGCAAAATCGAAGATTTTTCATGTATATTGGTCGCTTGCGTTTGTGGTTCTGTCTGTCTGTCTGTCTGTCTGTCTGTTTGTCTGTCTGTTTGTCTGTCTGTTTGTTTGTTTGTCTGTCTGTCTGTTTGTCTGTCTGTCTGTTTGTTTGTTTGTCAACGGCCTACAGGTCACAATTTTCAACCGATCTTCACGAAACTTCACCAAATGGTAGTGTTGGTCAAACGCAAGAAGCCTATTGTTTTTGTGGTCAAAAGGTCAAAACGTCAACATCGGCCAAAGGTCACCAACTTTGCTAAATTTCTAAAATCCTCAATTTTCATCCGATTGACCTGAAATTTGAAGAGGACTTGCTTATCTGGTCACTGAATTCAACCACCAAGTATTTTTGAGGTCACTATAGGCCAAAAGGTCAACATAGGCCAAATTTCTAAAATCCTTAATTTTCATCCAATTGACTTGAAATTTGAAGAGGACTTGCATATCTGGTCACTAAATTCAACCACGAAGTATTTTTGAGGTCAACATTGGCCAAAAGGTCAACTCAGGCCAAAATTCTAAAATCCTCAATTTTCATCCAATTGACTTGAAATTTGAAGAGGACTTGCATATCTGGTCACTGAATTCAACCACCAAGTATTTTTGAGGTCAACATAGGCCAAAAGGTCAACAAAGGCCAAAATTCTAAAATCCTCAATTTTCATCCAATTGACTTGAAAGTTGAAGCGGACTTGCATATCTGGTCACTGAATGCATCCACCAAGTATTTTTGAGGTCAACATTGGCCAAAAGGTCAACTTAGGCCAAAATTCTGAAATCGTCAATTTTCATCCAATTGACTTGAAATTTGAAGAGGACTTGCATATCTGGTCACTGAATTGAACCACCAAGTATTTTTGAGGTCAACATAGGCCAACATGTCAATATAGGCCACATTTCTAAAATCGTCAATTTTCATCCAAATGACTTGAAATTTGAAGAGGACTTGCATATCTGGTCACTGAATTCAACCACAAAGTATTTTTGAGGTTAACATAGGCCAAAAGGTCAACATAGGCCAAGTTTCAAAAATCCTCAATTTTCATCTGATTGAATTGAAAATTGAACAGCATTTGCACATTGAGTCACTAAATATGGAAACTAACTATTGGTGAGGTTAAAAGGTCAAAGGTCAACTCAAGGTCAACCTTCCAAAATCATCATTTTTCATCTGAAAAATCGTCACTTTTCTTCCTATTGACCCGAGTTTTGAACAAGATTGTCAATTTTAATCTTGATGAAATGGGCAATTTTCTGTATCAATGGAATTTTTTTTTCTTGGGGGGGGGGGGGTGGGTGGAGGGGAAGCGGATTTTGCAAGTATCGTGCTCCGCATGACGTCTTCTTGTTATTGTTATTCTCTCCGCCAAATTTTGTGAAATCTGCAGCCCCGGTACTGTTGCTCCGATCAACGATCGAGTTTAAACTTTCCAGGAATGTTGGGGCCAATGGGAATTGATGCCATCTTTTTCCGAATTTTGATTTTGCAATCACCATGGTGACGATGCTTGGCAACATGGCAACCATGTCAACTAGCTTGGATTTAAGCAAACACTTTTAAAATCTCCCTTCGCTGAAACCGCAAATTCTATTGATTTGAATCTTCGCATGTTATGATCGACTATCCATGGTGTAAAAAGTTGTATAATATGACGTCATTGGTGAAGCGGTTTGGCAGCGACGTTGAGGTAAAAAAATTTATATCTATCCGATTAAAACAAAACATTTTTGTGGCATCTACGTATCAATACGAACTTGAATATGATTTTTTTTTGATCGGTCACATGGTCGGGCAATGAAAAAGAAATTGATGATGTCATAGGTCACGTGACCAGCCAGATAAAATTAGATTCCATGAAAACCTTAAAAATGCATCTCCGCCTTAAGTTTTCGATCGATTGAGTTGAAGCTTGGACCACTTATAGTATGCCGCTTGACTTGGTGTATATCCTCTGGATGACGTCATAGGTCATGTGGCATTGCGGCCATATTGGATTTCATGAAAAACTTCTAAAATGCACCTTCTTCATTTTTCGGATCAATTCATTTCAAACTTTGCATAATTGGTTCCTGGCTGCCGTTGTCAAGGACGTTGTTGCACACTTATCCAATCAGAATGGGGAGTCTTGGTTCCTGGGGCATCACTGCTAGCAGTTTTAAATTCTTCTTGTTTCCATACTTTGTCACAGTAACATCCCTACATCCTTTTTCATTTAAAAAAAATGTTTTTATTACTTGTTAAATAGCTTTCAAACGACCTCAAAGTAAATCGAATGAAATTTACTGTGAATCATTTACTCGATTTTACGTCATTTCCTCCATCTTGAGGAAGTACCTTTAGGAGGTCAGTTATCTTCATTCTTAACATACTCAGCATTAGGCCCACATAAGTTATCCTGGCAAATAATGTACAGCGATTGACATTGGACTTAGTTCATTGTTGGCCACATATCACACTCTGGTTGACCCACACTACTGTCCTATCGAGTTTGGTTACAATCGGTACAGGCATAGCTGAGATATGACAATACATTACCCATGATGGTGTAGGAAAGACAGATGCATGCAGAGACAGACAGACAGTCTGTCTCTGCATGCTGGTCATTCTAATACTTCGCTAACCCCTCAGGAACCGTGATTGATTCTTCGCATGAAGATCTGTCACAATATTATTACATATTAGCCCTCCAATAGAAAGGGTTCCCCACATGAGGTTTGCAAGGGGCCACCCACATACCCAGCGGAGGTTCTGCTTCCATTGTGATTCTGTTTAGTTAGGTACCTATCCCCTCGTATCAGGGAAAGGGAGATGTCTTGTGATTGCAGTTAGAACCTTCCCCATTGTTCTCTTCCTCATTCCCAAACCTTCATTTTCCAAATGCGTATTCAAACCTCATTCTCAAACCTTCATTTTTCAACTCTGTATTCAACCTTCATTCTCAAGCCCTCATTTACTGACATCCGTACTCACCACCATTGTCATGCTTCATTGTCAAACCACGTCACCTAACCAGTATTTGGACCATCACCACGTTACAGCCACTTCAGCGTTGTAATGGTCGTAATTCCTTGCTGTTCCAGCATCCCAGTCAAAGCGGAACAAACCAGGCAATTCCTTAGATACTATAACGTTCCCGGAGCCCGTCCCAACATTTTTGGTTCCTTTTGAATGCATTTACGACTATAATTCAGCTTTTACTCGCGGCCGTAGAAGATCGACTACTGTAATTCAGCTCAGCTTTTAATTGCGAAATGTGCCCAGCCCAGCCAAAGCGGCCTAGACCGGCCTCGCCACCTAGCCTATAACCTTCCCGAGGCCTGTCCCGACATTTTTGGTTCGTTTTGAATTAATTTACTACTATAATTCAGCTTTTACTCGCGGCCGTAGAAGATCGACTACTGTAATTCAGCTCAGCTTTTGATTGCAAAATGGGCCCAGCCCGGCCGAGGCGGCCTCGACCGGCCTCGCCACCTAGCCTATAACCTTCCCGGGGCCCGTCCCGACATTTTTTGTATTAGAGGTTTTCTCCTATTTCACCGTTTCACCGCAGACAAACAAAAACTTTCTTTTATATATATAATAATAATATATATATAATGATATTATATATATATAGATAGAAGATAGATAGAAGATAGATAAGGTACGGCATAGACACCCACACAGAGAATTGGGGAATTTACATATGATGTGATGGTTCAACAAAAACTACCATTTGAACAACTTTCATCTTCACTCTTTCATTCCTCTTTTTTCACACCTCTGGAACAAACTCCCCCACTCCCTTCAATCCCACTCCTCCCTCCAGGTCTTTAAACAACTGTTCACCACCATGTCTTATCTTCCCCCATCCAAAGCCTTGATCTTTTCTACTCCCATTAATACACCCCAAATCCACCTCTTTCAATCTCCGACTTCATTCCTGAAATTCCTAGTCTCACTTTGTTTTATACTGTGTACCCCTTCCTCCACCCCCCCCCCACCCCAGCCCTCTCCCTTCCACAGATCTCCCGATGTCCCTGTTGTGCTTGTGTGCTTCCCTCTCTCTTCCCATATTGTGCCCCCCTCCCTTTATTGTTTTATGTGTCCGTTTATGTTTTTTGTGTTTTATGTGCTAGCTCTTACACGAGACTCAATCTTGTATACAAAAACATCAGATATTTTTGATACACAGGACATCAGATATTGATCTATCCACCTATTCAACTTGGCAAGAAGCTAGCTTTGGCTTAATCAATAATATTGTCGTAATATTACTATATTACTTAGAAAAAAACAGATTTTGGTTGTTTACCTCGCCTGGGAGATGACTGTAAAGTTGAACTTGCCAAGGCCAGGTGAAGATGTCTGTATCACTACCGTTGAAGATCCTGTCAACACCGCCACTATTGAGCTGGACCTTGCCGCTGATGCCACAGCGATTGAGCGTCGTTTTCTCTAGAAAAGTAAACAGCGATCATGGATACAGTTGAATAAGCTCACGATACTACAGACTGGAATCTCTCATCACTTAATCCCTTTCAAACCCGCAAGTCTTATCCACATTTCGTAAAGCATCTCGCCTTTTTCTGTTGTCGGGTGGTGATAGCGACAAGTGACCAATAATGCGAAAGTAAAAATCCACCTTAATAGATGGATTTATCAAATGATCATCTTCTACACATTCATCTCTTTCTCTCTGGCTTTGCTCCTTATGCACGGACACATATTTTAAGTTACAAACTCCAAACTTCGGCTACAAATACAACTTTGTGTGGGGGGTAACATAAGCTACATGGCCACGGCCTCACTTGTGGTATTGGGGGCTGGCGGGGGGGAGTCAATTCTCTATGTAAATGTGTACCGTGTAGCGCCACCTGGTGGTGGTGGCAGAGAGTATTACAATTTCCTTTTTTTTACCTGTGCAACACTGAGGTTAAAGCACTCTTTGCACAGGTAAATTTGGCCTCCTTTCCTTCTCCTTCTCAAAAAAACGGAGGGGCCTGTTAAAGCCAGTCATGATGTGTGAGACATTTCTATAGCGGGAAGGGACATCAGGATGAACGGGGACAAAGTGGGGGAGTAGGACGTGAGGACAGGGAGTGTTTTTTGGCAAACAGGACGACTAATTGATCCATCAGCAAAGCGATGGGTTACAAAGGCCCCGCTAGTTACAAATAAAGTCACTTTTCATTACCCCGTAGATATTACTGGGTGAGTCATAAGTCCCAGGACATGGTTTTCGATGCTTATACAAGATTTGTTGGCATGGTCTACCAGGGTGAGCCATAAGCCCCTGGAGTAATAATATATTGCAGTAATACCAGTAATACATAATAACAGGAATAATAATAATATATTACAGTAATACAACAAGTAAAATACCTCCTTAGACATTGAGTGCATCCGTATGACCATCTGCCATTGTCACTGCACAAGATAATGTTTCTCCACGTGCGGTGTGAAAACCAATGCAAAATACCTTGTATTATGGTGCAAAATGCTTCCTGAATGTGTTGTTTCAGTTCATCGACAGATGGCATGCGATGTTCTGCAACCTGAGCTTTACCATACCCCCACAGAACATCGTCACAAGTGGTCAGGTCAGAACTGCGTGGTGGTCACAGAAGTGTTGATGAAGACCTGCCAATCCAAAGGTTGCGAAAATTTCATCGAGGTAATTTCGTACCACACGTGCGTGATGTGCAGGTGTCCCATCCTGCTGGAAATAATTCTCATGGGCTAGTCTACATCATTCAAGTTCAGGTGTGAGGTAATTCTCCAACGTATGCAGATATGACTGCTGGTTCACTGACGCATCAAAAAAGTAAGGACCAATGAGGGTGCGGGCAGATAATGCCACCCAAAGCATAACATGTGATGGGATGGTTTTACACTTCCTCAAAGTAATGTGGATTAGCATCACTCCAAAAGTAAACATTGCATGGAGATAAACTAAGGTAAACAGTACACTCATCACTAAACATAACCTTTGATCTTTTAGGAGTTGTATCTAAAGCTGTCAACATGTGTTCATGATCTGCATCTACCGATTCACAAATGACAGTTGATTTATATGGTTTCATGTGAAGTTCTTCTCTCATTGTGCGACGTATTGATGAACACAAAACCCCCAACTCTGCAGAACGCTTCCGTAATGATTTTTCCGAGATCTGAGAACAGATGTTTGAATGTTTTGAATTCCCAAATCACGTATTTTTGGTCATCCGCTGTGCTTGCTGTCGAGCACACTTCCACTCTGAAATGCCTTTTTCCCCCAAAGATGAAGATTTGATTTTCACAGTGCTGGCTTTCCAAAGCGCTCCTCGAAGTCTTCTTGCACCTGTTTCATCATCTTGTTTGTGTTTCTCCTCTCGTGGTACCACACCACTGCTACCAGCCTCTCTTCCACTGTAAATCAACTGGTTTACCTATGTCATCTTAGTTTAATGTATTCTTTGTATTATCCGGAAAAAAAAAGAAATCAGTATAATATACATGGTATAAACTAGAACGCCACTCAGTGGAGCGCATACTCCCGCCGTGGGTTTAGTTGGAATAATACGTTTTGTTTAACATCCCCTCTCCCCAAAACAATAAATGAAAAAGAAAGTAGGCCCTAACTGTCAGAGAATATATTTTGATACATCTCGGAATTGGAGGAGAAAAACATCATTTAAGAATAAGAATAAAAGCTTTAATGCAGTAAAACAGCAAAAATCTTTCTCAAAAAAAATTCCCCAAAAAAATTCCTGGATCCGGAATAATATCCTGAGCTTCACCAAAAACTAATCAATTCTTCCTCATCCCAAGGGCAATCATCCCACCAACTTTCATCCAAATCCGTTCAGAACTTTTCCAGATATCTTGTTCACAAACACACGAACACACAAACATACGAACACACACACACACACGGACGGACACGATCGAATGCATTACTCCCTGGTGGGAGTAATAAACCTGAAAATTGCAGAGCCAGAACCAGAATTATTTATTTGGTCTGGGAAGCCCATGCGAGGTTTCTTCTTCTTCAGCCTCTCACAACCCTGGGTGAATATGCGATCTTTCAAAAAAAAAAATTGGAATTTTGCCAAATCTGTTTTAATCGTTTGTTAATACTAGGGCATGCCCGTACTATATATATATCTAAAATTATATCCCCCCCCCTATTTACATGAAATGGTTTGGTCCAAAGCGAACGGCTTGCGAGTGGTGACAATCCCCCCCCTCTATTTACATGCAATGGTTCGGTCCAAAGCGAACGGCTTCCGGAGTTTGGTAAAGAAATCGCCATCGCGTACACAAACGCGCAGGAAAGCGAATGAATCGCAAATTCGTTTTTATTAGTTGTAAAACATAATGCCCAATTATTCAATTAGCGCCAACGTATTTTGGCTGTTTGCAATTTAATCGCAAGGCAAAGTAGAAAGAGAAGAGGGAAAAAAAGAAAAGCCTTGCCTTGCTGCAAACAGCTGCTGCAAACAACAACAACAGGGAAGGCTGCACTGTCCGGAAGTTGGCATATCGCAGTTACGATTATTTTAGTGTTAATGGCCAATTATTCAATTAGCGCCAACGTATTTTGGCTGTTTGCAATTTAATCGCAAGGAAAAGTAGAAAGAGAAGAGGGAAAAAAAGAAAAGCCTTGCATTAACGCATTAACGCTTGCATTGCATTAACGGTTCGGCACACGTGATAGCTCGCTGCTCTCTGATTGGTTGAAGCGTTTTTTGGACATAGCTCGGTAGGTACTTGTCCGATTAATTTCAAACCTTGAAAAGGCACATCCTCGGGTCCCCAGCAATATACCTGGCAAGTTTCAAGTATATCGGACCCGTGGTTGTCGAGAAACAGCGGTCACAGACAAACACACAGACACACAGACACACAGACACACAGACACACAGACATACACACAGAGATTGCTGGAATTATAGATAGATACCTCAGCCATTGAAAAATCTGGAACTAAGTCTTTATAAGTTCATCAAATATTGACACCGCGAATGACATTCGCTGAGCTAAATGTTGATATCTCTTCTGAGGTAAAAAAAAAAAAACTAAAAAAAACTTTTAAAGCATTATACGTATCAAACGATACATTTTATGAAACTGGGAAACCTAATACACACTTTGGTGGTTTTAAAATGACAGAATATGTCTTTATTACAACAAAAAAAAATGAACATTGAAGACGACGCTGCTAAAAAAATATACCGCTGTAAAACATAACCACGAGTTTAAACTACATTTACAACAAATATGAAAACTATTTTCATATCGCAATGTTAAATATAGAATATATAGAAGATAGTGTTAAAAAAAAACGAGCCCTATCTCCCAATGATAAAAAATCCTTCAAAAAATTCCTGGATCGGGAATAATATCCTGAGCTTCACCAAAAACTAATCAATTCTTCCTTATCCCAAGGGCAATCATCCCACCAACTTTCATCCAAATCCGTTCAGAACTTTTCCAGATATCTTGTTCACAAACACACGAACACACACACACACACGAACACACACACACACGAACACGAGTGAATGCATTACTCCCTGGCGGGAGTAACAAATCTTGTATAAGCAGCTAAAACCGTGTCCTGGACTTATGACTCACCCTGGAGGTTGCATTAAAAGCTGCGAAATTCATTGCTTTGCTTTTGACTACAAAAGAGGCATAAAAAGCATAAAAAGTTACACAGTATATGAATGAGATGCAGTGCTTTCAGAAAAATATGGACACCCCATGACTTTTTCACATTTGTTGTGTTGCATCCTGAATTTAAAATGGATTAAATTGAGATTTTTTTTTGTCACTGATCTACACATTACCGCATAATGTCAAAGTGGAATTTTTAAATTTTTTTATTTTAGTTAATGCTGAAATATATTGAATGAATAAGTATTCAACCCTTTTGTTTTGACACTCTAAATTGAGCTCAGGTGCATCCAATTTCCTTTGATCATCCTTGAGACGTTTCTACAACTTGATTGGAGTCCACCCGAGGCCAATTCAATTGATTGGACATGATTTAGAGAAGAAATACACCTTTCTATATGAGGTCCCACAGTTGACAGTGCATGTCAGAGCAGAAACTTCACCACGAAGTCTAAGGAACTGTCCGTAGAACACTGAAATTGAATTGTGAGGAAGCATAGATGAGGAGAAGGGTATAAAACAGTTTCTAGAGTGTTAAAAGTTCCCAAGAGCACAGTGAACTTCATCATTGGGAAATGGAAAGAATATGGAACTACCCAGACTCTTCCTGGACCTGGCCGTCCGACCAAACTGAGGAATCGGGCAGAAGAACCTCGGTCAGGGAGGTGACCAGGAACCCAATGACTGCTCTGACAGAACGACAGAGTTCCTTGGCTGAGATGGGAGAACCTGTCGGAAGGACAACAGTCTCTGCGGCACTTCACAAATCTAGGCTTTATGGGACAGCAGCCAGATGGAAGCCACTCCCGAGAAAAAGGCAAATATAACTCCTCCCTCCAGGTCTTTAAAACAGCTGTTCACCACCATCTCTTATCTTCCCCCATCTTTTCTACCCCCGTTAATTCACCCCAGATCCACTTTTTTGAAATACCGACTTTTTTCCTGGAAGTCCTTGCAGTATCCACATGTTTTATACTTCTCCCACCCCCCCCCCCCCCCAACCCTTTCCCACACCTCCTCCCCCAAGCCCTCTCCCTCCCACAGATCTCCCGATGTCCCTGCTCTCAAATGTTGTGCTTGTGTGCTTCCCCTTCTCTCCCCCTCTCCCCATCTTGTCTACTGCTCCCTTTATTATATGTTTTATGTGTCTGTTTGTTTGTTTTTGTGATTAATGTTAGCATTTCATGAGCCTCGATCTTGTATACAAAAACAAAAAAAAATAAAAAAAATGATAGCAAACCTGGAAATTATAAAGAGGTACGTGAAAGACTCTGAGAGCATGAGGCAAAAGACTCTGTGGTCTGATGAGATGAAAATGTAACTCTTTGGCCTGAAAGCAAAGCGTTATGTCTTGTGGAAACCAAGCACAGCTCATTGCCCATCTAACACCATTCCTAGTGTGAAGCATGGTGGTGGCAGCATCATACTATGGGGATGCTTTTCAGTGGCAGGGACTGGGAGACTTGTAAGGATAGAGGGAACAATAAATGGAGCCAAATACTGGCAAATCCTTGAGGATAACTTCTTCAGAGTGCAAAATATCTTAGACTGTGGCGAAGATTTATTTTCCAACAGGACAATGACCCCAAGCAAACAGCCAAAGCAACACTGGAATGGCCTCAGAACAAGAATGTGAAAGTCCTTGAGTGGTCCAGCCAAAGCCCAGACTTGAATCCCATTGAGAATCTGTGGAAAGACTTAAAGATTGCTGTTCACTGATGCTCCGCATCCAACTTGACAGAGCTTCAGCAAATCTTCAAGGAAGAATGGGAGAAACTCCCCAAATCCAGATGTGCAAATCTGATAGACATACAGACGTACCGAAGAAGACTCGAAGCTGTATTCGCTCCCTAAAGCGCTTCTACAAAGTATTGACTCAGGGGGTTGAATACTTATGTAAATTGTATATTTCTGTATTTCATTTTTAATTATTTTGTAAAAAAAATTCTAAACAGAACATTCTACTTTGACATTATCTGGTATTATGTGTAGATCAGTGACAAAAAAATCTCAGTTTAATGCATTTTAAATTCAGGCTGTAACGTCTGAATATGTCAAAAAAGTCGAGGGGTGTGAATACTTTCTGAAGGTACTGTATGTTTTCGACTTCTTATCACTACCTCATCCGTAAATGACAAAAAGCCAGAGGCATTTATGCAATCATACTGCCATAAACGCCGAGAAACACCAGCTAGCAATTGTGCCCCTGCAAGATCACGTGATGTGACATTGTCTTCGGTCACGTGACCCTCCATGAGCAGGAGTGAGGCTCCACAGGCACACTTTTGTTTCCAGATATTTTTGTTTGTGGACAGTGTCATTTTATCTGGAAAACTGGCATTGCATTACATCAATATGCAGAATTTCAGCTTTCTCGCCCTCCGAGAAAGTAGTAAATATTTATATCAGTCGTTGAGTGACTCACTGAGTTGTTAGAAAGGGCTTCCTATATACAGTATATGATGAAATTGGTTGGAAAATAATTCTTACCAATTTTATGATCAGCATTTATTTCTCTACAGAGTTTATGAAAATTCACAAAGAAAATATATATGAGCCACTACTTTCAGAATATCTTTCATGCAGCTATCCCTTATAATCCCAGCATTCCTCTCCTTACTCTGCCGTCATTTCTCCCTTAAATTCACTATTGGTTCACGGGTTATCAAACAGAGTGACCACTATATTCATCATGTGTGTGTGTGTCTGTCTGTGTGTCTGTCTGTTCGTCCGCAGCATAACTACCCGATGATATCATCGGATCTTGATGAAACTTGGGTGGGAGGTTGATATCATGACCTAGTTGTGTCAGAGCTGTTGTGCTTGTGTGCTTCCCTCTCTCTTCCCATCTTGTCTCCCCCTCCCTTTATTGTGTTATGTGTCCGTTTATGTTTTTTGTATTTTATGTGCTAATGTGTGTTTAAAGTGCTCGCTCTTACACGAGCCTCGATCTTGTATAAAAAATATATACATATATATATAAATTAAAAACGACATCCCCTTCAGCAATACCAGTCACCTCATCATATCTTACCAGCTTGTATCATTTTTTCACTTATGTCAGAAAACTGTTCATATTTTTTAATAATAAACATGTGTTGCTGATCCTCTTTGGAAGAGGATATTTTTTTCAGATCTTCTTTGTTGACATCCCCAACACCAAAAACGTAAATATCTGTAAATAAACCAAACAAAACACATGAATTAAGTGGCAGCTCTTTGTTTTGATTTGCTTTCATGGATGTTTATATGTCACAGGCATGATGGACTGAGTGGAGTCCTGCGTCTGATTCTCCTTCTATGTATGTATATAGAAACATTTAAAACTCCGCATCTTACTATAATTCACCAAATGTCTGTCCGTCTGTCTGTCTGTCCGTCTGTTCCCAGGTACCGCAAAAACGGCTGAACCGATCTCAAATAAATTTTGGGTGGGTAATCCTGGGACGCCATGGAGTAAAATAGGCTATATTGTTTTTCCTTTTTTCCCCCAATTTTTCCAATTTTCCAATTTTCCAGTTTTCCCAAACCCCCTGGAGTAAAATAGGCTATATTGTTTTTCCAAATTTTTCCAATTTTTCCAAATATCCCTTATAATCCCAGCATTCCTCTCCTTATTGAGGAACACAATGGAATAATATTTACCTATATGAACAGTGATGTGGCTTTCATTGAAATTCTACAAATACTGTTTAGATTTTGATGATTTGCATGTGATATGATTTAATGGATGTTTATATGAATGGTTTAAAATTAAAAAAAAAAAAAACCTTCAATTTCTGATATTTTGCCTTTTCATTTGGGCCTCCCAATTGGAGCCCCGCCCGTAGGACGGGTACCGTTGCTAGTAAATTCTAATGTCAGAATGTGGTGGCCATTTGTCAAAAAAATGAGTACAGTATAATAAAACTGTTGATCACCAACAGCAGGTAGATATGAAGATCCAAAAAGGGGGTAGCTATAAATATAAGTTTTAACTTTTAAACATGGAGTTAGTTTCTATGTTTTTTTTATACATGGAGTGCAGGGCGAGTTCACAAAACAAAACTCGAGCAAAGTCGATGGTGTGGCAACGCAAATCCCCACGCTTCAAACAGAAAAAGCACAGTTGAAAGATGGCATAAAGTTCCACCAGGAATGATCTAATATCAAATTTTGAGTTTAAAATGTTTTCCCCCCCCCCCCATTTTAACTCGTGACCTTACGTCCACATCCCTAGGGCATGAACTTGGGGTCAAAACGAATAAAATCGTTAAATATTTCATGTGACCCCAATGTTGATTGCAAAAACAAAGTTTCATCGAAAAATGTTTAAAATGTGCCTGCAATTACATATTTTATGACTTAACCTCTTGACCCCACCCAAGGGGGCAGGGCCAAAATAATACTGCTTTTGCACCTTCTCGTGACGTGGTGATCATAACTACCAAGTTTGGTAAATTTCTGCACAAACGTTTTTTAAAAATCAAAAACGTGGGGATAAAGATATTGTTCCATGTGTGAAGTCCGAGGTAGTTCGTGAAGTGTCATAAGGCCTAAGCATGGATTGACGCATTGTGCTCACGTAGGATCGTTCATTTTTACTTTTAACAAAGACTTCATGTTTAGGTTGTCATTCTGTTATTGTATGCTGTTGTAAGGTATCGTTATGTGTGGTAGAGAAGTTACTGCAGTTAGGTTAAAGGGTGTCACATGATCTGTCGTCTGACCTAGTGAGGATCAGGCTAGATAAGGAGCGGGACCACCAAGAGGGAAATTAATTAATAAGGTCGACCCAGCACACGAAAAAGTTCGCTCCATCATCCCACCCTTCCCCGACTCACCTAGACGATTATCAGGAATCATATGTTTCAATTTTTTAACAATTTCCTCTGGGTCCGTGCCCATGTTGTTTCTCCCTGAAATAAACAGGAAATCAAATACCCGTAAATGTGGTGGAGTTAGATATGCCAAGGAAGGAAACATTGAGTTGGGCAAAATGTATTGCATCAACTCTAGTTTTCATCTTTGAAAAAGTCAGACATTTTTCAGCATATTATATGTATGAATACAACATTCAAGTTGTTATCTAGTTATCTAGTTCGGTCAAGTTGTGCCCGACATCTAGTGACATTCATGATCAGATTTCTCCAAACATTCCTATCCTGCAGTGCTTCCCAATGCACTGGTAGCGAGAGAGCTTGGTTGTAGTCTTCACCACATCCATCCAGCACCGACCCCGACCAGGTCTGCCTATTCCTCTTCTTCCCTCAAACATTCCCAGCATGGTCGACTTCTCCAGACTTCCATTTTCTTCATGCATAACATGTCCAAAGTAAGACAGTTTCTGTTGTAGCAAGGGTGATTCTCACGTGTATAGTGGTCTAACTTCTTCAAGCACGGACTACATTTTCAACAAGAAAGAACAATCAGAGATTGCAGACCATCGCCAGGACGTGTTTGTGTGGTGTATTTTGTGTGGTGCTTAATAGCTGTTGCGTTTGTGTGGTTTATTGACGACGTAGATTTATGTTCAATCCAACATGGCTGCCGAACCACGTGACCGATGATGTCATCAATTTAATTCTCCCATACAATTTGGGTAGATCATGTTCAAGAAATTTCAAACTGATCAGATCAAGCGTTCTACTTGTCTAATTATGATGTCATGAAGAAGGAGGCACCGATGACATCATCATGAATATATGTTGTCCCCCCATGTGGAGTACTTGACAGTGAGCCAAGTTTCAATTTTTCCCATAGAGCTGTTTCGGAGATACGTATGGAGGTACAATTTTTTTTCGGTTTTTCCTAGATGGCGCCCGTACCACATGACCTATGACATCATAATTAACATAAAATTTTCTACTGGAGGAGGTGCTGATATGTTGAAAAAATATTGGCAATCGGACCGACGGTTGCAGAGAAAAGCGTACTCACTTTCTGCGCGGACGAACAGACAGACAGACAGACACACACAACCAAACAAACGGACCCAAATGCAACTAGAAAGAGCAATCAGAGATTGCAGACCCTCACCAGGATGTGTTTTCAGTGGTTTTTAAGGCTTTTGTGTTAAAACAAATATGGCGGGTGAACCACGTGACCGATGATGTCATCATTATTATTAGTTTTTTCTCCACCAATTTATCCCGAGATTGTGCTCAATAAATTTAGTCTTGATCGGATGAAGTTTTGTACTTGTCGAATTATGACGTCGTAATGGAAGTACCTATGACATCAGCAGATGTTATTCCACATGGAGAGTTCTTTCCAATGAGCCATGTCTCAATTTTTTTCTATTCAGCGCTTTCAGAGATATAGAGGTGCAAAGTTTTTCGGTTTTTCCAAGATGGCGGCCGAACCACGTGACCTATGACGTCATAAATATCATTTAAAAAATTATACAGGTGGAGTTGCACCTATGGTGAAAATTTCCTGTCAATCGCACCAACGGTTGCAGAGAAAATCATATAATTATTCTGTGCAGACAGACAAACAAACAGACAAACAAACAAATGGACTCAAATGCAACACCCTCTCCTCTGGCGAGGGTAACTAGAGAGTTCATAGAACAGCTTACCCCACACAGTCTTGAGATAAAGGGCATGGGAAGGGTCTTTTAAACTCTTGCTTTCGGTTTCCGAGCACAAGCTGCTTCCGATCACGTGGCGCAATTTTGTATGAATCTCGATATTCCACCACCCTGGGGTAAATTTGATTGGTAGAGATGGTGTAAAATGACGCAATATTTTGCCAAATGGATCGTTTTTGGAAGTGTAAACAGGTCAATTTGCCTTCTGAAGACCAACGTTTATAGTTGGGCTAAGATTCGAACACGGGACAGACAGCTTAGAGGTGAGTGTATGTACCTCCAGGTCAACCTCGTCACCTGTAATAAAATGAATATGTATGAAGTAAAATAAGAAGCCTTTCGTTGCAGGTTCAGATAAAACACAATGGATATAGAATCGGAACAAAGAGCACAGGAGTTACCAATTTACTGTATAAATGGCTTGAGCAACACTTCCAAACGCTGTTACCTTTGGTGCAAGATGTTTCATAAAAAAGACTTACCATCTGTGATAAGAACCACAACATGTCTGACTTCGGTCCAATTAGTGTTACTGTGCATATACTGAGCCTTCAACAGGTTCATATGATCGTGTACTTCTTTCAGGGCATCGCCCATATTTGTCCCACCAGTACCTTCACCTGAAAAACCATGGAAGGTGTGTTTGGCAAAGAGTTATAACTTGTTAGAGATTGTCAAGGTTTTAGAGAAGAATGTTACTTCACTGTTTACTCATATTGTTGGGGGTCATGTGCATATATGTAGGGATGGTAAATGCAAATGGGCAGGTAAGGTTTGCAGTGATATCCAAAAAGAGTACAGTTTGGCAAGAAATCTTTTCAACTGATTTTGAAACTCGCATGTCGTTTTTGACAAAACTGCTACTTGTTACTGAAGATGAAGATCGAATTTCTCAATTGATAATAAGTGACGAAGCTCATTTTCTGCACTCTGCAGACAGCATACCCTCCGCCAGGTGAACAGTTTACGTTTTGTATCCCAGAGGAGACCAGAAAATCACGATACAGAATCACATTTATTATCAAAATCATCCGTCAAATCAAAATCAAATACGCATCCGTATTTGGATCTTCACCAAAATCGAATCGATTAGCCCTTGTCGCACAACCAAACTATTCACCAAGTTTCGTCCAAATCCGTCCACAACTTTTTGAGATATCCTGCTATATATCGTGTTTTGCCCCCATCTCTCAATGGTGAAGAATCACTTAAAAATTCTCAGATGCGGATCAAAAAAATTCAAAAGGTTTGAAATACTCATGCGCCCTCAGACTGTTTAAAATTTCCTTTGCAATAATAATTCCAAGTGGGTAATAGGGCCCACCAAAAACAAAATCCTTTTTTTCTGTGCAAACAAAAGCCAACCAAAAACAAAATCCAAAAAAAACAAAAATCCCGAAACCAAAAACAAAATCCGCCAAAAAAATATTAAAACACAAAAGCAAAATCCAAAAAAAACCCAAAATCCAGAAAACAAAAACAAAATCCTTTTTTCTGTGCAAACAAAAGCCAACCAAAATCAAACAAAACAAAAAATCCCGAAAACAAAAACAAAATCATTTTTTTCTGTGCAAACAAAAGCCAACCAAAATCAAACAAAACAAAAAATCCCGAAAACAAAAACAAAATCATTTTTTTCTGTGCAAACAAAAGCCAACCAAAATCAAACAAAACAAAAAATCCCGAAAACAAAAACAAAATCCTTTTTTTCTGTGCAAACAAAAGCCAACCAAAATCAAACAAAACAAAAAATCCCGAAAACAAAAACAAAATCCTTTTTTCTGTGCAAACAAAAGCCAACCAAAATCAAACAAAACAAAAAATCCCGAAAACAAAAACAAAATCCTTTTTTTCTGTGCAAACAAAAGCCAACCAAAATCAAACAAAACAAAAAATCCCGAAAACAAAAACAAAATCCTTTTTTCTGTGCAAACAAAAGCCAACCAAAATCAAACAAAACAAAAAATCCCGAAAACAAAAACAAAATCCTTTTTTCTGTGCAAACAAAAGCCAACCAAAATCAAACAAAACAAAAAATCCCGAAAACAAAAATAAAATCCTTTTTTCTGTGCAAACAAAAGCCAACCAAAATCAAACAAAACAAAAAATCCCGAAAACAAAAACAAAATCCTTTTTTCTGTGCAAACAAAAGCCAACCAAAATCAAACAAAACAAAAAATCCCGAAAACAAAAACAAAATCCTTTTTTCTGTGCAAACAAAAGCCAACCAAAATCAAACAAAACAAAAAATCCCGAAAACAAAAACAAAATCCTTTTTTCTGTGCAAACAAAAGCCAACCAAAATCAAACAAAACAAAAAATCCCGAAAACAAAAATAAAATCCTTTTTTCTGTGCAAACAAAAGCCAACCAAAATCAAACAAAACAAAAAATCCCGAAAACAAAAACAAAATCCTTTTTTCTGTGCAAACAAAAGCCAACCAAAATCAAACAAAACAAAAAATCCCGAAAACAAAAACAAAATCCTTTTTTCTGTGCAAACAAAAGCCAACCAAAATCAAACAAAACAAAAAATCCCGAAAACAAAAACAAAATCCTTTTTTCTGTGCAAACAAAAGCCAACCAAAATCAAACAAAACAAAAAATCCCGAAAACAAAAACAAAATCCTTTTTTCTGTGCAAACAAAAGCCAACCAAAATCAAACAAAACAAAAAATCCCGAAAACAAAAACAAAATCCTTTTTTTCTGTGCAAACAAAAGCCAACCAAAATCAAACAAAACAAAAAATCCCGAAAACAAAAACAAAATCCTTTTTTCTGTGCAAACAAAAGCCAACCAAAATCAAACAAAACAAAAAATCCCGAAAACAAAAACAAAATCCTTTTTTCTGTGCAAACAAAAGCCAACCAAAATCAAACAAAACAAAAAATCCCGAAAACAAAAACAAAATCCTTTTTTTCTGTGCAAACAAAAGCCAACCAAAATCAAACAAAACAAAAAATCCCGAAAACAAAAACAAAATCCTTTTTTCTGTGCAAACAAAAGCCAACCAAAATCAAACAAAGCAAAAAATCCCGAAAACAAAAACAAAATCCTTTTTTCTGTGCAAACAAAAGCCAACCAAAATCAAACAAAACAAAAAATCCCGAAAACAAAAACAAAATCCCCAAAAATTTTTTTAAAACAAAAGCAAAAAACGAAATTCAAACAAAAACAAAATCCTTTTTTCTGTGCAAACAAAAGCCAACTAAGAACAAAATCCAAAAAAAACAAAATCCCCAAAAAAATTTTTTTTAAAGAAAAGCAAAATCCAAAAACGAAATTAAAAACAAAACAAAAACAAAATCCACCAAAACAAAATCCAAAAAACAAACAAAAACAAAATCCAAAATCCAAACAAAATAATCAGAAAAATATTTGTTAAGATTGAAACAATTGCACAGAAAACCATCAGCTCCAGATCCAGGTGACACCCAACAATTGCACAGAAAACCATCAGCTCTAGATACAGGTGACACCCAACAATTGCACAGAAAACCATCAGCTCCAGATCCAGGTGACACCCAACAATTGCACAGAAAACCATCAGCTCTAGATACAGGTGACACCCAACAATTGCACAGAAAACCATCAGCTCAGGTCCAGGTGACACCCAACAATTGCACAGAAAACAATCAGCTCCAGATCCAGGTGACACCCAACAATTGCACAGAAAACCATCACCTTCAG
Source organism: Myxine glutinosa (assembly GCF_964187855.1). Classification (NCBI taxonomy): domain Eukaryota; kingdom Metazoa; phylum Chordata; class Myxini; order Myxiniformes; family Myxinidae; genus Myxine; species Myxine glutinosa. The sequence continues at coordinate 184,446,940 of NC_136263.1, read as the reverse complement.
ATACAGGTGACACCCAACATTTGTACAGAAAACAATCAGCCCCAGATCCAGGTGACACCCAACATTTGTACAGAAAACAATCAGCTCCAGATCCAGGTGACACCCAACAATTGCACAGAAAACAATCAGCTCCAGATCCAGGTGACACCCAACAATTGCACAGAAAACCATCACCTTCAGATCCAGGTGACACCCAACAATTGCACAGAAAACAATCAGCTCCAGATCCAGATGACACCCAACAATTGCACAGAAAACCATCACCTTCAGATCCAGGTGACACCCAACAATTGCACAGAAAACAATCAGCTCCAGATCCAGGTGACACCCAACAATTGCACAGAAAACCATCACCTTCAGATCCAGGTGACACCCAACAATTGCACAGAAAACAATCAGCTCCAGATCCAGGTGACACCCAACAATTGCACAGAAAACCATCACCTTCAGATCCAGGTGACACCCAACAATTGCACAGAAAACAATCAGCTCCAGATCCAGGTCTCACCCAACAATTGCACAGAAAACCATCAGCTCCAGATCCAGGTGACACCCAACAATTGCACAGAAAACAATCAGCTCCAGATCCAGGTCTCACCCAACAATTGCACAGAAAACCATCAGCTCCAGATCCAGGTGACACCCAACAATTGCACAGAAAACAATCAGCTCCAGATCCAGGTCTCACCCAACAATTGCAATGAAAACCATCAGCTCCAGATCCAGGTGACACCCAACAATTGCACAGAAAACCATCAGCTCCAGATCCAGGTGACACCCAACAATTGCACAGAAAACAATCAGCTCCAGATCCAGGTCTCACCCAACAATTGCACAGAAAACCATCAGCTCCAGATCCAGGTGACACCCAACAATTGCACAGAAAACAATCAGCTCCAGATCCAGGTGACACCCAACAATTTCATGCTCAGATGCGCTCGAGTGAATATCACCTTTTCTTATCTTTTATCAATAAACAATACAACTTTCGCAGAATATCAGTTTGAGCTGTCTCTCACTTTTTTATCTTCTCTCTTACTCTGTACACATGGATGAAGCTCATCATGAAGACTTACTGCCGTTATGGATGCTCGTGTTCGCAAGCCGTTCTATTATCTCATCCGCAAAATAATATTCGTCCACTTCAATCTTCTTCTTCCATGACACCTTCCCAGCAAACACGACAATGCCATATTTGATCGTATCTGTGTAGGCACTGACCTGAAATATAAAAACAAGTTAAATTCAAACTGCGAGCAGTGATGCAGGGGCCCACACCATGACGTCATCAATTTTTTTACCCTCGCCAGAGGAGAGGGTATTGCATTTGAGTCCGTTTGTCTGTCTGTCTGTCTGTTTGTCCGCACAGAATAAATATGATTTTTCTCTGCAACCGTTGGTCTGATTGACTGGAAATTATTGTACCATAGGTGCACCTCCTCCTGTAGAATTTTCTAATGATAATTATGATGTCATAGGTCACATGGTGCGGGCGCCATCTTGGAAAAACTGAAAAACGTTGCACCTCTGTATCTCCTAAAGCACTGCACAGACAAAATTGAGACATGGCTCATTGTAAAGAAATCTCCATTGGGAATAACATATGTTAATGATGATGTCATGGGTGCCTCCATTATGACGTCATAATTCGACTAGTACAAAACTTCATCGATCAAGATGAAATTTCTTGAGTGTCATCGAGAGATGACTTGGTGGATAAAAAAAATAATGATGACGTCATCGGTCACGTGTTTCGGTCGCCAAATTTGTTTCAACACAAAAGCCTTAAAAACCAATAAAAGCACGGCCTGGGGAGGGCCTGCAATCTCTGGTTGCTCTTCTTTTTTTGTTTTTCATTGCCAGACCATGTGACCGATCAATAATAAATTTCACATTCAAGTTGCTATTGTGGAGCAGATGACACAAAAAATGTTTTGTATTAATCGGACAAAAAAAGTTTTTACCTCAACGTGCCTGGCAAACTGCTTCACCGATGACGTCATCTTTAACAACGCTTTTGTACCATGGGTAGGTGATTCTAACCTGACAAGTATTGAATTAATAACATTTGAAGTTTCCAAGAAAAAGTTTTTTTTTAATGTTTTGCTGAAATCCAAATTGGTTGCCATGGTGATTGCAAAATCAAAATTCAGAAAAAAGTTGGCATTAGCTCCCCTTCACCCAAACATTCCTGTCAGGTTTCAATTGGAGCAGCAGTTCTGGAGAAATACCTTTTTTTTTTTAGATTATATCATCATGAAGAGGTACTCCAAGATGACGTCACCTATGACATCATCAATTTTCATCAATTTTGTTTTATCTTTCACTAGCAAAGGTACCCGGTGTTGCTGGGCAACACGGAGTCACTTCCTGATGGGAATATGAAGAGAGAGGGGAGTAAAGGGAGGGGGGTGATGACGGTGGGAGGGCAGGGGAGAGGAGGAAGTGGGAGGGGCTGTGGAGGGTGAGGGGAGGGATAGACGGAGGGGTGTGGGGAGAGACAGAGGGGTAGCGGAGAGACAGAGGGGTGGGGGAGAGACAGAGGGGTGGGGGAGAGACAGAGGGGTGGGGGAGGGACAGAGAGTTTGGGGAGAGACAGAGGGGTGGGGGAGAGACAAGAGGGGTGGAGGAGAGACAGAGAGGTGGGGTTGAGACATAGGGGTGGGGGACATACAGAGGGGTGGGGGAGAGACAGAGGGGTGGAGGTTGAGGCAGAGGGGTGGAGGTTGAGACAGAGGGGTAGGGGAGAGACAAAGAGGGGTGAGGGTTGAGAAAGAGGGGTGGGGGAGAGACAAAGGGGTGGGGGGGAGACAGAGGGGTGGAGGTTGAGACAGAGGGGTTGGGGAGAGACAGAAGGGTGGGGGAGAGACAGAGAGGTGGGGGTTAAGACAGAGGGGTGGGGGAGAGACCGAGGGGTGGGGGTTGAGACAGAGGGGTGGGGGAGAGACAGAGTGTTGGGGGTTGAGACAGAGAGGTGGGGATTGAGACAGAGGGGTGGGGGAGAGACAGAGGGGTGGGGGTTGAGACAGAGGGGTGGGGGAGAGACAGAGGGGGGGTTGAGACAGAGAGGTGGGGGTTGAGACAGAGGGGTGGGGGAGAGACAGAGAGGTGGGGGTTGAGACAGAGCGGTGGGGGAGGGATAGAGAGGTGGGCTTGAGACAGAGGGGTGGGGAAGAGACAGAGGGGTGGGAGTTGAGACAGAGAGGTGAGGGTTGAGACAGAGAGGTGGGGGTTGAGACAGAGGGGTGGGGGAGAGACAGAGAGGTGGGGGTTGAGACAGAGAGTTGGAGGTTGAGACAGAGGGGTGGGGGAGAGACAGAGGGGTGGGGGTTGAGACAGAGGGTCGGGGGAGAGACAGAGGGGTGGGGGAGAGACAGAGGGGTGGGGGTTGAGGCAGAGAGGTGGGGGTTGAGACAGAGGGGTGGAGGAGAGACAGAGAGGTGGGGGTTGAGACAGAGGGGTGTGGGAGAGACAGAGGAAGGGGGAGAGACAGAGGGGTGGGGTTGAGGCAGAGGGGTGGGGGAGAGACAGAGGGGTGGGGGAGAGACAGAGGGGTGGGGGAGAGACAGAGGAAGGGGGAGAGACAGAGGGGTGGAGGTTGAGACAGAGGGGTGGAGGAGAGACAGAGAGGTGGGGTTGAGACAGAGGGGTGGGGGAGAAACAGAGAAAGGGGGAGAGACAGAGGGGTGGGGTTGAGGCAGAGGGGTGGAGGTTGAGACAGAGGGGTGGGGGTTGAGACAGAGAGGTGGGGGTTGAGACAGAGGGGTGGAGGAGAGACAGAGAGGTGGGGTTGAGACAGAGGGGTGGGGGAGAGACAGAGAGGTGGGGTTGAGACAGAGGGGTGGGGGAGAGACAGAGGAAGGGGGAGAGACAGAGGGGTGGGGTTGAGGCAGAGGGGTGGAGGTTGAGACAGAGGGTTGGAGGAGAGACAGAGAGGTGGGGTTGAGACAGAGGGGTGGGGGAGAGACAGAGGAAGGGGGAGAGACAGAGGGGTGGGGTTGAGGCAGAGGGGTGGAGGTTGAGACAGAGGGGTGGGGGAGAGACAGAGGGGTGGGGGAGAGACAGAGGGGTGGGGGAGAGACAGAGCGGTGGGGGAGAGACAGAGGGGTGGGGGAGAGACTGCTGAAGCTTGTGGAGCATTATTGGGGGTGGGGGGTGGGGGTGAGGGAGTCGTCAGCTTTTGGTGAAAATGCGTGATGTAATTTTGATATGTAATTTTGAAAAGCACCTTGACAACAAAGCCAGTGTTACCTGCTGGAAATATGGAGATCGTATATCTCCTTGTCATGTGGAGAGGAAAGCTGGCTTGCAGGTTATACCTGTGTGCGCTTTATACGTGCGTGAAATTTTCCTAGAGCACGTTTTTGTGTGCAAAAACCATTTGTGCAAAAACACACTCCTCACCTGATCAATGAACTGCTTGGCGAATTGGACGCCTTTCCCAAAAGGTATTCTTCCTACACTGTTGGATGCATCCATAACGAAGTACACGTGCGTCTCGTGCCCGGCACCCACGCTCACCATTCGATTGACATCAACTGTAAAAAGAACAAACAACACATAATATTTTACAAACAACATATAATATTTTACAAACAACATAATATTTTACAAACAACACATGATATTTTACAAATAACACATGATATTTTACAAATAACACATAATATTTCACAAACAACACATAATATTTTACAAACAACACATAATATTTTATAAACAACACATAATATTTTACAAAACGCACATAATATTTCACAAACAACACATAATATTTTTCAAACAAGACAATATTTTACAAACAACACATAATATTTTACAAACAACACATAATATTTTACAAACAACACGTAATATTTTACAAACAACATAATATTTTACAAACAACACATAATATTTTACAAACAACACATAATATTTTACAAACAACACATATTTTACAAACAACACATAATATTTTACAAACAACACATAATATTTTACAAACAACACCTAATATTTTACAAGCAACACATAATATTTTACAAACAACACATAATATTTTACAAACAACACATAATATTTTACAAACAACACTTAATATTTTACAAACAACACATAATATTTTACAAACAACACATGATATTGTTGCGGTTTTGAGAACCCACACTTGTAAATAAATATAACATCATTAAAGGTTAAAGGTAGCACCCCATAGATAGGCCACAAGCAACACGTAGGTCACCATAGGGCATCAGTTATTTCTTTGTATGTGTTAGATAAGGCCATTTTCCAATAGTTGAATCTGCATTGCATCAATCAAATAAGAAGTAGGCCCTTCCGTCCATTTTGCAGCCTGCCTCCAAGCGACGCCATTAAGCGCGCTCCCCAGTCTGTGCCCCATGGCCCTCCCAATTTCTTACGCGCTTTGCCAGCAGCCTTCGCTGCCCGTGGGCTCGCTCAACGGCACCATAAGTCACGAGGTGAAGCCCGGAAAAAGGGGGCGGAGCACCAGGGAGGAGGTGTGGCCACGTCACCCAGCCATCAGGCAGGGCCGGTAAGCCATAACCAGCCAACCAGGGCTGGGGTGACATCACCTGACAGGCGTGGCTTTTGGGGTTCGAGAGCGTTCACTGGCTTGATTATAAAAGTGCGCACGAAAAGCCCTTCAGTAGGACTCAAGAGTATATGCGCTTTACCAAGAGAAAAGCCCTCGTGAGGACTGTGCGGAGAGGACACGAGTGAAAGATTGGTATTGGAAGAACTTATGGTGGTTGAAAGGACGGTACGAGGGAACTGAAGCCCAGCATTGGTAGTTCAAAGAGACACGCTGTGGCAACCCGTTGTACTAAGGGCGAGCGCGCGGCACGCATTGTCACGAACTGCAGCGTGCAGGACATTGGAGAGGGGGCGCTTGGAGCGAGTAGTGCGCATATTACGTACGCCAGTATACCAGCCTTCCCCCCATCATTCTATTTGTCCGTTCGCGTTACGCTAGGTGAAGAGCTGCCTGCCGGGTTTTTCGTCGGCTGGACTGGAGCCGGACTGGAGCCTGGACACCATCGCCGGACCTTCCACCCTACCATCTGCAATCCCAGTGTGAGTGACTGTGTGTGAGACGGGCCCGTTTGTCCAGGGAATAAGTTAAGACTGTAGTTACGGCTGCCCTGTGTACTTTTCCTTCCTCTTTCTTTCCTGCACATTCCTTTCGTTTCCTCTTCTTCTTTGTACATTTGTTAATAAATTGCTCTGTTCTTCCTATTTTCCTGGTTTCCTCTTATCCGATCATCCTAGTCTTTTCTCAATTGGGTAAGCGTGGCACGATTAGGAACTGCTAGAATCGGGTCTAGTCACTGGTTAACAGCTCGGGTCACGGATTGCTATCCGCTCGGCATATCCCATCAATATCCGTGATTCGGGCGGGAGTTATTCCCTCGTTTCCGGCCGGCGTTAGTACTTAGGTAGTAGCGAATCTCTAGGCCTAACAACCCCTACCTAACGCCGCGCCGGGAAGGACATTATAACTTCCAGGGTAGCGTCAGCCAGATAAGAGGACAAGTTGTATTAACCCCCCCACCCCCCCTTGTTAAGGGAAGAGCCGACGTTTGAGATCCGTAACAATATTTTACAAACAACACATAATATTTTACAAACAACACAATATTTTACAAACAACACATAATATTTTACAAACAACACGTAATATTTTACAAACAACACATAATATTTTACAAACAACACATAATATTTTGCTTTTCAATTGATCCTTGATAAACCATTTCAATGATTTTGAACCTGGGCTTTATGGACATATGTGAACCTGGGCTTTATGGACATATGTGAACCTGGACTTTATGGACATATGTGAACCTGGGTTTTATGGACATATGTGAACCCGTGCTTTATGGACATATGTGAACCCACGCTTTATGGACATATGTGAACCCGCGCTTTCTGGACATATGTGAACCCGCGCTTTATGGACATATGTAAACCTGGGCTTTATGGACATATGTGAACCTGGGCTTTATGGACATATGTGAACCCACGCTTTATGGACATATGTGAACCTGCGCTTTATGGACGTATTTGAACCTGGGCTTTATGGACATATGTGAACCCGCGCTTTATGGACATACTTTATGTGAACCCGTGCTTTATGGACATATGTGAACCCGCGCTTTATGGACATATGTGAACCCGCACTTTATGGACATATGTGAACCTGGGTTATGTGGATATATGTGAACCTGCGCTTTATGGACATATGTGAACCCGCGCTTTATGGACATATGTGAACCTGGGTTATGTGGATATATGTGAACCTGCGCTTTATGGACATATGTGAACCCGCGCTTTATGGACATATGTGAACCCGCGCTTTATGGACATATGTGAACCTGCGCTTTATGGACATATGTGAACCCGCGCTTTATGGACATATGTGAACCCGCGCTTTATGAACATGTGTGAACCCGTGCTTTGTGGACATATGTGAACCTTAGCTTTATGGACGTATGTGAACCTGGGCTTTATGACAAGGACGAAATTATTAAATTTTGGTGAAGATCTGAATATGGATTCGGTTACGAGAATTATTTAATTTTTAAGTGATTCGTGACCATTGAGAGATCGGGCGAAAAGTGATATATGACATGATATTTCAAAAAGTTATGGATGAATTATGACTAAACTCGGTGAATGAGTTGGTTAGGTGACAAGAACAAGCCGATTAGATTTTGGTTCAGGTTAGAAGCCAGATCCGGCCTATCAGTGGGATACAAAACGAAGTTCACCAGGTGGAGGTATCCTCTATACTGAGTGCCGTTCTAGTTATTATTGGCAATTATTATAACTATAACGTGTGTTATATCAGGTCATTGAAAAGATCAGACCATCCCTCGCCATTCTAAATCCGCCATGATAAAATGTACTTCAGAGAGGGTGTTGTGGCGGACACAAAAGCCCACTGGCGTGGTGACATCATTCCGCGCACCAAGTGGGCGGTGGCCACGCACCAGGGGTAGGCGTGGCCTCATGGATACACCGGGCGCCCAGCCCGGAGAGTACAGTGTTACAGTGAGCTCTTACAATAAAGACGTTTATATGTTACCGCTTGTCCGCTTCCTCCTTGCTCACAAGCAGCGCGCGTAACGCCGCGCTTTACTGGTGACCCTCGACGTTGGATCTGCCGGAGCGATCCTTCCACACGCGATGCCATCGCCATGGCCGACTTCGTCAAACTTCCGGAATTTTGGGAGGCTCAGGCCGAAGTCTGGTTCGTCCAGGCCGAAGCCCAATTTCAGCTTCGGCGCCTCACCGGCGATGACACGCGCTATTGCCACGTCGTCGCCTCCCTCGGGCCCAGCACGGCCGCTCGAGTTGTGTCCGTCCTTCGCCACCCACCGAACGGCCACAAGTACGAGGCACTCAAGCGGCTACTCCTAGCCACGTTCGGCCTCACGGACGACGCACGGGCCGACCGCCTTCTGGATCTCCCCGAGCTCGGTGAGACGCGCCCGTCGGTCCGAATGGACCATATGCTGTCACTGTTGGGCGACGAAGCCCCCGGTTCGCTATTCCGGGCGCTTTTCCGGCGCCAACTTCCAGCGCAGGTCTGCCTCGCGTTGGCCGGGACCGAGCTAACGGAACCCCGAGCATTGGCGGCCGAGGCAGACAGGTACTTCGCCGCTTCGGACACGCGGGCGAGCGTCGGCGTGGCCGTCACGGCCCTCGAGGCTGATGTTCAGCAGCATGTTCCACAGCATCAGCTTCTACAGCATACGCAGCATGCTGATACGCACCTCGTGAACGCCGCCACGCCCCGCCCACCGCCGCGGCGAAAACCGCCACCGCGGGGAACAACTACACCGGCCTGGCGGAGCCAGCCGCGCTCCTCCAGCTCCACCACCTGGTGCTGGTTCCACGCCAAGTTCGGCCACGAAGCTCGGCGGTGTCATCCGCCGTGCTCCTTCAACGGGTCGGGAAACGCCCAGGCCGGCGCTCAATAGTGGCGATGAGCGCCGGCCGTTCGAGCAGCCTGCTGTTCATAATGGACACCTTCTCCGGGCGCCGTTACCTGTGCGACACGGGAGCGCAGGTGAGTGTCATTCCCGCCGGCACGTCAGACAAGCACGCCGCGGGTGGGGGCCCCGCGATGCTTGCCGCGAACGGGACGCCCATCCGTACGTACGGAAAACGCTGCCTCTCTCTGCGGTTTGGAGGGCAGGTTTTCCGATGGACGTTCGTCACCGCCGACGTGCCCATGGCACTGCTTGGCGCGGACTTCCTGTGCGCTAATGGGCTCCTGGTCGACGTCAAGCGCAGACGTCTTGTCCAGGCCGAGACGTTCAGCTCGCTCGCTTGTGCGTTGCCCAGCTCAACGAGCGGCTTGCCAAGCGGCTTGCCGAACGGTTCGGTTCCGGCCACGTTGGTCTGTACGCTTCCGGCAGTGGACGCATTCACCCACCTCCTCGCCGGCTTCCCGGCCCTCACGTGGCCCACCTTCTCGGCGGGGGCCGTCAAGCACGGGGTGGCCCATCACATCCCCACCGTCGGGCCACCGGTCTACGCCCGGGCACGCCGCCTCGAGCCGACGAAGCTGGCGGTGGCAAAAGCGGTGTTCGCTACCCTGGAGCGACTCGGCATCGTGCGGCGCTCAGAGAGCGCTTGGGCGTCGCCGCTGCACATCGTGCCGAAGCCCGGCGGGGGATGGCGACCGTGCGGGGACTATCGCCGTCTCAATGACGCCACGACTCCCGACTGCTACCCCGTCCCCCACATTCAGGACTTTTCCGCCCGTTTAGCGGGCAGGTCCTTCTTCTCGAAGGTGGACCGCACCACCCGGTGGCCGGAGGCCGTGCCCTTGGCGTCGACAACGGCGGCCGATGTCGCGCAGGCTTTCATCGCCACCTGGGTCGCCCGGTTCGGCGCCCCCTCAGACATCTCATCCGACCGCGGCCCCCAGTTCACCTCGGAGCTCTGGGGGGCGGTTGCGCAGGGGCTCGGGGTCCGGCTGCACCGAACCACGGCCTACCACCCCCAGGCTAACGGCCTGTGTGAGCGATTTCACCGCTCATTGAAGGCCGCGCTCCGGGCCACCCTCCGCGACGGCGGCTGGGTCGACAGGCTCCCCTGGGTCCTGCTGGGCCTCCGGACGGCGCCCAAGGAGGACCTGCGCGCATCCGCGGCGGAGTTGGTCTTCGGGCAACCGCTGCGGGTGCCGTTCGAGTTCCTCCCCGACTCCACGGCACCATGGTCCGCGGCACAGCAGCGCTCCGCTCTGCAAGAGACCGCCCAGAGGTTCGCCCCGGTGCCAACGGCATGCCACGGGCACCCACCGACGCACGTCGCCCCGGAGCTTCGCACGGTGGAGTACGTCTTCGTCCGCCACGATGCCCATCGGACACCACTGCGGCCCCCGTACGACGGGCCTTTCCGCGTGCTGGAGACCGGGGCGAAGCACTTCACCCTGGACATCGGCGGTACTCCTGACCACGTTTCGGTAGACCGCCTCAAGCCGGCCCACCTCGATGTGGACCATCCACCGCCAGTGGCCCGACCCCTACGTCGGGGCCGCCCTCCTGCGGGCGGACCCCCGGCACCGCCCAGCCCCGCCGCCACGCCGCCCCCCGGTCCTGCACCCATCCCAGGGGCAGCCAGGGGCATCCCACCTGGCATCCCTGCACCCCGGATGCCGCCGATCGCCAGGGGGCGCTTCGGCCGGGTCATTCGTCTGCCCTGCAAACTGGCCCTCCAGGTGCGCGGGAATTCTGGGGGGGCGCGTGTGGCGGACACAAAAGCCCACTGGCGTGGTGACATCATTCCGCGCACCAAGTGGGCGGTGGCCACGCACCAGGGGTAGGCGTGGCCTCATGGATACACCGGGCGCCCAGCCCGGAGAGTACAGTGTTACAGTGAGCTCTTACAATAAAGACGTTTATATGTTACCGCTTGTCCGCTTCCTCCTTGCTCACAAGCAGCGCGCGTAACGCCGCGCTTTAGTGTAAAGGTGGGGGTGAAAGAGGAGGCAAGTCACAAAACCCATTGGGGAGGGTGGATATTATCAGTATTAATATTGATTTGTCATAACATTAATATTATGCTATTGTCATGAGCGTTGTTGTTACTTTTCTTTTTTGAAGCAGCTTTGGAAAAACGCCACGATAAAGCTATCTTAACACGGATATACACCTCAACACGCAACACCCTTATGAAGGGGAAGTTAAATCGCTTTAACCTAGATTGTGTGACCATTAGTCATCCTGTCAAGTTTAGTTGGGATTGGATAAGTAACCACCGAATGTAACAAGATCAAAAATCGTCAGACAGACAGACAGACACCAAATTGTCTATTTTAGTATGATGATGATTACAATCCTATTGCCATTTTGAGAGTTATTTGTGTTTAGAGAATATTGTGGTAGATCACAGTTGTCATTGGAATGGGATACAACCCATTGCAGCAGAACACAAATCCTATTTGGAACATACCAATCCCAGCATAACATACCAATCTAGAACTGATAGCCAAATCAGCAAAAGCAAAACTTTCCACCACAAAATCAATGATAATTCCCATTTTCATAACAATACTATTCTACATTTTTAAACCTTCTAATAAGTTTTTCGCATCAACTTCTTCTCTTCGGATAAAATGTTATCAGCATCGTATCTCCCATTCAAAGCTTATTATATAACCTCAAATTGATACTCAATGTTAGGGGAATATTCACGTTTCATTGCTCGGATACCATGCACTATCAAAGACAGATTTCTGAAGCAGTAAACTCTTTTTTCATCACACAGGAAACAACTACCTCACTTATCTATACTAGAGAAGGGCTGTTTGTCTGTTTGTGTGTATGTTTGTCACCATTCTTCTCAAAGATGGCTGAACAGATCTTCGCTAAACTTTCAGAGGTTCATCAGTGAGTGCAGAGGATTGTTTCAGGCAAAAAAAAAACATAAAAAATTTTTTTTGTTTTTTTATTTCTTTTGAAATTTTAGGAAATTTTTTTTGGGGGGTTTTTGGGGGATTTTTTGTTTTAATTGCTCTATCGTGGGTGTAGAGAAGTGTGTCGGGATCACATTCCTTTGTGGGTGGAGGGAAGTGTTTTTGGCCCCCACGAAAAATTGACCAGGCAATGCCGGGTACCCCTGCTAGTACGTATTATAAACAGCATGGCAAGTGTAAAGTAAGTGCAAATTGTTATAGTAATATTGTCCAACAATTTAATCATAATTTTATACAATTTCTCCTTACTTTTTATGAAAATATTTTTTGAAAACCATGTATAACATTCCAAACAATTCAAAACAAACAACGAATACACCGCACCTCTATTCGAGCTGCTTGCAATCTGTGCTTTGGCAAGTTTCATGGCAACATCATCAATTGTGTCATAACTGTAATAATCTGCAAAGCAAAGCATAATCATCCATAGATGTTAATGGAACACCTTACTCAGTGAGGTCTTAAATTGGGAGGCATCTGCAAGCAGCACATTTGATTGGTCAAGGTGACATAAAATGCCATAACATTTTGTCCAATTACTGTTAAATGGAATGGTTCTGAAAGTGTCAATAAGGTGATTTGTGTTCCACAGCGTTCAAGTGTATAATTCAATTTAAATAAAATAAAGAATTTAAAGATTGTTTAAAGAAAACTTTTTTGAAGAAGTGTACCACCATTAATTAATACACCACCTTATTTAGCACGTTACATTATGCAGTTCTTCCTGCTTGTTGTTTGTATCCTTTATGAGGTCCCGAAAAGCAGGAATTTCCTGTTTGTAATGATTTTCAATGTTGTTTGACTGCCAGACAGACAGAAAGACTAAAAATATTACCTTACTCCTATCTGCCCATGCGCAATCAGGACAAGATTTCGTGCAATTTGCCAAATTCGGAGCCAAAGTACTGCTAAACTGCAGGTTTGTGTTCAAAATATAAATTCTGCTGAAATGAAGCTGCTCCGCTACCTTTTACAGCAAGAGCTGAAGTTAAAGAGAATGACCTGGGTTCCAATGGCTTAAATAATGATGGGCGTACCCACCTGAACTAGTTCAGTCACTCGAATTATTGGGTCTCACTGTCAGTCATGATCTTTCTTGGGCACACCACATTTCTAAGATGGCCTCCAAAGCCATTCAGTGACTGGGCATCCTCCATCATACAAATTTCTTTCTTTGCACACTTGCACTCCTTTCTACCTACAAGGCCTTAATCTGCAGCTTAATGAACTACTGCTCTACCCTCCGGGCTGGTTTCCCTGCCTGACACCTGCTCAACGTTTCACTGGAGAAACCAAGGTCCTCAACATCATTGGAATCTCCTGCGACGAAGCTGAGTCTATAGGCCGATTACTTCGCCATTGCAGACAGGTCGGTGGTCTCACTGTCTCCTGCCGCCTCCTTTCTGATCTGGCACCTTTTGCTATTTCTGTGTATTGTCTTTGTCTCCCCCAAACACCCTCCCACTAGGGTTTCTGTAGGGCTCACATGGTCCACCATCAACCACCTTCTGGTGAAACTACCAAAATCCAGGATCACTGCTCACTTCCACTCATCTGTTCCTCTTTTTTCCTGCCTGTGGAATCACCTTCCACATCCTCTTCAATCTCACTCTTCCCTCCAGGTCAGCAAGACAGCTGTTCACCTCCATCTCAGATCATCCCCAGTCATAAACCATGATCTTTTCTGTCCTTGTTAACCCCACCAAAATCCTTCCAATTTTCCAGTTTTCCCTCCTTGGAGTTTCCTTATCTATCCATTTTGTCCACCACATACATGCGTGTGTTGCATCCTGTTTTTGTCTGTTACGTCCTAATCCGTACACTGGACTAGCTCTTCCACGAGCCTCAACTACCACCTTATTTAACATGTATACAAAATGTGTATACAAAATGTGTATACAAAATGTGTATACAAAATGTGTATACAAAATGTGTATACAAAATGTGTATACAAAATGTGTATACAAAATGTGTATACAAAATGTGTATACAAAATGTGCATACAAAATGTGTATACAAAATGTGTATACAAAATGTGTATACAAAATGTGTATACAAAATGTGCATACAAAATGTGTATACAAAATGTATACAAAATGTATACAAATGATGTATACAAAATGATGTACAATGATGTATACAAAAAAGTGTTGTATAACTCTGAGATAACTTTCCAAAACATGTAGCAATATGAAACCGCAATTTAATGTAATATGTGTGTTATTAGAGTTAGACAGTCGGTACAAGTTGGCTGCCTTCGGTGTTGTTTCCAAGATCCAGCAGGATCTCACAAGCTCACCTTCACACCTCGGCTCATTTCCGGTCCATTCACGGGTCACAAGGCAAAGTCGTTTCCTGGACCCCATCATGATGAGTTTTGGGTTCGAGCAGCTATATGTAATTGTAGAGCCCTGGTCATAATTTTCATTTGATTGGTACACTCCAAATGGTAGCCCTGGGTTGGGGCAATATGTATCTGTGGGTGAGAACAAAATTATCAAGTTTTTGCAATAATAATGTTATGGATCTGGTCTAGGTGGTAAAATGGGAAATAGGTTACAATAGTTATTTAATAGTGCATGTTAGAATAAGTGTGGTGTAATTGCTGTAATTAATGAGAGAGTGATGAGTAGTGTTTGGAGAACCCCCCTCTTCCCAAATCTCAGTGTTCGTGTCTACGATTTGTCTATGTGTAAATTTACATTCTGAAGCAGTTAGAAGCACCATAGCTCAACCACATGTGGTGTGACCGTGTGGAATTCCGCGACCGTGTGGATGATGGTCCGACACGTCCCGCAGAACTTTATACAAGGCCGCACACTGCACTTGCTCTCTCGTTTCTCTACTTTGTGGTGCTTTGCTCTTACTCCTATCCTGAGTCCCTGCTACTGGTGGTTGGTTGTGGTCCGTGCTGATACTAAATACATGCCAAATCTAAGGTGCCTCCCCAGCTAACTCTTTTGGTGGTGTGTGGTGCGCTTATGACCTCGTTGGATTGGCACGCAAGGTGCTGCATTAGTCCGTCCCATGCATAGGAGTAGATGGGGTTTTGTAATCACTTCAGTGTGTCTGTCTGTCTGTCTGTCTGTCTGTGTGTCTGTCTGTCCGGGCCGTAACTTTCTTTTTTACCATTTGAGTTTTGTCATCAAATTTTCACCAAAGCTTTATTATGACAATACGGAGAAGGCAAATTAATAATTTTGTCAGAAGGTCAAAAGGTTAAAGGTCAGAGTCACATAAAATCATCAATTTTCATCCAATTAACCTGAAATTTAAATTTACCATTTGAGTTTTGTCATTAAATGTTCACCAAAGCTTTACTATGATAATATGGAGAAGATTAATTAATAATTTTGTCAGAAGGTCAAAGGTCAGCATCACATAAAATTGTCAATTTTCATCCAATTAACCTGAAATTTAAATTTACCATTTGAGTTTTGTCATTACATTTTCAACAAAGCTTTATTATGAGAATATGGAGAAGATTAATTAATAATTTGGTCAAAGGGTCAAAGGTCAGCATCACAAAAAATTGTCAATTTCAATCCGATTGACCTGAAATTTTAAGAATTTACATATTGGGTCACTGAATTGGTTCACCAATCAAAAGGTACAAGCTGACTGTTTTGTTTTTTTTAGATCAAAAGGTCAAAGGTTAAGTTTGCGTAAAATCACCAATTTTCACCCGATTGACCTGAAATTGAAATAATTTGCATATCGGGTCACTGAATTGGTTCACTAATCATAAGGTAGGCATTGATGTTTTTATTTTTTACAGCAAAAGGTAAAGGTTGCATAAAATCAGAATTTTTTGTCAAATTGACCAGAAATTTAAAGAATTTGCATATTGGGTCACAGAATGGGTTCACCAATCAAAAGCTAGAAGCTGATTTTTTTTTTGATCTAAAGCTCAAAGGTCATGGCTGCATAAAATCATCAATCTTCATTTTGTATTTTTTTTTTAACTTCTTTTGAACATATGGAAGAAGAAGAAAACGTCTGAATATAAACGGATGCGGATGGGCTTTGCATTTGCAGATGCTTTCTAGTTTCTTTTCTAGTCATTTGATACAGTCCGTGATCATCACTTTGCCGCTGTGATTTTCTTCCTCTACCCCTCCATCAACTATCCCCCCTTATCCTTGTTAATGAATTAATTGTTTGATGATAACCTGTGCGTGGTCATCTGGAGCGGGCTCCATAGCGCATAGTCGATCCGTGAGACGGGTAGATTGGGTTCACGCTGAAGCCCTTGTAAAGCGGGTCGCTTGGCGGACTCGATCGGCCAATATTGTCGGGCAGATTCGCTGCGGTCGTGTTATTAAATGCTGATTCACACCAAATTAAACTGGCAGGTGCAAAGACCTTTTCAACCATTACCTGCCAGGTGTGACCATCGTGGAAGATGCGTGTCCGTAACAATACTTTCTTTATAAGTATACGTTCCAACATTCCTCAATTGAAGCTTGTAATTTTGAAGTATAACTTTCAAGTTAATCACATTCACCACTTATAGTCGGACAGTTTCAAGTCAGGCAGACTGGTAAAGTACAAGTTTCAACTGACGTGCTTTCACAGTCTCAAATCACTGCATTGCCCAACTAGAACGGTACTCAGTAGAGAGCACACCTCCACCTGGTTGGCCATATCACTCAATGGTGAAGAATCACTTTAAAAATTATACTAGCCGGATCCGGATCTTCATCCAAATTGAATCGATTCTTCCTTGTCACACACACACCCTGTCCAACAAGTTTCGTCCAAATCCATCCATAACTTTTTGAGATATCCTGCTATGTTTTGTTTTTGGCCCGATCTACCAATGGTGAAGAATCTCTAGTAGCCGGATCCGAATCCGGTTCTTCACCAAACTCTAGCCATTTCGTCCTTGTCACATACGCTACATTTCGGCCAAATTTCGTCCGAATCCGTCCACAACTTTTTGAGATATTTTGTTCACAAACAGACAAACAGACAGCGGTGAAAACATGACCTCCATCCACCTTTGGTGGCGGAGTTAATACATTTCCATGAATAGCTTTCAATGGGAAATTACATCAGATAATCTATTTGATTAAATTTAATCCGAAGTTCCATAATCCAAAAATTTGAAGGAGGGAAAAAACGAACTTCACACTCACCACCTCGGTCACAAGAAGGCAGAGTGCCATTCCAACGTCCATTGACCATGCAGGTTCGTTCCAGAGAACCCATGAGCTGGAAACCAGGCTCACATTGAAAACTAAGAGTTTCTCCAACTTTGTACCATGGTTGCCTTCTCTGATTCTCCACCCAGCCGTCTTTGATTTCAACGTTACCAATACAGTTAACAGCTATCAGAACCAGGGTGAAATGGAAAAGATAAAATTACACAAGGACGTACAAGGAAACAGACAGGAGAAGCTAACTTCACCCATCATCATCATCATCATCTTCATCACCCATCCCTTACATCCCACTTAATGTAACTCGACATCCCTTTAACATCTACAGCAAGGATTTAGGCAGTGCATAAGATCATTCATGTCCACAACCAGACAGTACAGCCAACTTTTCATCCATATCGGAATGATGGTTTGCTTTTAAGAGGCAAAATTTGATATGGCTACCAGACCGTGTGACCTATGATGTTTACATTTTCAAACTGTAGTCCCCATGGCAAGTCGATCAGATATATGAAATTTAGCATCAATCGATTAAGCGGTTCAAGAGAAGGAAGATATCCAAATTTTCCCTTTAATTCTATATTGCTGCCATGCCATGTAACCCATGATGTCATCGTTATCAATGAAATATTCTTCATGGCGAGTTCCTCCCATGCTGAAAGTTTTGCATCAATCGGACAAGCGGTTGCAGAAAAAAAAATTTAAGCAAAAATATATAGACTGGACATGCACACAGACACAGACAGCCAGGGGCATCACAATAGTTTCGCAATCCCTTCAGGACGAGACTAAACATTGTGGTAGTGAAGATGAACTTGGATAAATAGATGGGCTAATATGGTCAACATCACCCAGGAGTGAGATCGACAAGCCTCCCAATCGCAAATATGAAATTGAGAATTCTCCGCATAAGGCAAAGACAAAATTAGCACCAAAATCGGGCAGATAACTAAATAAATCGTGCATTTTGTGATAAAAGCATGAAACATGGCACAAGGTTCGAACTCATCAAGACAAACAAATCTAGACCCGAGGCCATCTCACATTTTGCCCTAAATGGCGCTGGCAGCCATTTACAAAGATGGCCACCCGAAAAACCTATTTTTCCAATATATTAAATACAACTATCTTACTATAATTCACCAAATGTCCGTCTGTCCATCCGTTCCCAGGTACCGCAAAAACGGCTGAACTGATCGCAACGACATTTTGGGTGGGTAATCCTGGGACCCCTTGGAGTAAAATAGGCTATATTGTTTTTCCAATTTTTCCCCAATTTTTTCAATTTTCCAATTTTCCAGTTTTTCCAAATACAATGGAATAATATTTACCGATATGAACAGTGATGTGGCTTTTATTGAAATTCTACAAATACTGTTTAGATTATGATGATTTGCTTGTGATATGATTTAACGGATGTTTACATAAATCGTTCAAAATAAAAAGTCTTCAATTTCTGATATTTTGCCTTTTTATTTGGGCCTCCAAATTGAAGCCCCGCCCGTAGGGCAGGTAGCGTTGCTAGTATTAAATAATACTTTAACATATATTAAATACTACAATATATTAAATACTAGCCGAAAGCACCCGGCGTTGCCCGGGTTCTTTTTGAATGAATTTACTACTACAATTCAGCTTTTACTCACGGCTGTAGAGATTGACTACTATAATTCAGCTCAGCTTTTAATTGCGAAATGGGCCCAGCCCGGCCGAGGCGGCCTCGACCGGCCTCGCCACCTAGCTTATAACCTTCCCGGGGCCCGTCCCGACATTTTTAGTTATTTTTGAATGAATTTACTACTATAAGTCAGCTTTTACTCGCGGCCGTAGAAGATTGACTACTATAATTCAGCTCAGCTATTAATTGCGAAATTGGCTCAGCCTGGCCGAGGCGGCCTGGACCGGCCTCGCCACCTAGCCTATAACCTTCCTGGGGCCCGTCCCAAAATTTTTAGTTCTTTTTGAATGAATTTACTACTATAATTCAGCTTTTACTCACGGCCGTAAAAGATTGACTACTATAATTCAGCTCAGCTTTTAATTGCGAAATGGGCCCAGCCCGGCCGAAGCGGCCTCGACTGGCCTAGCCACCTAGCCTATAACCTTCCCGGGGCCCGTCCCGACATTTTTTGTTCTTTTTGAATGAATTTACTACTATAAGTCAGCTTTTACTCGTGGCCGTAGAAGATTGACTACTATAATTCAGCTCAGATTTTAATTGCGAAATGGGCCCAGCCCGGCCGAGGCGGCCTCGACCGGCCTCACCACCTAGCCTATAACCTTCCCGGGGCCCGTCCTGACATTTTTAGTTCTTTTTGAATGAATTTACTGCTATAATTCAGCTTTTACGCACGGCCGTAGAAGATTGACTACTATAATTCAGCTCAGCTTTTAATTGCGAAATGGGCTCAGCCCGACCCAGGCAGCCTCGACCGGCCTCGCCACCTAGCCTATAACCTTCCCTGGGCCCGTCCCGACATTTTTTGTTTCAGAGGTTTCCTCCTATCTTTCACCGTTCAGGAGATTAGCGTGTGCAGACAAACAAACAAACAAACAAACAAACAAAAACTTTCTTTTATATATACTAGGGCATGCCCGTACTATATATATGCCCGTACTATATATCTATCTAAAATTATATCCCCCCCCTCTATTTACATGAAATGGTTTGGTCCATTCGCAACGCCAAAGCGAACGGCGAACGGCTTGCGAGTACAGTGACAATCCCCCCCCCCTCTATTTACATGAAATGGTTTCGTCCATTCGCAACGACCACAGAACCCCCCCCCCCTCTATTTACATGGAATGGTTTGGTCCATTCGCAACGCCGGCACACGCGATCGTTCGCTGCTCTCTGATTGGTTGAATCGTTTTTTGGACATAGCTCGGTAAGTAATTGTCCGATTAATATGAAACCTTGAAAAGGCACATCCTCGGGTCCCCAGCAATATACCTGGCAAGTTAAAAGTATATCGGACCCGTGGTTGTCGAGAAACAGCGGTCACAGACAAACAAACAAACGTACAGACGTACAGACAGACAGACAGAGATTACTGGAATTATAGATAGATAGATATTAAGCTATAATTTTGGTGCCAGAATGAATATAGATTTTTGGGAGTAAGGATTTTTGAAATTGCTTTCTAGTGTAATGTTGTTGTGTAACAAACTGTTGACGCTCGCCATTGATATTGAAATAAAACCACTATTTATATGCATAATATAACAGATTTATTTCAAGTAATAAAAGACATAAAAAGTTCATATTTTAGGGTGCTTCTGGACACCTGAAGCCGATTTGAAAATTGACCAATGTGATTTTAGGTCCCAAAACTGCACTTTTCCACATGTTAGGGTAGGGTTGGATAAAGGCATAGAGAAGGCCAAGAGTTAGAAAATGCTATAATTTTCTCCCAATATCTAGGGACAAATTTCAATATCCTTGTCAAAAATCATGCATGGCATTACTCCACCTGGGTGGTACCGGCATGTGGGTAGGTAATTAATCTCAAAATATACGTTTATTCTTCAATAAATTGAATTAATGGCAGATTGATCAGCTGTGAGTTTGCAAGATCTTGAGTTAAATGACAGCTGATTTTGACTTCAGTGAATTTACAGTTCAATCAATATCCTATTCTGCTGGAAAGGATATACTTGCTCTGGAAAAATAATTTGCTGATTCTTCGGAAGAAGGAATGAAACTTATTATTAATTCTTGTCCATGATATCAACTGTCCAAAAAAAACCAACAAGAATTTCTGAGAAGACATACACGTCACATCAAGGACAATCATGTCACATGATAATTGTAAGATGATCGCAAATATATCGATTTATTGAGCATTCAATGGAGTTGATAGAACTACGTGATTTGAAGCACCTACGTTTGCACACTGCTTCCCTTGCGGTTTCACCATATGCATTTATGAGTCTGGTCCATCTTCCGCGCCTTGAACATGTCCTCCAAGGCACTGGAAATGGCCGATAACCCTCGGGACAGACGAAGAAGGCCAGACTGCCTTCCACAGCTTCTTCTGGCCACGTAACCTCTCCATATTTTATGTCAAAGTTCTTTGGACAATTTGCTGCTTGTCCTGTTGATGTTTGTCCTGTACAAAAGAGAATGTATGCCAAAAAAATACCCCACAACAAATGAAACATCATATTTTGCACTCATTTTGTCATTATGACAAAGCATTTTCTTTGTGCAAATAAAGACTAACAAAATTAGAAGCAACCGCAAGCAGAAACTAAAATGTCGGCGAATCTCTCAATAGTGAAGAATCACTTTTTAAAATTCTAGTATCTGGATATTCACCAAAATCTGATCAATTCGTCCTTGTCGCACTTCTAACCTGTCCACCAAATTTTGTCCGAATCCGTCCACAACGTTTTGAGACATCGTGCTATATATCATGTTTGGCCCCATCTCTCAATAGTGAAGAATCACTTCTTCTAATTATGGTATCTCGATGTTCACCAAAATCTCATCAATTCGTCCCTGTCGCACTTCCAACAAGTCTGTCAAATTTTGTCCGAATCCGTCCACAACGTTTTGAGATATCCTGGTCACAAACAAACAAACATCTTCGGTGGCGGAGGTAACCAGACGTAAAAGCAATGCATGCCCACTATTAGATACAAGCTGTAATATCTTATAGACAGATGCGAGGATTGCTATTTTGAATGTACCAAGCAGATGAAACAATATTCACAGCGAGTCTGGTCAACATACCGGATTTGCATATTTGGAGGAAAACAAAAATGATCACCCAAGACACCATCTTCGGTCTCCGCGTACAAGAAGAGCAGAAAGCCACAACACCTGATGCAGCAAACTGCAACACAACCAGCGGGTTAAAAAACACAAGTTGATGTTGCAATGTTTTTACAAAGCAAACATACCATATCACTCACTGAACCCGCCTATTGTTGTGTCTTTCACTCGTTTCTCATCCATACAGAGTCATTTACAAGAAGTCTGGTGTTTGTCTTCTGAAGGTCACGGCAGAAAGATTAACCTGTCGGTAAATCCTATGTGACGATTCCATGTCCCCATTTCCTTTGTCTTCATCAATTCTGATATTGTCTCCCATTGTTAATGTACCCTGATTAGTACTGCCAGCCTGCATTGGCACACAATTCAAACAATCAACTCGATCAACACAAAGGCCAGGGGGGGGGCGTGGTGGAGGGGCGGGGTGGGGGGTGTCGGGGGGGGGGGGGGGTCGGAGGGGGGGACCACGTTATTCTTTTTATTACTGACAATTATTGGACTGTTATTATTGTTAATATTATTGTTTTGCAATATTGTGATGTTATTGTTATTATTATGCTATTTACATTATTCTTGTTATTACCCTCGCCTGAGGAGAGGGTATTGCATTTGAGTCCGTTTGTCTGTCTGTCTGTTTGTCTGTCTGTTTGTCCACACAGAATAAATAGGATTTTCTCTGCAACCGTTGGTCCGATCGACAGAAAATTTTCACCATAGGTGCAACTCCACCTGAATAATTTTTTAATGATAATTATGACGTCATAGGTCACGTGGTTCGACCGCCATCTCGGAAAAACCGAAAACTTTCAACCTCTATATCTCTGAAAGCGCTGAATATAAAAAATTGGGAAATGGCTCATTGTAAAGAACTCTCCATGGGGAATAAAATATGTTAATGATGATGTCATAGATGCCTCCATTATGACGTCATAATTCGACAAATACAAAACTTCATTGATCAAGGTGAAATTTCTTGAGTGTCATGTCAGCATAAACTGGTGGAGAAAAAATAATAATGACGTCATCGGTCGCGTGGATCGGCCGCCATATTTGTTTTAACACAAAAGCCTTAAAAACCACTGAAAATACATCCTGGCGAGGGTTTGCAATCTCTGATTGCTCTTTCTTGTTACTTTTGTCATTTGAAGTGGCCTTGAAAGAATTCCGCAATAAGGTGGAATGACGCTCAAGCTGCTATATATACACCTTCCAAAGGTGGAAAACGGCAATTAAACATGGGAATTCCTCCGGATTTTTTGCAGTCGATTCTAAAGCAACAAAGGCTAAGTGAGTGTGAAAATAACTGAGTGAGTCCTCTTACTCGTGATACAATTGAGGGTTCTGAAGCGTCACTCATAATATACCCTCTCCCACCACCACTGGGGGCGGCGCTACATGGTACACGCTTACCAGGATGGTTTACATCGCCCCGCCTTCGGAAGTCGGAACTCCAGGTATACTTGGTATAGAATAACCAGCACTCTAAATGTAACTCTGACGTAGTCGGGGGCCAAATCTTCCCCATGCTTCCCTGCTGTCCGGATTCGGCAGGGTAGCGCGGTCACGGTCAACGTACAGATCGGTCCCCATGGACCGGCACTTTCCCTCTCTCTCCTTAACTCTGTCGTGGCCCTGACTTTGTGATGGCCGGTACACCATCCTGGATGTGGGGGATCTCTGGGTCACTCCTGGAAGACCAATCGGCTGTCTCCATGCCGCGGGCTTGTTTGAGAGAACTGTCAGGGGCTATACAACCAAGACCACCTCGCCAACTACAAGGCAACCACTTCATCTTCCAAAGGGTTCATGGGCCACTGCAATCATGGCTAAGATGTTACTTTTCCTCATCACATTTTATATCAAAGCAATGGATGGTTTTGATGGAATAATCTCAATGCAAAAATGGCCTCAGCTGCAGGAGAGTAAAATGGATGCCACATACACAGCAAGTTGAGCCAAGGGGTTTGGTAAACAAAAGACTGAGATAACAGTGACAGATTGTTAATTATTTACACATCTGAAGTTTCACCAAAGCACATTTTTATCGATGGGAATTCAAGAGCAACATTCATGGTTCAGAGACAAGAAATGCAAGTTAATATTCTGCAAATCTTCCTGATTGTCCACCATCTTCTATCCATACAATTCATAAATGATACTCATATTTTCAAGTGATACAACGAAAATAGGATTACACAAGGAAATCTCGACACAGGAGACCAATCGACATATGACGTCTCGTCTACACCACACCACATCTCCAACCCCAACCCAATCCATGAGGACACTTACCCTCCACGACACCAACACCATCCACACCACTCAGAAATCCAACCCAAGATCCACTCAATGGGAATGGGGAGAATGATCGGTGCGGGGAGGGCAGGTGCATCGATGTAAATCACAGATGGGGCAAACAGTTGCAACACATGGGGATTTGGGAAAGAGAGGAGTTAGGAAATGGTTGCTTCAACACAGATGACTGTATGTTGACTCCGACAATCACCCACAAATCAGAGAGTAAATATGTCAAGACTAGGAAGAGTACCCGTTCCAAGTGACAGGAAAAGTCATGGAATCCATCATCGCTTCGGATATCAAACCTTTCCTCTTCTCCAATGGCTTGATCTCTGATCATCAATTTGGATTCAGACCTGGACACTCTACTCTGCACATGCTGCTACTGCTGTCTCAACAATGGATGCAGATCCTCAATGCCAAACAGGAAATCAGAGCTGTCTCCCTTGACATATCACGTGCCTTCGATACGGTCTGCCACCCCGCTCTGCTTACCAAACTCTCCTCCTATGGTATCCATGGAAATCTCCACGCATTGATTGCGGACTTCCTTTCTGGTCGCAGTCCATGTGTGGCCCTGAATGGAATTCTCTCATCTCCCCTTCCTGTTCAGGCTGCAGTTCCCCAAGGCAGTGTTCTGGGCCCTGTGCTTTTTCTGGTCTTCATCAATGATCTCTCCGACTCTGAAAAATCGTCTCTATCTCTTTGCTGATGACTCCACTCTCTGCCGCTCCATTCCTCGTCCCTCAGATCGGCAGTCTGGAGCCTCTTCACTCTCTGCAGACCTGGACAAAATCACAGACTGGTCAAACAAGTGGAACATGTCTTTCAATTCTGACAAATCTCACACACTCACTATGTCTTTCCGAAAATACCATCTGGACAACCCTCCCATCTACTTTCTGAACAATTCTCTCAAAGAAGTTCTGTCACTCAAACTTTTGGGTCTCACTATCTGCCATGATCTTTCCTGGGAAAACCACATTTCCAAGCTGGCCTCCAAAGCCAGTCACAGACTTGGCATCCTCCGTCATGCGAGGTCCTTCCTTGGCACACCTGAGCTCCTCGCCACATACAAGGCTTTCATCCGCAGCTCAATGGAATGCTGTTCTCCCCTCTGGGCTGGTGCTCCTGCCTCACACCTAGCTCGGCTTCACGCTGTTGAAACCAAAGCTTTCAGCATCATTGGAATCTCCCGCGATGAAACTGATTCTTAGGGCCTTTCACTCACTCACTGCAGGCAGGTTGGTGGTCTTTCTGTCTTCTACAGACTCCTCTCCGGCTTTGCTCCCCCAGCTTTGTCTCTGCTCTGTCCCCCAAATATTCCTTCAGGTCACACAAGATCTGCCAGCAACCCTCTTTGGTGAGACTGCCAAAATCAAGACTCTCTGCTCACCTTCACTGTTTCATTCCTCTTTTCTCCCGCCTCTGGAACAAACTCTCTCACTCTCTCCAATCCCACTCCTCCCTCCAGGTCTTTAAAACAGCTGTTCACCACCTTTACTTCTCTTATCTTCCCCCATCCAAAACCTTGATCTTTTCTACCCCCCTTAATTCACCCCAGATCCACTTTTTTGAAATACCGACTTCTTTCGTGGACGTCCTAGCAGTGTCCACGTGTTTTTTTTTTTTACCTCTCCCACCCCCATCCCATGCCTCCTACCCCAAAGCCCTCTCCCTCCCACAGATCTCACGATGTCCCTGTTTTCTACTGTTGTGCTTGTGTGCTTCCCTCTCTCTCCCCATCTTGTCTCCCGCTCCCTTCATTATACGTTTTATGTGTCTATTAATGTTTTTTTGTGATTAATGTTAGCTCTTACACAAGCCTTGATCTTGTATACAAAAAAAACAAAAAAACTTAAGTACCATGTTCGTAAGTGACGCGAAACGCGGGGATAGGCCTCGTTGCGTACGTGTGATTCTGCATTAAAAAAATTAATTTACTCTTTAACTGTTGGGTCGATTGACATGAAATTTTACCATGGGAGCGGCTCCGCCTGTACAATTTTTTTATCCATAATTATGACGTCATAGGTTGCGTGGTACAGATGCCATCTTGAAAAACGTTCCACCTCTATATCTCCGAAACCTCTCAATGGAAAAAATGTAAACAAGGCTCATTGTCATGTACTCCCCATGGGGAATATGATATACTAATGATGATGTAATTGGTGCCTTCGTTATGACGTCATAATTCGACAAGTATAAAGCTTCATCCGATCATTATTTAAAAAAAAAATTCTCTGAAACCGTTAGTCTGATGGACACAAAATTTTCACCATAGGAGCGCCTCATCCTGTAGAATATTTTCATGATAACTGTGACGTCATCGGTCACGTGGTGCAGGCGCCATCTTGGAAAAACCGAAGAATGTTACATATCTCCGAAACCGCTCCATAGAAAAAAGAGGTACGTGGCTCATTGTAAAGAACTCCTCGTGGGGTATAAGTGTTGTTAACGATGACGTCATTGGTGTCTCAGTTATGATGTTGTGGCGGACACGAAAGCTCAATGGCGTGATGGCATCATTCCGCGCACCAAGTGGGCGGCGGCCACGCCCGAGGGGTAGGCGTGGTCGCGGGATATACACCGGGCGCACAGCCCGGAGCGCTCCAGTGCTACAGTGGAGCTCTTGTAATAAAGACTCTTTGAACTTACCGCATTGTCCGCTTCCTCCTTGCTATACAAGTAGCGTGCGTAGCACCGCGCTTCATTGGTGACCCTCCGACGTTCTAGGTCAGCCGCCCGCTGACCACCCGAACCCGCCACAGCAATGGCAACCAACGCGGTCCAAATCAAACTCCCCGAGTTCTGGGAGGCTCAAGCTGAAGTTTGGTTCCTGCAGGCAGAAGCCCAGTTCCGACTTCGAGGCATCACGGTGGACGAGACCATGTACTGGCACGTGGTCGCCTCCCTCGGGCCCGGCACGGCCGCCCGCGTCATGTCGGTCCTGAGGAACCCACCGGCCGACGGCAGGTACGAGGCGATCAAGCGTCTCCTCCTCGCCACGTTCGGCCTCATGGTGGACGCACGGGCCGACCGCCTCCTCGACCTCCCCGAGCTCGGTGACACGCGACCGTCGGTCCGCATGAACCATATGCTGTCGTTGATGGGCGACGAAACCCCGAACGCTCTATTCCGGGCGTTATTTCGACGCCAGCTGCCGGCACGAGTATGCCTCGCC
The DNA here is from genome assembly GCF_964187855.1 of Myxine glutinosa. Lineage (NCBI taxonomy): Eukaryota > Metazoa > Chordata > Myxini > Myxiniformes > Myxinidae > Myxine > Myxine glutinosa. The sequence continues at coordinate 184,419,518 of NC_136263.1, read as the reverse complement.
TTGGCCGGTTCCGCGACGATGGAACCCCGAGCTCTCGCTGCCGAGGCCGACAGGTTCTTCGCAGTTTTGGACACGCAGGCGAGTTTTGGCGTGGCCGTCGCGAATCCCGAGGCTGATGCACACCTCGTGGCTGATGCTGATGCACACCTCGCGGCCGCCGCCACGCCCCTCCCACCACCGCCGCCGCGGAGAAAACCACGGCCGCCGCCACCTCCGCCGCCAACCTGGTGTTTTTTCCACGCCCAGTTCGGCCACGAGGCTCGGCAATGTCGCCCGCCGTGCTCATTCGGCAGGTCGGGAAACGCCCGGGCCGGCCCTCGTTAGTGGCACTCAGCGCCAGCCGTTCCAACAGCCTACTGTTCATCACGGACACCTTATCCGGGCGCCGTTACCTGTGCGACACGGGACCGCAGGTGAGTGTCGTTCCCGCCGGTACGTCCGACAAGCAGACTGCGGGCCGGGGCCCCGCGCTACTTGCTGCCAACGGTACGTCCATTCGCACATACGGAAAACGCTGCCTTTCTCTGCGGTTCGGAGGGCAGGTTTTCCGGTGGTCGTTCGTCACTGCCGACGTGCCTATGGCACTGCTCGGCGCGGACTTCCTGTGTGCCAATGGTCTGTTGGTGGACGTAAAGCACAGAAGGCTTGTCCAGGCTGAGACGTTCAGCTCGCTCGCTTGCGCGTTGCCCGCCTCGTTGAGCAGCTCCCGGAGCGGCTCATCGAGCGGCTCGCCGAGCGGCTTGCTGAGCGGTTCGGTTCCGGCCAGGTTCATCTGTACGCTTCCGGCAGCGAACGAATTCACCCGCCTCCTCGCCGGCTTCCCAGCCCTCACGCGGCCCACCTTCTCGGCGGGGGCCGTCAAGCACGGGGTGGAACACCACATCCCCACCGCCGGGCCACCAGTCTACGCCCGGGCACGCCGCCTTGAGCCGATGAAGCTCGCGGTAGCTAAAGCGGAGTTCGCTACGCTGGAGCGGCTCGGCATCGTGCGGCGCTCCGAGAGTGCTTGGGCGTCGCCGCTCCACATCGTGCCAAAGCCCGGCGGGGGATGGCGACCGTGCGGGGACTACCGGCACCTCAACGACGCCACCACCCCTGACCGCTACCCCGTCCCCCACATTCAGGACTTCTCCGCCCGGTTGGCGGGCATGTCCTTCTTTTCAAAGGTGGACCTCATACGCGGCTACCATCAGGTCCCCGTCAGGCCGGAGGACATCCCGAAGACGGCGGTCATCACGCCATTCGGACTTTTCGAATTTCTTCGGATGCCCTTCGGGTTGAAAAATGCGGCTCAGGCGTTCCAGCGACTAATGGACAGCGTCTTGCGCGACTTGGATTTCATCTACGTCTACCTGGACGACATCCTCGTCGCCAACGCGTCCCGCGAAGAGCACCTACACCATCTCCGCACGCTCTTCGAATGTCTGGGCCAGCACGGCCTCATCGTGAACCCTGCCAAGTGCCGGTCCCATTGGCCCCGTTTACCGTGCCGGAACGTAGGTTCGACCACGTGCACGTGGACCTGGTTGGACCTCTGCCCCCCTCGCGGGGTTTCACCCATGTCCTGACAATGGTGGACCGCACCACCCGGTGGCCGGAGGCCGTGCCTTTGGCGGCGACGACGGCGGCGGACGTCACGCAGGCGTTCATCGCCACCTGGGCGCCCCCTCGGACATCTCGTCCGACCGCGGCCCCCAGTTCACCTCGGAGCTCTGGGGGGCGGTCGCGCGGGGGCTCGGGGTCCGGCTGCACCGAACCACGGCCTACCACCCCCAGGCCAACGGCCTGTGCGAGCGGTTCCACCGCTCGTTGAAGGCCGCGCTCTGGGCCACCCTCCGCGACGGCGGCTGGGTCGACAGGCTCCCCTGGGTCCTGCTGGGCCTCCGGACGGCGCCCAAGGACGACCTGCGCGCATCCGCGGTGGAGTTGGTCTTCGGACAACCGCTGTGGGTGCCGGGCGAGTTCCTCCCCGACTCCACGGCACCATGGTCCGTGGCGCAGGAGCGCTCCGCGCTGAGGGAGACAGCCCGGAGGTTCGCCCTTGTGCCGACGGTGCACCACGGGCACCCGCCTACGCACGTCGCCCCGGAGCTTCGCACCGCGGAGTACATCTTCGTCCGGCACGACGCCCACAGGACACCACTGCGGGCCCCGTGGGACGGGCCTTTCCGCGTGCTGGAGACCGGGGTGAAACATTTCACCTTGGACATCGGCGGTACTCCCGACCGCGTCTCAGTGGATCGCCTCAAGCCGGCCCACCTCGACGTGGACTACCCACCGCCGGTAGCTCGGCCTCCGCGTTGGGGCCGCCCCCCTGTGGGCGGACCACCGGCACCGCCCAGGCCCGCCGGCACGCCGCCCCCCGGTCCTGCACCCATCCCGGGTACAGCCGGAGGCATCCCAGCTGGCATTCCTGCACCCCGGACGCCGCCAGTCGCCAGAGGGCGCTTCGGCCGGGTCATCCGTTTGCCCCGCAAACTGGCCCTCCAGGTGCGCGGGAATTCTGGGGGGTTGCGTGTGGCGGACACGAAAGCTCACTGGCGTGATGGCATCATTCCGCGCACCAAGTGGGCGGCGTCCACGCCCGAGGGGTAGGCGTGGCCGCGGGATATACACCGGGCGCGCAGCCCGGAGCGCTCCAGTTCTACAGTGGAGCTCTTGTAATAAAGACTCTTTGAACTTACCGCGTTGTCCGCTTCCTCCTTGCTATACAAGTTGCGCGCGTAGCACCGCGCTTCAATGTCATAATTCGACAGAGACAATGCTTAGTCTGATCAGTTTGAAATTTATTGAGTGTGATCCAAGCAGCAATTATGTTGGAGAATATAAATGTATGATGTCATCGCTCACGTGTTGTGGCAACCATATTGGATCAAAGAAAAATATGTTCAAAAACAGAAGAGTTGGCTCGCAACAAGTTGACTGCGCAGGGTAAGTATTCTATGAATACCATCGAGTTGTTTTATGGATTAGATCTGAGTGCACCTTATGTTCTTACATCTCATGTTTTGGTGGCAATGAAACGGATTGAACAAACCGCCAACATTACCCAAAATTCAACTTGTGCGGCATTTGAATTGAAGATTCGGTTCATTTTGAAAAAATCCAGTGACTTTCTCTACCCACATTTTGCCTACCCTTACCACCACTTTATTGTTGTTGCCATGCTAATTTCCACGGAGCACAGACTAATCATTCCTAGGCTAATCATTATTTGACCAACCAGGAGTCATGACAAGGCTACCACCCTCTTCTGCTCTTACAGGAATGTTTTGTTTAGTTCAGCTTAGTCAGTTTTAACCTGGCTGTAAATAAATAATTCTGCAATATCTTTCGGGTAAATAAAATGTTCATTGTGTAATGATATATTTGCCCACTTTATTCACTTTTAAAAGTGTACAACACACACAAAGGTGGGGAAGGGGGTATGTGTGCTAATTTTCAAACAGTAAACATGATAATTTTCATCATTTTTTGGCGTATGTTGTTGGGGTGAGGGTTATGAAAAAGAGTACGTTGTGTACACTAGTTTAGCTTATTGGTATTGACAAACCCATCGTATTGTAACGTGGGAGGGGAGATAGATGGGAGGGGAGGGAATTTGTCAGCATAAGTAATCTTGTAAAACTTGCACTGATGAGGTAGTCAGTGTTAGTGTGAACTTTAAGACAATATAGAGTAAGGTTGTTGTATAAAACCTCCTGTTTATGAGTGAGGCCGGGTGAGGACTTGGGTAGCAAGGAACCGACAGGCGCTGCTTGCTGTTAAAGGCAACATTACGGGCTGATTTGCAGGCACATCCGAATTTTTTTGTCATTTCCACATTATACTTTTTTTGCCACCTCATGATGATTGGTATTTATTGTTAGGTTGAAATCTTACTTATTCTTACTTTAATCTTGGTTATTACCCCACGCATGAAGTGAAAAGCAGGGTGAAGCAATTAGTTCCCTTTGTCTGTCTGTCTTTTAGGGACCTCATGAAGGACAAACGACAGACACGAATAACTAATTTAACGTGTTAAATAAGGAGGTGTAATAGACGGTGCATTACCGGCGGCAAATAAAAAAAGTTTTTTTTTTCAACCTTTAAATCCTTTATTTTGTTTCCATTGAAATATATACTTGAACACGAACAACAACAATAACAACGGACATTTTAAGGCCATTTTCCCTGCAAGAGCGGGGGTTAGCCTTGCGATCCCCATGACAATATTCTCCATTTTGCCCTATTTTCTGCATCTCTCCTTGTTAAACCCCTTGCCCGCATTTCTTCTTCCACCATCTTTAGCCAAGTCTTTCTCGGTCTTCCCCGTCCTCTACTTACTTCCACATTCATTTCCATCACTCTTCTCAACCAGTCACTTTCATCTTTCCTCAACACATGACCAAACCATCTCAGTCTGTTCCTATTCACAGCATCAATCACAGGCTCTATTCCCATCATCTTTTGCAATTCATCATTTGTCTTCCTCTCTCTCAACGATACTCCGCACATCCACCGAACCATTCACATTTCCACCCTTTCCAGCCTTCGTTGCTGCTCGACGTTCATTACCCATGTCTCGCTCCCATAAATCATAACACTTCTCACATATGCAGCATACACCTTTCCCTTCAGCTTCAACGACACTCCCCTCCTCATCAGCACGCCACTCAGTTCCCGAAACTTCTTCCATGCACATCTCACTCGAGCAACCGTTGCTGAGTCTGATCCACCTTCTCCATTCAACATGTCACCTAGGTAGCAAAATGTTTTCACACCTTCCAGCTTCACTCCATCTCCAAGATACAACTCAACATTTCCTCCATCTGCAGCTCCCTCTGTGCACACCTTACACTTGAATGTAGCTGCCATACTGGTTAATGACCCTTTCAGACCACTACATTTTTGATGAACCCACTCAGCGCACATTGTACATTGAATGGAGTTCACTCCGACACCCTTCCTACACACAGCACAGGGCCACTTCCCAGTTCTTTCCACCTCACCACATGCTTTACCACTTGCCATCACCTTCGTCTTTCTGATATTCACCTTCAGACCTTTTGCCTCCATACATTCCTTACACTTGTTCATCTTCTCCTTCAGTCCATCCATACTTTCTGCAATCAACACCAGATCATCTGCATACAACAACTCCCATGGTAAACCCTCCTTTACGTTTTGAGCCAGCACCTCCATCACAGCTACAAAAAGTAGTGGACTTAGTACCGACCCCTGATGCACCCCCACCTTCACCTCAAACACACCACTGTTCCCGTCCTTCGTCATTACAGCTGTGCGCGCTCTTTTGTACATTGCCAAGACTACTCTGATCAACCATTCCTCCACTTCTAACTTCCTCAATGCCCATGTCACTACTTCACGTGGAACCCTATCAAATGCTTTCTCCAGATCAACAAACCCAAGAAACAACTTCTTCCTCTTCTCCATGTACTTCTCCTGCAACTGCCGTACAATAAAAATCGTGTCTCTCATTCCTCTTCCTGGCATAAATCCAAACTGCATTTCGTCGATCTTCACTTTCTTCCGTATCCTCTTCTCCAACACCCTTTCCAATACCTTCTTTCTATGCTCCAATAACTGTATCGCTCCATACGATTGGGCCTGGTGTTGGCTCCGTGGTTAGGGTGCCGGCTTGGGATCAGCAAACTCCAAAATCCTTTCACCTTCTCCATTCCTCACACCATATCGGTAACCCCCATGAACTCCCTCAAAACCGTCTATACTCCTTTCCACATGTCCATTTGGGTGTCCTCCAACCACAACAACTTCCTCATCTTTCACGTTTTCCATCAGCTTCTCTATCGCACACCAGAACTTGTCCTTCTCTTCATCGCTCCGACCAACCTGCGGAGCATATCCCGAGATAACGTTCACCAAGAGCTTTCCAATCATCATTTTCACCATCATCAACCTTTCACTCACTCTAGTCACACTCACCACACTGTCTACAAACTCCTCAGAAAACAGGACACCAACGCCATGCACGCCCTCCGGGCACCCTTGCCACACAAACTTGTATTTCTGTCCCTGCCTACCCTTCACCATTCTCACACCACTTCCCTTCCATCTCGTCTCCTGCACACAACATATGTCCACTCTTCTTCTGACCAATACTTCCACCACTTCTCCTGATCTCCCTGTCATTGTCCCCACATTCCATGTCCTAATCCTCAGAAACTGATCTCCACGTCGGGCATCAGACGTTTCGTCGTCATAAATGGAGTGATTTCCACCCTTGCTTCGATCGGGTTCCCCACCTTGATTTTTGACGAGAGGGAGTGAGATCCCCCACAGGGTACTTCGGGCTGTACCCTGCCCATATGTAATTACCCTCACCTGAGGAGAGGGTATTGCATTTGAGGCCGTTTGTCTGTTTGTTTGTTTGTCCGCACAGATTAAATATGATTTTCTCTGCAACCGTTGGTTCCATCGACAGGAAATTTTCACCAGACGTGCAACTCCACCTGTAGAATTTTTTAATGATAATTATGACGTCATAGGTCACGTGGTCTGGCCGCCATCTTGGAAAAACCGTAAAACTTTGCACCTTTATATCTCCAAAAGCGCCGAATAGAAAAAATTGAGAAATGGCTCATTGTAAAGAACTCTCCATGGGGAATAAAATATGTTAAAGATGATGTCATAGGTGCCTCTATTATGGCGTCATAATTCGACAAGTACAAAAACGTCATCCGATCAAGATGAAATTTCTTGAGCGTCATCCAGGGATAAATTGGTGGAAAAAAAAAAACTGATGTCATCGGTGGCCGCCATATTTGGTGGCTTGGCCGCCATATTTGTTGGTTTGGCCGCCATATTTGGCCACCATGGTGGTTCGGCCACCATATTTGTCATAAATTGGTGGAGAAAAAAATAATAATGATGACGTCATTGGTCACGTGGTTCGGCCGCCATATTTGTTTTAACACAAAAGCCTTTAAAAAACCACTGAAAATACATCCTGGCGAGGGTTTGCAATCTCCGATTGCTCTTTTTCTTGTTGTAATTGTCATGGTTCCCTTTTTGAGGCAATGCTTTTTGGCCGGATGCCCTTCCTGACGCCAACCCTTTAGTCGCCTCTTACGACACGCAGGGATACGGTGTGCCTATTCTAAACCGGGGTAAACACCAGGGATACTTGAACACCGTAGAACACAAATCGCCTGTTGGCACTACCTAAAACCTCCGGCTTAGCAGTACTTGGACAAAATATTATGCTATCTCGACCAATAAAATTTTCTACTCATGCTCTCCAGCGGGGGAATATCGACATTCAGACATGTCGGAAATATTGATCGTGCTCGTAAACGCAAAGCAAGAGTTGAAAAGGCCTCGCCTATGTCGTTTTTTCTCAAGACTGGGTGGGGTAAGGTGTTCTATGAACTCTCTAGTTAACACGAGTATAAATTTCGTTCCACTGTATTATCCACAGTAAATCTGTGGAATTGCGATTTGGATAATATCGGCACAGAATGACTTCCCATTTTCGACGGAATCTTTGACAAAACCACCTTTAGAGGCCATTTTTCCCCGAAAAGCGGGGGTCGGTCTTTTTCCGGCAGGGTTTGCTTTTTCCGGTCCCCTTTTTGAAGCAATGTTTTATGGCCGGATGCCCTTCCTGCCACCAACCCTGTTAGTCACCTCTTGCGACACACAGGGAATTACCAGTGAGCTGGTACTCTATTTGCCGACCTCGGAAGGATGACAGGCTGAGTCAACCCCCCTGGTGTTAATTCAACGATCGACCAGGATTTGAACCCAGGATCCTAGGATCCCAAGCCGGCACCCTAACCGCTGAGCGAAATAATCTGTGACAACAGGTGGGATTATGACGGAGTAGGGTAAGTCACTGGACTCGATGTCAAGGAAAAGTATGTGTCTGATGCTGAAGACACTTCACTCGGCTAGGGCTACAACACACAATGAACAAGCAAGGGATCAATTTTAAAAAAACAAAAAAAACATGTGCCTCACCATCTCTACCTCTGAACAGATATTGAAACGACACACTCATCTTACTTTGTGGGTCGTAGGTGGAATAACATAACCCTTCCACCTTGTGTTCGTGCCTCTGAGCGATCTGGCCTGGGTTTGAATTTCGACTCGGTGAGAAACTGTCACCCTGGTGTCTCGCAGGGTGGGTGAGGGATCAATATGTGTGCCGTCCCTTGGATGGACGCGAAACTGGGCATCCCGCCTGCCAGCATTAGTGGGTGAGATGGCAGGGTGCGCTTGGCGAAGAGTCCGTGAGCTCAAGATCCCACGGTGTCCGCTTCTCTGGCCAAATTCCAAATCCCTGCTCTAGCAAGCAGAGGGCGTCGCATCAGCCATCAGTAGCACTGGCGCCATCAGCCAAAGATGCTAATAATCACAGCCGCGTGATACAATGGAAAGAGGAAGAAGAAGTGGAAAAATCGTTCAATTGAGTAGTGTAAAGGACATTAATACCTTGGGTATAAACAAACCTCACCACCATCTCGAAATCAATTTCAGTTTTTGCAATTCACCAGGCAACAACGAATAAGTTAGAACAGATTACGTTAGGAGAAAGCTTTTAATAATGTGAACAAGCATCATCGGGGGCCATTGACAAACCGAAAGCTGACTATTATGAAATGTCAACCCAATCCATCTTTAATACATCTAAAAAGCTCACTTTGACTTCCTCATGCCTTTTGGTATTTGCCTTCTTGCCATTTTTCCATAATCCTGAAAATTGTACACCGCTCCTTTCCTATGCCATCGCCAGGCGCTGCATAATGTCATTGCCGGGCACCGAAGGGGGCTTGGCAATGACGCACGCTGGAAGGGAGTACTCAGTTTTCACTCTGGTTGTTTGTTTGTTTGTTTGTTTTCATATTTGTTTGTCCGGCGATATCTCAGCCATCCTTTGAGCTAGGAAGCTGAAATTTCGGCACAACAGTAAGTACTTTGTCAAAAACAGTAATTTTTGTTTTTTGATTAATCAATTAATTGATTAGTTAGTTAATTATTTATCGATTAATTAAGTCCTTATATATTTTCTTTCTCTTCTGGACATTATCTCAGGCACCTTTTGAGGTAGGAAGCTGATATTTGGACATGACAATGACCAAGTCATTTGGCTATAAAGGATATTTTTGATTTATTGATTAATCAATTAATTATTGATTGATTAACCCAATTATTTCATTTTTCCGATTAATGACTTATTTCATTATTTTTCAAAAGGTTACAGCTTCGGATGAAGCACTGGTGGTTTAGGCGTGTATGCTATTAGCCAATTGATTAAGAAAATATTTTATGATCATTGTTTATTGATTTTAATTATGCAATTAATCAGTCAATTACTGTACACCTCTCCCACCCAATACAGTCTATATGAGCTGCACGGCGTTATTGCCGGGCGCCTAATGCGCGCCGGCAATGCTGCGCTGGAGGATATTTATTTATTTGACATGGGGGCGGTGTACTTTGAATGTATCTGTACTTGTTACCCTCGCCAGAGGAGAGGGTATTGCATTTGAGTCCGTTTGTTTGCCTGTTTGTTTGTCTGTTTGTCTGTTTGTTTGTCCGCACAGAATAAATATGATTTTCTCTGAAACCGTTGGTCCGATTGACAGGAAAGTTTCACCATAGGTGCAACTCCACCTGTATAATTTTTTAATGATAATTATGACGCCATAGGTCACGTGGTTCGGCCGCCATCTTGGAAAAACCAAAAAACCTTGCACCTCTATATCTCCGAAAGCGCTGAATAGAAAAAAATTGAGACATGGCTCATTGTAAAGAACTCTCCATGGGGAATAAAATATGTTAATGATGATGTCATAGGTGCCTCCATTATGACGTCATAATTCGACAGGTACAAAACTTCATCCGATCAAGATGAAATTTCTTGAGTGTCATGTAGGCATAAATTGGTGGAGAAAAAAAAAATGATGTCATTGATCACGTGGTTCGGCCGCCATATTTGTTTTAACACAAAAGCCTTAAAAACCACTGAAAATACATCCTGGCAAGGGTTTGCAATCTCTGATGACTCTTTTTCTTGTTTTTAATATTGTTATGCAGAAGAGGTGTGGGGGGTCCATAGCCAGACTGTGGTAAGTGTATTATGGTCCGTGTGTTTCAAGTAGCGGTTACATTAGTTACACGTGACGCTGAGGAGGCAGTGTATGTAATCTATAGACAGGTTAGATCTTAATATGTTGGCGTGAACACCTTGTGGTAGGCTGGACTAGTAGGCGATAATTTCTTATGACTATGAGAGAGACACACATCTGTCTGGCCATCACAATCTGTCCAGCCATTGTGTGTCAGCCATGGTGGCATAATGTGCTCTGGAGACAGAAGTGCCATCCTCCAATTTTTTTTATCGGCACCGACCCCCGCATCCCCCATGGGTGGGGAATCCATAGCAGAGAACACCACCCAGGAGGAGAAGAGATCGAGAGGGACCATGCTGTTGGAGGCAGGAATCAGAAGAGACCTGGTGATGAAGAAGAAGAGGCCTCGTTGTTGAGAGAGGAGATCTTGTGTAGAAGGACAGCAAAACCGATCAAGAAGTTGTGGAGTGGACAAAACACAAGTGTGGCTTTATTTAACGTCCATTCGAGGGACGACACCCATATTGATGAATCACTCTGCTTGTGAAACACGGGATGACATTTTATAGCTGTGTTGGGATTCAATCCCAGGTGAGGCAGCTTCGAGGCGAGCATGCGTCCTCATACCTCTAGGGCCTAGGCCATCCTGCCAGCCTTTGTCTTTACGAATTGACCTCAATAAGTGGAGATACCAACAAAAACAATCATACAGGTGGTATTCAACACACCAATATGATAATTATTTCACAACAATGAAAAGAAATAATATAATGCAAACAAATTTCTTTGTCGTTTATTATAAGTTAAATAAATAATGTGGTAGCGTCTGAAATCGTGCAGAGAACATGGAAATATTACGCCAACACAATCGCGTTGCAACTTTGTGCATTAAAGAGAAAATTGAAGTGTTTACGACTTCAGTGCAAAATATTGTCAACAAATACATTCGTACGCATGACTTGTGCGTTTGGTACTATGCAAATGAGGCAAGTATCTGAAACAGGTATCCACCTCACGTCATTTTACCCAACTGCGGTTAAAATCTATCTTCTTTCATACGCAGCGCGAGGCTGCGGGGTAGCATCATTGGCTGAGGTATTTACTGTGCTGCTGATGCAGTGCCCCCTGCTGGTTAGGGCAGGAATTTGTAATTTTGACACTTTGGAGTCCATGTGAAGAACAGCACCGACATTGACGAATGACCCTGTCTGTGTTACACCTGGATGACAGTTTATAGCTGGATCAGGATTCAAACCTAGGCTAGACAGCTTTGAGGTGAGTATATGTACCTCTTGGCCATCCTACCAGCACCAGCACATTAAAAAAAAAAAAAAAATTCAGTACAGTAATGAAGTTCACAGTTTTCATAAGGAATAGTGTTACAGGCCTGTAAGATCCACAAAACATTTGAAGAAAAGCACATCTTCTTGCAGCAGGCCAAAAGAGAGCGTGGACAGGGGGCAGAAGGTTGGGCAGCCACTCGCAACGTTACTTGCACCTCTGGGTCGTTGGAATGAAGACGACGCAATATCAGGGCGAAATGCGTCAATCACGTGGTCTCCTCCGGCCTGATTCAGCAGCATCAAAGTTACCTGAGGAAGAGTGCAACGCTTTAGGAAACGAGTGGTTTCCAGTGTCACTTCCCGTATCAATTACTGTATTTCCCCACTCATGCCAGGAAGAACAAATATAATAATTAATTTAATCGAATTTTAAAAATTGGAAAACTATTTCCGCAAACACACCTTTTGACGGAAAGGCCAAGTCAGGATTACGTCATATTCTCCCTTCATGATGACAAAGAAGATGGAAAGGTGAGTTCCCCGACCTTCACCATCTCCATTCGGATACAACCGGAGGCACATGCGATAGCCAGAATGACTCGTATGGAAAGCTGCGGAAGAAAAAAATAAAAATTGTTTTTAAAGACAATTCTACTTTTTCATATTCATTGTTCAAGCATTTACTATGTGCATTCACAAAAGTATTCAACTGAAATCTGAGGTCCAGAAAATTTAAAAATAACAACAACAACAACAACAACAACAACAAAATAAAACAATTGAGTTTCAAGTTTATATTCATACTTGGGGAATCCAGGTGAGGCTTTCGGCCTGATTTTGCATCTCGTAACAGTGTGGAAAAGCAGGACACCTTCCAGAGTAGTGTTCCATCGCAGGGAGCGACTCGCACCTCCTCCAGCTGCTTCTGAAGCCGCCCGATTACCCTCTCTTGCTTCTGCAACTAAACGGGGAATAAAAAAAAAATCCTGTTTAATAACAAAGGTTCATCTCCACCATCGTCCACAGATATGTCATGTCACCCACCTAAAGGGAATTTTTACATTATGTGTGGTGCGCAACATGAGGCCGAGCATGTTCACCAAGTTATTGAACCGTACTCAAGTTAAGATGGCAAATCGTGTTTCGCAGGGGGGGGGGGGGGTGGGGAGGAAGGGGAGGGGATAGGGCATAAAGGAGGTATTGCTTTTTCATCGGCAGAATTTTCATACGGTAACCTTTTTCTGCAGGGTCAAAGGTCATGGAGAAGCCCTTCCCCATTTTATCTTGGCAGCATTCAAGATTGAACTAGTAAGGAAATCAGGTGGTAGATGGATTATCTCCTTTCTGAAGGTTATAATTATTGACCTGTGCTTTTATTGATAATAATCTGATAACAAAAGGGATCGTCTGCTGGAGCAAACTCAGTTTGGGGCTATCTACATATTACGTGTACATGAATGTATATACTGTATATATATATATATAGAATTTTTATTTTTTTTATTTTTTATTTTTTAATATACATAGATTTTTGTATTAAAGAAAATATATACAATTATACATATATATATATATGTACATATATACAGGCAGTCCCCAGGTTACGAACGCCCGACTTACGAACGCCCGTACTTACGTACCGACCTCCGTAAAGCCTATTATTTAAAAGAGTTTTTATATAATTTTTTTTTTTTTTTACTTTTTTTTGTTGTTGTTGTTGTATACAGAATCGAGGCTTGTGAAAGAGCTAGCATTTATCACACAGAAAAAAAAATCAAACAGACACACAAAGTATATAATAAGGGGAGCGATAGACAAGAGAAATATGAGAAAAGCTCTGTTCAAGCCACCCTTGATGTTTACTTTAAGAAAATTGACCAGCACCAGGTCCATCCTCTCCAACACCAGGTCCATCCTCTCCAACACCAGGCCCATCATCTCGGAGAGATATATCAAGGTATGATCGTTTCAAGGTTTGCAAAACATCAATTGGAACGAGAGTAGGTGTTAACCTTTAATCATTATCTTTTCTTTTCTATCTAAACAGTTTAAGAAACGTTTCTTTCATGTTTTTTTATACCTATAGATGGTTTAGGTAAAATATATACTATATACTAAGACAAACATTTGACTAATTGACGCCAGATGTGAACCGTACGTAACTGTTCCGACTTACATACAAATTCGACTTACAGACAGACTTAAAAACGGAACTCGTTCGTAACCCGGGGACTGCCTGTATATATATATATATATATATATATATATAATATATATATAATATCGACATTCAATTGAATCTCTTTATAATATCCACATAAAGATATTAAATTATCCACATTCTTTTTAACAAATGCGACCAACCTTTTCGGTCATTCTTCGTAGTAGCGAGTCGTGTTCATTGAGGTCTTCTTCTCGGGCAGACATTACAGCAGAAACATGGTCCACATCCCTGTTCAGTACTTTGACAATATTCTCAATGGCCACGAGGGACTGAACTTGAGAAAATCCAGGATGCTCGTCTTGCCGGTTTGCTTCTTCAGCTCTTCCTCCCATGTATTTCTGTTCAAGGAGCAAAAACCTCTGCTCCATCATCTGGATGCGTTGCTGGTTGTCATTCTGCAGTTGTGTGGCTGGGACTTCATGATGACCAACATTGCAAGCTTCAATCTAGACCACAAATAAGTACAAAGAAAAAAGTTAGACCACGGTTTTCGTCATGATGTCGATATATATATATATATATTTTTTTTTTTTTTTTTTTTTTTTACCTTACTCAGAAGGCAGGTATTGAGAATTATGAACAAAGCAATTGCTCAGATGTTGAAATTCAAGATTATGAAGTTGCTCTAATAGCGGCTGGCATAGAGAGAGGTACACACACTCGCCTCTAACCTGTCTAGCCTGGGTTAGAAACTCAGTGCAGCTGTAAACTCCCGTACTGGTGTTTCACAGACAGGGTGATTCATCAATGTGTGTGCCGTCCCTTCTGAAGGGCGTTAAGCTGGCTGTCCAATCTGCTGGCATTACTTGGTGGATGTTAAATATCCCACGGTGTCCTTTTACGAAGATTAGGCAAGCTATTGCCGGCACCCTGAACAACAACAACAACAACAACAACAACAACAACAGGCATTTTAATGCCATTTTCCCTGCCAGAGCAGGGGTTAGCCTTGCGGTCCCCATGACAATCTTCTCCATTTTGCCCCAAATTTTGCCCTAATCTTGGTGAAGTGTCAGGCCTGGCCAACTAGTTTCTGAAAGACCTGGGCCAAATTCCTCCACTGGCCAACCCCACAAAAACATGGAAATAATTGTGGAAGAAGAAGAAGTACTTCTAAAAGAAGTTAATCACAACAACTTAGTAATCGTTATACTTGTAGTACCTGCAGGTTATTGATTTTCTGAGGTTGACGATGTTCCATTTTACACTCCACAAGTACGTGAGTGTCTATCTTTGCTCGTGGCACGTTTTCTTCACAGATGGTGCAGACAACTATAGCGTGAGGACACATTCGGCCATGGGATGTCTGCACAACAAGTAAGGAACGAGGAATAAATAAATAAAAATCATGAAGTTAAGTATGTTTGCAGAACATTAAGGAAGACTCATTTGTTTAGCTGTACCATGGTGGGGAAGAGGGTCTGGGGGGAGTGGGGAAGACTCGATATCGAGAAGAATTGAAATTGAGAAAGGGCAGCGAACGGGAAAAGATCGAAGAGAAAGGAAGGGTGGCGAGGGTAGGATGAGTAAGGAGAGATGGGAAAAGGAGGTTGGGAGGAGGTAAGAATAAGGGGAGATAAGGGGAAAAGGTGTGCACTTGTACAATGTTGGGTGCATGGGAGAAGTGGGAGAGCTTTGGAATGTCCACACCTTTGTGCACGCAATAAACAATAAATAAACAACATTACTGACCTTATACGTGTCGAAGTTGCCTTTCCACAAACAGCCATCGAATGGACACATGACCTGCATAGCGGCGATGTCTCTCTGAATGGCTTTGTCTGGGAAGAACTGAAAAACAAAAACAGAACAATATGTAAGGATAAAAATGTTAAAACAAACTTAACAACTTTATCCATAACATCGAATGGAATCTGTCTGTAATGTTGAAAAGTTTCGACATGCTGAGTCGGATATTTCATCATACTTTGTCCAATGGAGGTGAAGCATCTTCTCCTTCTTGCGACGACTTGGCACAACTTGGGCAGAGTGGTTGTGATGAAGACCTGCAACAAAAAGAAGGTCATTTTTTTATTGGCATTACAAAGGGAACACAGCAGAACTTTTTGCACATTATTGAGCAAGTTTGGTTATAAACTATAAATAAATAAAAAATACCACTCATGTGTGAAGCCAAAAAAAAAAAAAAAAAGGGTTAACAATTAGTTCACTTTGTCTGTCTGTCTGTCCACAAATGTCCGTTTACGATCGAGGAGCAACTCGATTTCAATTGAATGTTGTATTTTGAACGTGAATCGGAACAAGAACCTGCGGTTTAGCGGTTGTGCAAATTGGACGGAATCTCGTCCCAATCATGCGTGAGCACAGATTAAGGCCATTTTTTGTCTGTCTGCCTGTCTGGCATGCGTGAGGCAGACATTTTTTGTCTGTCTGCCTGTCTGGCATGCGTCAGGCAGACATTTTTTGTCTGTCTGCCTGTCTGGCATGCAAACAAAATTGGAAATCATTCCAAAAGGAAACTTACTATTTTTAGGGACGACATTAAGGACACGGACAACAGGAATGAAGAACTAACGTGACGTCTTAAATAAGGTGGTGTAATCGACGCCGCATCAACGGCGTAAAACTTCCAAAAAAGAACATTTCAGCCTTTAAAACCTTGGTTTTATTTAAATTGATTTAGGGATTTGAACAACGCAGAACACAAATTATCTTCCTTGCACTTCAAAAATCTTCAGTTTACAGCACTTGGGCAAAATATTACGCCATTTTATGCCATCCCGACCAATCACATTTGCCGCTCGCCCTCTCACTGTCGGGGAATATCAAGAATCAGACTAAATTGCATCTCGTAGGAAATATACATCATGCTTGGAAGCGCAAAAGCAAGAGTTTAAAACACCTTTCACATGTCCTCTTGTTTTCAAGACTGTACAGTTTGGCATTGGGGAGATGGGGGGGGGGGGGGGGTACATACTTTTGCTTTGCCTCAAAACAGCTTTTGCAGAAACGATGTCCACATGAGATGTTTTGCACAGGCTTACTGAGCAAGCCTTGGCACAATCCGCACAGGTAGTTGTCCTGGAATTTACAGTCGGGCTCCTTTCCCACAGGAAGGGGATCCCGTACTTGGCCGTAAGATGCTTGTCTTGAGAACGAGGGTCCATCTGGTTGACTGTCGTCACAAATTCGCACAAATTTCGTGCTGGAGGGGAAAACGACAGCATATACTTTTAGGACACACACACACACACACATATATATATATATTACGTACATGTATGTTATTTAATATGACATGATTGAAGGCCATTTTAAGGTTAAACGCCCAGAAAACAGTTCAGAGCATCAGCTGACTATAAAAAGATGAATGTCCCATTGACTTACCAGCACGATGGTTCTTCTGTAGGGACAACGATCGGGTTTGTAGGGAACTCGAAATCCACCAATGCCGGCATGTCGAGAATGACAAAAGCGAGGGAACGAGACGATGTCAAAATGGAATTCAAGAAGAAATGTAGCTAAATGACGTCAAACGTTCACAAGTCGCTAATTCTCACGTTACTGAAGTTGAAATGTACTGAGCGATAGACAAAGCAGGTCAGCAAGCGCTTGTTATATATAGGATACTTACAGGGCAGGACGGAAAGTAACTTCCATCTGTGGAATTCCCCGAAGTGAATGACGTCACAATCGACCTCCCATCCTTCGGGGATTTGTCACGACAGGTTTTAAGTTTGTAGTCGTCAAACGTAAACATTAATCTGATATTAAGCTTCTGTCGCTTCGCTGTTGCCACAAGATGTACATACAGCCCTGCAGTTTTAACGCCACGCGTCTCCCTTTCGCGCGCCGCGCTCAGCTTATACACCGCACACACATTTGGCGAGGACGTGGAAAACTATTATGAGTATTAACGCACGACGAGGCCATCTGCTTCAACAAGGCAGGTGCTAATGTTGCCAACCTATGGCTATTTGTCCATGCTCCGTTCTTTTAAATGTTGAACGGTAAACAAGGAAGCAGCACGTATGTATAAACAATACCCGGGAAACAATGAGTAAGGACCAGGAGTATGAATAGATATGGGAATCTAGGGTGAAGTTCGGGAACAAAGTTAACCTTGTTTCGGGGGTGGAACCCCCGCGGCTCCGCCCTTTGAGAAAGTCCCGGGCTTTCGATGTTTGGTGTTTCACACGAAGGGAACATTCCGGCCGAAGACGGCACAAATGTGTCACGAGACAGGCACGCACGGAACAATGCACGGATTTCCCAATTTGAACTAAAAAGCGTACGTTTGTATTCAAATGTATTATTCTTCTTTTTCTTCCATAAACTAAACATGACGAAAAGAGGTAAATATATATATATATATATATATATATATATATATAAAAATGAAAAATGACGATTTTATGCAGCCTTGACCTTTGAACTTTCGATCTAAAATAAATAATCAGGTCCTAGCTTTTGATCGGTGAACGAATTATGTGACCCATTCAGGTCAACCGGGTGAAAATTGATGATTATATATGTAACCTTTGACCTTTTTATCTAAAAAGCAATCAACTTCTAGCTTTTCATTGGGGAAGCAAAATTAATTGATCCAATGTGCAAATTCTTTAAACTTCAGCCCAATTCGGTGGAAATTGATGATTTTATATGATGCTGACCTTTGACCTTTTGATCAAATTATTAATTTGCTTTCTCCATATTCTCATAATAAAGCTTTGTTGAAAATTTTATGACAAAACTCAAATGGTAAATTGAAATTTCAGGTCAATTGGATGAAAATTGATGATTTTATTTGACACTGACCTTTGACCTTCTGACAAAATTATTAATGTCGCTTTTCCACATTATCATAATAAAGTTTTGGTGATGTTACGTGGTCCCCTCGGTGAATACCTGGTCTCGGTGACCCCCGGACCGTGAGAGGAACTTCGCCAGAAAGCTGTATTAAATATGCGCTTTCGCCACGCAATCCATATGAATTTCACCCCAGAGACAACTGACGTTCAAGGATATATTTCAATGGGAATGACCATACAATTGCAATGACACAACCACGGAGATTTTCCCCGAGCAATCAACCATATACAACCATCAACAATTCCCAATTCACAAGCACTTTCCTATGAGTAAGATGGCCATCTTATATACGTGTGTCCCGGTGAGTACTCACGACACCCTTTTTGGTCTCGGTCCCGCACAATGTCTCTGGGCCCCTCCTGACCAAGATGATGGTCGCCGTCACCGCACTCAGGCGGTAGAACGAACCCCGGGTGGACGTGTTTCCACCGGGCAGGTATCGTACCAGGCACCGTGGCTGCAGCCCCTCGTGGCCACGCGAGGCGGATACGGTAAAGCAAGCCAAACCCCACGCCGCTTGCAAGGCGGGTTAGGCCCCAACGTGCGACCCGCACGCGTCTGTTTGGACGGTGCCGCGAACGAGGCCAGGCGCGGGGTCGATGCACGGCCCCACGTCAACTTGCCGTCTCCACCGGGCAGGTACAAGTCCCGGTAATTCCTCTCGCCAGACAGGCTTCGGATCGGAACGCCGCTTTTCCACGCAGCGCAAGGTCGATCCCCTCTTTTTTCGGAGCGGGGCGAGGAAGAATAATACTCGTCCTTTTTTCCTCGTGTCTTTTCCTCTTTCGTTTCCGGTCACTTCCGTTTCCGGCCACTCCCTCAGAAGGGCTTCTGACCCTCCAACCACAACAACTACACAACAACTTAATATACTACACACGGATAAGCAAAGACCTGAATGGTAATTCACATACATTCACATAAATATGTAACACTCCCCCCCTTCAAGAAAGAAAGTTTGAACCCAGCAAAAACTTTCTTTGCCGGCCAATTTGGAGAAACAAACCAGATAACTCAACCCTCTGGCTTTGACCGTCAGTTTCTTGGGAATGAAGGTAAAGGGGTTGATCAAAGATCCAAAGTTAGGCAACTCGACAGCACTTTTTCCGGGAGGCCAAGCCGAGTATTCACTACATGGATGCCTTTAGGAACGCGGAGTTCACGGTTAGTCCGTGCAGGAAAGTTCTCTACATGGGCGCCTTGAGGAACGTGGAGTTCACGGTTAGTCCGTGCATGAAAGTTCACTACATGGACGCCTTTAGGAACGGCGTTCACGGTTAATTCGTGTAGGAATCTTGGCTCGGCGGCTCCGCCACCTTCAGTGCTTCAACTTCTCAGAACTTCCCTAATAATTATGGTGGGACCACTTGTCCCTGTAGTCCCCTGAATAGCGGTCTCCTTCTCGGCCACTACTTTGACAATCCTTCCTTCGGGAGCTGCTGTAACTCAGGGAGCCTCCATAATAATATTGATTGCGGCCACCACCAAAACTACCGCCCAGTTGTCCTCTCCTGTAGACCTCTCGACGCCTACGAAATGCCTTCCCTACTGTTATGGTCCGACCCTCCAAATCCTTGCCATTCCAATTCTTCTCTGCCTCTCTGGCGTCTTTTGTGCTGGCAAACGTGACAAAGCCGAACCCTCTTGACTGTTGCGTTTCCCAGTCTCTTACCAACCGCACTTCCACCAGCGGCCCATATCTGTTGAAGACAGAGGTCAGAACTTCTTCCTCTGTTTTGAAGTTCAGTCCCCCTACAAATAACTTGGCACTTTTGTCGCCATCCCGAGCTGGTGTGGTGTTATTTTCCCTGCTGGGCTCTTTACCAACCCTCTGGTTACCATAAACTTGACCCCCGGCCAAATCATTCCCGATAACCACAGATACACCCTCTACAGGAAGCGTGGCTTGTAAACCGACGGTGACCGGTCCTGACACCAAATCGGACTCCAACTGGATGACCTGAAGGGGAGCACTAACACCGCCCCCGATCCCCTGTAAACGCACACTATCCCCCGTTGCCGTCTCCTCGGACCATGGCAAAATGCCTTCAAGCATTAAAGATTGATGGGCCCCTGTGTCCCTCAATATCCTAACCGGTCTCCGGTTAGTCGAGGCTCCATCCAGTGACACAAACCCCTCTGAAATAAATGGTTGGTAACCCTTTTGATGGCGATTTCTTACGCTAGCCATCGCATTCGGAGTTGTAATAGTCGGACTCCGCTCTGGGTTGTCCCTTTTCATGAGGTAACAACTGGACATCAAGTGTCCAGGTTTCTTGCAAAACGCGCAAGTAGGCCCGGAGGAAAAACTCGGGGTCTGCCTCGGGCCCCCCGAACTATAAGTTTGTCTTGGGCCCGCATCCCTCTGATTTCGAACCGGTGGGGTATCATAGTTGTCCCCATAATCATCTCGAGGCCGCCGCCATGTATGGTCGTTCTCCGCACCTGCTGTTCCCCACCTCCCCTGCGGAGATCTAGGCGAGGAGTTAGGTTCGTGGACCCCTATTCGGTGGGTTAAGGCATAATCATCTGCCATGGTGGCTGCGTCCCACAACTTTGGTACCTTCTTTTCCTGCAGGTACACTTTGATGTCCTCGTGGACACACTGCTGGAATTCCTCCACCAGGATCAAGTCCCGCAATGTTTCGAAGTCTTTCCCGACTCCTTTTGACTCACACCACCGATCAAACATGTTTTCTTTCACTCTGGCAAACTCCACATGGGTCTCACTCTCCCTCTTCCTGGCATTCCTGATTTTTTGCCTGTAAGCTTCCGGAACCAACTCATACGCTTTGAGGATGTGCGTCTTCAGTACCTCATAATCTGCACATTGGTCCATTGGTAGCGCCGAATAAATTTCCTGAGCTTTCCCCACCAGCACACTTTGCACGAGTATGGTCCAGGCCTCCTCCGGCCAGTTTAATTGTCGAGCCACTTTCTCAAAGTGTGGAAAAAATTTCGCGGCTTCCTTTTCACTGAACGGTGGAACCAGCCTCACATGTCTGCCCACATCCCAGGTTTTCTGGTTAGGTGTCGACCCCGTCAGCAAGGGTGGTGCCTCTCCCCGTTCTCTCATTAACTCCAGCTCCTTGAATTTGATTTCTTGCTGAAGCTCCATGTCACGTTCCTTTAATTCCCTTTCCGCTTTTCTCTCCTCTGCTTCGAGGTCCCTTGCAGCTCTCCTCTCCTCTGCTTTTCTCCCTTCTAACCTTTCCTGGAGTTCTCGTTCCACTCTCCTTTCCTCTGCTTGTTTCTCTTCTCTCCTCGCTTCTGCTTTCCTTTCTTCTTCTGCTAACCTTTCCTGGAGTTCTCGTTCCACTCTCCTTTCCTCTGCTTGTTTCTCTTCTCTCCTCGCTTCTGCTTTCCTTTCTTCTTCTGCTCTTTCCTTTTCTGCTTTCCTTTCTTCTTCTGCTCTTTCCTTTTCTGCTTTCCTTTCTTCTTCTGCTCTTTCCTTTTCTGCTTTCCTTTCTTCTTCTTTGATCCGTTCCTGGCTCCGTAATTGCAACTCCAGTTTCCGGAGCTCAACGTCTTCTGGTTCTTCGGGTAGCCACTCCCAGGCTAACTCGTCCCATGTTCCTAATCCCACCATAGATTGTATCACCGTGGCCTGCAACTCTGCCTTCCTCAAATTAGTTCGGACCTCCAAGTTAAAATGTTTGGCCAATTTCAAGAGGTCCGACTTTAGCAACGCTCGGAACTGTGCCTCACTCGGGGTTACCCCAAAGTTCTGTGCCACAAACGCCATGGTGCCTATCGTTAACACCTGTTAACCTTCACCCAAGACTTTACCCCAATTTCTCAAATTTTTTTTTACCAATTAATAATTAATTAATAAATTTTAATTAATAAAAAAAAATTATTATTTTATTATTTTATACAATTTTAAATCCCGGACGTAGACCCAATTGCGAAACCGCAAATCGTAATTTGGACGAGCCCCCAATTCTGTTACGTGGTCCCCTCGGTGAATACCTGGTCTCGGTGACCCCCGGACCGTGAGAGGAACTTCGCCAGAAAGCTGTATTAAATATGCGCTTTCGCCACGCAATCCATATGAATTTCACCCCAGAGACAACTGACGTTCAAGGATATATTTCAATGGGAATGACCATACAATTGCAATGACACAACCACGGAGATTTTCCCCGAGCAATCAACCATATACAACCATCAACAATTCCCAATTCACAAGCACTTTCCTATGAGTAAGATGGCCATCTTATATACGTGTGTCCCGGTGAGTACTCACGACACCCTTTTGGTCTCGGTCCCGCACAATGTCTCTGGGCCCCTCCTGACCAAGATGATGGTCGCCGTCACCGCACTCGGGCGGTAGAACGAACCCCGGGTGGACGTGTTTCCACCGGGCAGGTATCGTACCAGGCACCATGGCTGCAGCCCCTCGTGGCCACGCGAGGCGGATACGGTAAAGCAAGCCAAACCCCACGCCGCTTGCAAGGCGGGTTAGGCCCCAACGTGCGACCCGCACGCGTCTGTTTGGACGGTGCCGCGAACGAGGCCAGGCGCGGGGTCGATGCACGGCCCCACGTCAACTTGCCGTCTCCACCGGGCAGGTACAAGTCCCGGTAATTCCTCTCGCCAGACAGGCTTCGGATCGGAACGCCGCTTTTCCACGCAGCGCAAGGTCGATCCCCTCTTTTTTCGGAGCGGGGCGAGGAAGAATAATACTCGTCCTTTTTTCCTCGTGTCTTTTCCTCTTTCGTTTCCGGTCACTTCCGTTTCCGGCCACTCCCTCAGAAGGGCTCCTGACCCTCCAACCACAACAACTACACAACAACTTAATATACTACACACGGATAAGCAAAGACCTGAATGGTAATTCACATACATTCACATAAATATGTAACAGTGAACATTTGATGACTATAGTCTGTAGCTCAAATGGTTAAAAAAAAAAATACGGCCCGGACACACACACACACACACACACACACACACACACACACACACACACACACACACACACACACACACACACACACACACACACACACACACACACACACACACACACAAAAGCAAACCGCGCCTCCAACTACACGGGGGAAGAGTTACAAATCTTCTTCTTCTTCCGAATCTAACCGCACCCTCGTGGACCCTCGTAGTCTGCCTACCAAGGGCCAAAAAAGGTTTTGAATGCATTTATAAGCAGTGAACACGCTTCAATATCTGTCTATGTCCTTAACCATCCACCAGTCCGTCAAAAATGGAAAAGAGGAACCTTTCTAATCCACCGTTTACTTCTAAAGGGTTCTAAAGGCTACATCTAATGGTTCTAAGGGGTAATTCTGGAGGGATATAATGGGTGATTCTAAAGGGTTCCAATCGGGTAGTTCTAAGGGGTAATTCTAAATGGGTCTAATGGGTAATTCTATAGGGTATGTGACTATGTCCAGTTTCATAGCGTGAGATGATGTACCGGAGTGTCGTCATAGGAACCGGATGAGGCATTCAAGAGTTGAGACGTAATAAAAGTTCCTCTTTATGTTGAATTACCCTCTCCTGGTGAAACTGCCAAAATCAAGACTCTGCTCACCTTCACTCCTTCGTTCCTCTTTACTCCCGCCTCTGGAACAAACTCCCTCACTCTCTTCAATCCCACTCCTCCCTCTCGGTCTTTAAAACAGCTGTTCACCACCATCTCTTATCTTCCCCCATCCAAAACCTTGATCTTTTCTACCCCCATTAATTCACCCCAAATCCATTTTTTTTTGGAAATACCGACTTCTTTCCCAGAAGTTCCAGCAGTGTCCATGTGTTTTATACTCCCCCCCTCCCCCCCCCCCCCCACCCTTCCCATGCCTCTTTCCCCCAAGCCCTCTCCCTCCCACAGATCTTCCGTTGTCCCTGTTCTCTAATGTTGTACGTATGTGCTTCCCTCTCTCTCCCCATCTTCTCCCGCTCCCTTTTTTGTATGTTTGTGTTGGTTTTTTTTTTTTTTTGTGATTGATGTTAGCTCTTACACGAGCCTCAATATAATTATACATAGGACATATAATTATATTATAATTATATGACATATAATCAATAATCATATAACCGTGGGGAGGGTGACATGGACAATAGGTGTTTAGTTAATTTTTTAATAGTGCATTAAATGTGTGTTTCCCAATCACGCTGCTCATCTTTTAAGAGTGATTTAAATGCGCATTTCCAAATCAGCCCGTTACCGGATTTTACCGGAGACCACAGTGCGGTCATTGTTATTTTACAAAAACGAACTTTTCAGCCCGCTTATTTGTAGTATCTGGGGATTTGCTCTCATTGGGAAGTTAAGAATAGTGGTGACTTTGTGAAGAGGATTATAATTATATTAATATAATTAATATTATTATATTAATATAATTATATAATTAATTATTTATTAATTTAATATTATTAATATAATAATTATATTAATATAATTATATGTGCTATTAATATAATTATATGTCCTCCCCACGGTTATATGTCGCCCTCCCCACGGTTCTCGATTTCTTCATTCCTCAATCCAACATGGACCAGATATCAGATCGGGCGTATTC
Organism: Myxine glutinosa; assembly: GCF_964187855.1. Classification (NCBI taxonomy): domain Eukaryota; kingdom Metazoa; phylum Chordata; class Myxini; order Myxiniformes; family Myxinidae; genus Myxine; species Myxine glutinosa. The sequence goes on along the minus strand of NC_136263.1, from coordinate 184,394,536 downwards.
AGGGTGGTACGGTCCGAGCCTCGTTGGCAACAATTGGCTCTCTTGGCATCCTCTCTATAGGATTGATGATATTTACGAAGTGGGACCCTCGTGGAGTTTATATACATTTACCCAGTTGAGTGAGACAAGTACAGAGGGTAACTCTCAATCTGGCGACACTTCCTCTTTTTCTCATTTTAATCATTCCTAACGGCAGTTCCTCATTTTGCAGCTGTTGCTCAGTTTGATTGGCTACCGACATCACTTTGACAAATAGATACACTACAGGACCAAAAGTATGTGGACACCCGAACATCAAACATCTCATTCCCAAATCATGGGCATTAATATGGAGTTGGTCCTGGGCATCGAGTCTACCATGAGAAAGAGGCTGCACAAATTTGATCTACATGGGAGGTGTGCCAGGAGGAAACCTTTGCTGTCCAGAAAGAACATCAGGGCAAGACTAAAGTTTGCCAATGAACACCAAGGCAAAGACCAGCACTTCTGGAACAATGTGCTCTGGACAGATGAGTCAAAGGTAGAGCTATTTGGCCACAGTACCAGAAGACATGTTTGGAGAAAACCAAAGACAGCATTTGACCACAAGAACCTGATACCAACTATAAAGCATGGTGGTGGAAATATTATGGATTGGGGCAGCTTTGCTGCATCAGGGCCTGGGCAGCTCCCCATCATAGAATCCACTATGAATTCTTCATTGTACCAGAGGGTGCTTGAGGATAATATGAGGCCATCTGTCGGAAAGTTGAAGCTCAACCGAAGATGGACCTTGCAACATGACAATGACCCTAAACATACCAGTAAATCCACCAAGCAATTGCTGAAAAGAATGAAATGGAGGGTTCTGGAATGGCCAAGTCAAAGCCCAGATCTAAATCCCATCGAGATGTTGTGGAGGGATTTGAAACGAGCTGTGCATGCAAGAAACCCCTCAAACATCGCACAGCTGAAAGAATTCTGCATGGAGGAGTGGGCAAAAAATTCTCCTAGTCGATGTCAGAGACTGGTAAAAACCCTTACCATTCTAATTAGGCACGTGGATGCCATAGGATTAAATGTCACAGGACTGCCCTCTGCTCTAAGCGGGCAGGCTCTTATAGGAGCCGTGTAGTGGACAGGAGATGGAATAACACCTGCGTTGTACTTAGATGACAATTTCACTACAGCAACCATTGTTACTCTCTCCCTGGACCAGCAACCATTGTTACTCTCTCCCTGGACCGCCACTAATTGCAGTTAACGGCAGCCGAATCACCACAAACAGCAGACGCAAACTTACCCTCAACACTGTGATGCATAGACAGTTTACCGTTTCGTTCATCATTGCACAAGTATCACAATTGATCATCGGCACTGACGTCCTCCGTGGATTAGTGCTCCTGGTCAACCTGAAGACCAATCGCCTCCTGGACGCGACCACATCAGCTACTATTCAAGCCAGTGCCACATCACATGAAGTGCCACAACTATCTTTCGTCGACAGCAAGAGCAACTTTTCGGACTTTTGTTCTGCGTTCCTGGCCCCCACACCCTCACATTCAAGGCAGGCACACCATCCACACAAAGTACAATATCATATGGTTGACCGACATATTTGATCTTACCAGGCCTAATTTCCCTGTTGTAGTGGTTGATATCCTGTTACCAATCCTTACAGCATGTCCTTGGTAGTAGTGTCCAAGCGTGTCTGGCTCAAGTTCTGCCATTTTTGATTATTTTAGGCTGGGTGTATCCCTTTACTATGACAATTATTAAGCAGGACTCCTCTACTATTCTTATTTCTTTAATTGCATCGACTTTGTGAGATGACAGTCCATGCATGATCTGCTGGGCCAGTTCTGCACTGCAATCATGGGTGGATGGGTTGCAGGAGTTAAAATCCAGTAATCTGTCAGTGTGGGTTGGCTTTCTGTATTCCGACATCCTTAGGAAGTCATCAGATTTCCTGTAAACATCCACATCCAAAAAAGCCAATTTGTGTTCTTTTTCAAACTCTTTTGTGAAGCTGTCTGGGAAGGACTCGGCCTTGTTGTCCAAGGTGGTGGTCTACCTTGTCCCGATGCACAATAATGAAAGGGTCATCCATGTACCTATTCCAGTACCATGGACATGGAGGCCAATTCTCATTAGACTCAAATCTTCTTTGCTCAAATTTCTTCATTACAAAGTCAGCCACAATTAGAGAGACCGGTGAACCTATAGCCGTGCCAAATATTTATTGATAGTGTGTGTACCGTCATTGATTAAAGTGTCACGATATTTATATATCTCCATCATGCTAGCAACATCCTCCAGCATTAACTGGCTGTTCTGACGAGCCATTTTCCATTCGTTATAATATTCCAACTACTCGAGCGTGATACCTAATCATATCGACTGGGATATCTAAAAAAAAATCAGTCAAAAATGAGAAATGAGAGTCAGAAATGAAGTGAAAGAAAAATGAAATGAAAGAAAAAAAATGAATGAAAAAATGAAGTGAAAAAAAATGAAATGGAAAATGAATGAAATGAATGAAAGTGAAATGCATGAAGTGAAATGAGTGAATGAGTGAATGAGTGAAAAATGAGAACACGTCAAAATATGTCAGCGTCTCATCTTCGTAGATTCTAACCTTCTTCATCCTCTTCACAAAGTCACCAATATTCTTAACTTCCCAATGAGAGCAAATCCCAAGATAGTACAAATAAGCGGGCTGAAAAGTTCGTTTTTGTAAAATAACAATGACCGCACTGTGGTCTCCGGTAAAATCCGGTAACGGGCCGATTTGGAAATGCGCATTTAAATAACTCTTAAAAGATGAACAGCGAGATTGGGAAACACACATTTAATGCACTATTAAAAAATTAACTAAACACCTATCGCCCATGTCACCCTCCCCACGGTTATATCAGAACGAGCCGATTCGTCACATGGTCACGGATTGCTTAACCCCAACATGAGGCTGTTCAAAAATAACACAACTTTTTTTTTTAGTTACTTGCGTAACGTATCGTTTGATTACCGTGCATTTTGACGCACTGTGCATTCTGACGGGCTTGATGACACCTCATTATTATTCGACATAAGATTCAATTTTCCGGGGTTCCTCATCGTGAATAACACTTGACCCAAACAAAGCCAATGGTTTCAGTAACTTGCGTAATGCATGTGCTTGATTACGCAATGTAACGCTCGATTACCATGCGTAACGCTCAATTACCTTGCGTAATGCTCGATTACCCTGCGTAATGCTCGATTACCCTGCGTAATGCTTGATTACCATGCGTAACGCTCGATTACGCAACGTAACGCTTGATTATCGTGCGTAACACTTGATTACGCAATGTAATGCGCGATTACCGTGCGTAACGCTCGATTATCGTGCGTAACACTTGATTACGCAATGTAATGCGTGATTACCGTGTGTAACGCTCAATTACGAAACATAACTCTTGATTACCGTGCATTCTGACTGGCTTGATTAAATCTCACTATTATTCGACATGTGATTAGATTTTTTGGGGTCTATCATTGTGAATAACATTCGACCCAAACAATGCCAATGGAAATCTGACCCAACAAACCTTGTCAATGTATAATCAGCAGAAGCCTACAAGCCTAAGGTGTTAGGCCCACCAGAAAACCAATATGGCGGCCATATCATTTTGTCTATTGCTATGGTGGGTGGAGTAAAGCGGCAGATGTGGGTGTGGTCTGGCAGGTGTCTGACGAATGGGTGCACATTTCAAAAATTGACCCCAATAAGAACCACCACAACAGCAACAGCAACAGCAACAACAACAGCAACACAAAGCACTTGTCGACCTCCGACATGTTGCAGGCAAAAATCGTTTTTTAAATTTTTTTTCCTCTCAACCAACAATCTGTAATGATTCAAATTACCAGCAATCAAATCACAAAACAAGGAAAAATAAAATTGAAGATTCATGTTCAAGTGAGAATTGTCATTTATTTTGAGCACAACAGTTGTAGTCCCGGGGCAGAATCACAGACAGGAAGTATTCGATGTTGTTCATGTTCACAAAAAAAAATGAAAGATTCAGAAACTTCCACTCCCCCGAACGGAATAATACCATAGAGACTAATTCTGCTGTTAAAATCCAGCAAGCACCATGTAATAATCTGTGAGACAACAGCATTTTGAGAACGTAGTGTTTTTTTGGGCACACATTTGCTGCGTGTACGGGAGAATGCACGGATTGCGACGAATATTTTTGGTGTTGTGGCTTGTCGTAAATTGTACAGTCATTCCATATCATATATCTGTTTTGGAGGTAGGGAGTTCTCAGATCAGACTCAGTTTTGCCCCTCCCCCACCCCAACCTTCCCCAAAAAGAGGGTAAAATGGTAAAATTGCACAAGACGATGAAAGACATGCATCACATGTCATATTAATGGCATAAGCCACTGGCGCGCAATGTTTTTGTGCCAGCAACACACGTCGCATGACTGAAGCGTGGGAACAAGCATTGCATCTTTATCGAAGAAACATTAGTCCAATGTCAACCGTGATTGGCTGAAGTTAAAGGTAAATTCACGCTTCTCACCAATAAAGAAAGGCCTGGATTCAAGTGAAAATGTAACCTATGTTTGAAACATCTGGAGTCATCTTAATCTGGCACTTTTCCAAACTTGACGAGCCAAACGTATCCTCAATCACTTTACAAAAGTTAAGATTTTATAAAATATCATGATGCAAATTGACATATTGATGAGTTCGGAGAAGTATTTGACTTCAGAAACTTTGCCCAACTTTATTTTCCTCTCATATCATCAAAACAAAGTCAGATTCCATTTTGATAATGTTGATCTAACTTATAAATAATAGCAATGGCATAAAATCCGCAAAGCAGAAATTGCAGATATGACACGATAATGTGGAACACAACACATCTCAAGGTTGTTTAAAACTGAGGGAAAACACGATGGACAGGCATTTTTACAGATGTGAGGCCGTTAATTAAAGGGTGAAAAGGGGGAAAACCCCCAAGTCAAATTTAGAAAGAAAGAAAAAGGGAAAGAATGAAAGTAGTAAGAGTGACATCGACCAGGGGGTATCAAGGAGATATCAAAGTTTCCCGAATACGAGCTTGGAGGGCATCGCATGTCTTCTTGGCATCCCCGAGTAACATGGCTGTATTAGGCTTGTAAAATATGGGGTTATCGACGGCTGCGTACCCCACACCAAGCGAGCGCTTCATGACGATGACCTATCAGGAGCACACATGCAGCGGAGTGTTAGGGATGATGGATTTTGAGGAAGTAGAATCTAAGACACGTTGAATGTATTATCCGCTGAAGCCACAAAAGCAGTAACATTTGTACCACAATTGTTGAAGAACCTCATAGCAGCATTTTTGGTTGACCATGACTACTTATACACAACAACCCAAACAAGTTTAAGAAGTCACAGCATGTGACGTCAAGTTACCAGCAATTACATAATTGAGCAGCCTTATCCAGTTGTACCTGATTCGACTTCCAGACCTCCAAGACAGGCATTCCTGCGATAATAGAGTTGGGATCTTCTTGTGCGGCCGAGTTCACAGTATCATTAGCTCCAATCACCAACACAAGATCCGTTTCTGTGAACACCAGCACCATGCTCGTTTTCCACATTTCTAACCTTGTGTTTCACCGGTGAAAAAATGGCATTAAATCTACATTTGACTTGGTCATTTTGAATAGTTATCCAATATTAGTCTGAAAACGGGTAACAATTGATGCAAGGAACATGCCAGGCATGAACAAACAGCCTTGGTTACATGATAAGCACATGGGGAACTACACCCTTTTCTCAACTTCATAATGATCTGAATTTATTTTACAATATAAACCAGTCTCACTTATAAACACGTTTTACAATGATCCTTTCACCTTGGTTTTATGGAGAAAAAGGGGAAACAGGAGTCGTTTCCAGTTAATAAACCACTATCAGGGGCTACTCGGCGCTGCCCGGCTGAGAGCTTTTCCCGGTGGTGGTTTCGGGACGTGTAGGACGTTGAAAAACTGTGGAGTTATTGACGTCAAGGTGGTTACCATTTACCTGCAGGCTGGTGGCAGCACTGTCTGATCCCACATCCCAATACACACTTTCTAGCGGCCTTTGGTGGCCTCAAAACGGCGTCAAGGCCAACGTGCGGTAGCTTAAAGCCTTGTCCAGATTCTGATGTAGCTACACCCAAAACGGGGGCCTCTAAATGCTATGTTTCAGGTGTGAAATAATAACGTACAAACGCATGAAAAACACATACATTCGAAAATATTTCCAAGATTAATAAATAGCACCGCAAAGTGGGCGTAACCCCTCAGCCCATGCATGGTGGAAACCAATTTCAAGATGGCTGCCGTGGTGGCCATATTGAAAATCGCAGCGCACCCATTTTCGAAAGGAACCTTCCTCTACTCAACCCCAACACACACTACAAAAATGGATTTAATTGGACAAGCCATTCTGCTCGAAATTGACGGAAACCAATTTCAAGATGGCTACCGTGGCGGCCATATTGAAAATCGCAGCGCGCCCATGAACCTTCATCGACTCAACCCCAACACACTGAAAAAATGGATTTAATTGGACAAGCCGTTCTGCTCGAAATTGACGGAAACCAATTTCAAGATGGCTACCGTGGCGGCCATATTGAAAATCGCAGCGCGCCCATTTTCGAAAGGAACCTTCCTCTACTCAACCCCAACACACACTGCAAAAATGGATTTAATCGGACAAGCCGTTCTCCTTGAAATTGACCGAAACAAAGTTGACGGACGCCCGGACGACAATACCCCTTAGCCCAATTTGGGCTGAGGGGTGAAAACCAACTTATTTCGCAACATGTACATAATTAGCATTGAAAAAAGCAAAATTAAAAGATGAGTAACACCATATCTTGTATTAGAACCAACCATATGTACATTACTGTGAAAATGACCAACATCAAAAATAGTTGACCAACATAATTCCTAAAATGACATTCAATAAAGTCATGCTCGACTCCTTGCCAATCCCTTCATGCAAATTGAGACTCCGCGTAAAGATTTGGAGAGGGTTAGTTCAGAAATGAAAGAAAGGCATGTGACTGTTGGAATTAATAAAAAGAAAGAAAGCAGAAACACCAGAAAAAACAATACATCTCCCCTGTGTTATCTTCACATATCGAGACTCGCACGTCCTCGACACATCAGCTTTGACAGATACTTCAATGTCCATGATGCCGGCAGGCTGCAGGTTCGATCATCAACCACCAACCATAGCCTCACACCAAAAGCCTCCTGAGAGATAGGTGCCTTGTCCAGTTGGTCTATTTACTGACCAAATGAATGAATGAATGAATGAATGAATGATCGTTTTAAGGCCATTTTCCCCGCTAGAGCGGAGGTTAGCTTTGCGGGCCCCATGACAATCATGGTTCCCTGTTTGAGGCAATGTTTTTATGGCCGGAAACCAAATGTTGAACAAAACCAAATGTTGTTCAAAAACTATTTTAAACTCCCTTTTAAACCAAAGAATGTTCAACTTCCCTGAAAGTTCGAACTTTATGTCTTCTGATCCTGTCAGGTTCTTGGAGGGCATCCTTGCCGATAGCTTTTGATGTTTTTCCACCTCTCTGACCATGTTCAGGGAAGTCCTCAAACACAGAAAAGTATGGCTGCTCAGCTCAATTGAGCCAAGTGTGTTCCCTTATCTTCTTATGGGACTGATCAAACGGTCCCACTCAAAAATATTTATTCTCTCAAATGCCCATTTTGAGAGCGAGCTCTTAATTTTGAAATATAATCTAACAACGTCTCATACTTAGTGAAGACTTGCTAATCAGAGTTTTTTGTTTGCGTCGATGCAGTATGAACCCATTTTTATTTAAAAAACCAAATACAAATCACTTGGTCAGTGCAATTGATTGGTTACCTGGGAAGTCAGCATTCAACTCATCCATTTCCAGCACGATGTCATACGGAACCCCAGCCTCCGCCAGCAGTACATTCAACTGACCGGGCATGCGACCAGCCACCGGGTGGATTCCAAACCTGTCACCGAAGAGGATCAACCAAGTGGTTAACTCATGGTAGCATGGTAAAAGAGAAACACTATAGTAGGTGAGACGTACAGCACCATTCCAAACGGCAAAGCAATTTATTTTTGTACATTCTAGGTCCCCGAAGAAAGCTCTGAAAGCTCTGCATCCTGAACGTGAACAGCAGAGATGGAGCATAGAGAGAAAGATGTGTTGGAAGTTGGCCGTGGAGGCATTTCACACCAAATTGTTATACTCCTTTGGCACGTTTAGATTTCTGATATAAAGGTATCGTGTTTGGTATCGTGTTTGGTATATAAAGGTATCGATAAATAAAGAAACGTGAGAACGATGAAAGAACTGGAGAAACATCAGCAAAAGTGCTGGATTGGATATTTGGGGGAGATTTAAAATAAGTTCATACAATACCTTATCCCATGCAGTGTTCAGGTTCATCATTCAACAACAACAACAACAGGCATTTTAAGGCCATTCTCCCTGCAAGAGTGGGGGTTAGCCTTGCGGTCCCCATGACAATTTTCTCCAAATTGCCATGGTTCCCTGTTTGAGGCAATGTTTTTATGGCCGGATGCCCTTCCTGACGCCAACCCTTTGTCGCCTCTTAAGACACGCAGGGATACGGTGTACCGGTTCAGGTTCATCATTCAAATAAAATAAAATAATGATTTTAAAGGTAGTATTTAAAAAAATCCAGAAGTTTAGTGCTGTTGATGCAGTCTTACACACCACTTTATTTAACATGTCCAAGCACTGCGAAACTCGAGGTTTTTGGAAGCAATAGAAAGGCGATTTGTGTTCTACAGTGTTCAAGTATACTTGGGGAAAAGGCCAGGTCCATAGAAAAGGCCTCTTTATATAAGGGTATGTGCCATGTTGCAAAGTATAGAAAAGAAGGGACTTCCATAGCTTGTAGAAAATGCCAAACAATAGAGAAGAAGGGACATTTAAAAATATATCGTGTGGATGCTGGACTACCTTTGTGTTCTTCGGAGGAACCAAGTAATGCTCTAGAAAAGTTCATATAAAGGGGCACCCTACATAATATGTCGGTTAAAATATATTTACTTTTTCATGCAGCTGTATGAATCAAATTGGCACCCCTTCATATAAACATTTCTAGAGCATTACCAGAGCATTGTAATCTATATATATAAAACACAGTTTGTGTGTGTGTGTGTGTGTGTGTAATGTTACCGGTAGACTCCTAAACGGAGAGGCTCACATACTTGATATTTGGCACAAACATGGCCATTGAGCCTGGGAAGAACATGGTCGACCTAAAAATTTATTCCATAATATTTTTAAACCATATTTTTACCTCAGCGCATTTCAGCGAGGCATATTATGACCGAAATGGCAGAGCAGCGCGCTGATTCGCTTAGAGCGATCACGTGATGTTCCTTGCTGCCATTAACGCAGTTACGCGTTCGCACGTATTTCAGAGCGAAAACCGATTGCGTTTTTTCACATTTCAGTGAGGAACATTGCCATTCACACCACATAGGTTTTTTTTCCTTTCATCTTTAGATCCATATTTTTTGCCATAACGTAGTGCATTATGGCTCTCTCGAGCTCGAGTTAGCCAATCACCTGGGACCATGAGGCCACGTTGGCCACGCCCACGACACGACGCAGAGTTGGAATCGATCGCTCAGAGCGATCACGTGATGTTCCTTGCCACGCGATTGCGTTTTTTCACATTTCAGCGAGGAACATTGCCATTCACACCACATAGGTTTTTTTTTCTTTCATCTTTAGATCCATATTTTTTTTCAGCGAGGAATATTATACACGGAATCTGAATTGGTGGCAGAGCAGCGCGCCGATTCAACGATTCACGCGCCCTCCCCCATCCTCCTCCCCCTCCCCATCCCCCCTCACGTTTATACACGGAATGCCGGGTACTTCCACCCCCTCTTCTCCCCTCCTCCCTCTCCTCCCCTCCCCCCTCTTCCCCATCCCCCACCCCCTCCCCTCACCTTCCTCCCTCCCCTCCTCCCCTCCCCGTCTTCTCTCCTCCCCCCTCCCCGTCTTCTCTCCTCCCCCCTCCCCGTCTTCTCTCCTCCCCTTCTCCCCCCCTCCCCTCCCCCTCCCCTTCCTCCCCTCCCCCCACTCCCCCTCCCCTTCCCCCTCCCCTCCTCCCCTCTCCTCCCCCTCCTCCCCTCCCCCTCTTCTCTCCTCCCCCCTATTCTCCCCTCCCTCCCCTTCCGCCTCCCTCCCCTTCCCCCATCCTCCTCCCCCCTCTCCTCCCCTCCCCTCTTCTCCCTCACGTTTATACACGGAATGCCGGGTACTTCCCCCCCCTCTTCTCCCCTCCCCCCTCTTCCCCTACCCTCCCCCTCCCCTCACCTTCCCCCCTCCCCCTACCCCTCCTCCCCCTCCCCTTCCCCCCTTCTCCTCCCCTCCCCCCTCCCCGCCTTCTCTCCTCCCCCCTCCCCGTCTTCTCTCCTCCCCCCTCCCCGTCTTCTCTCCTCCCCCCTCCCCGTCTTCTCTCCTCCCCCTCCCCGTCTTCTCTCCTCCCCCCTCCCCATCTTCTCTCCTCCCCCCTCCCCATCTTCTCTCCTCCCCCCTCTTCTCCCCTCCCTCCTCTTCTCCCCCCTCCCCTCCCCTCCCTCCTCTTCTCCCCCCTCCCATCCCCCTCCCCTCCCCTTCCCCCCTCCCCCTCCCCTCCCCTTCCCCCCTCCCCCATCCCCCGCCCCTCCACCCTCCCCCCACGCCCATCACCCTCCCCCCTCTCCTCCCCTCCCCCCTCCACCTCTTCTCTCCTCCCCCCCTCCCCCTCTTCTCTCCTCCCCCCTCCCCCTCTTCTCTCCTCCCCCCTATTCTCCCCTCCCTCCCCTTCCGCCTCCCTCCCCTTCCCCCATCCTCCTCCCCCCTCTCCTCCCCTCCCCCTCTTCTCCCTCACGTTTATACACGGAATGCCGGGTACTCCCCCCCCCCTCTTCTCCCCACCCCCCTCTCCTCCCCTCCCCCTCTTCTCCCTCACGTTTATACACGGAATGCCGGGTACTCCCCCCCCCCTCTTCTCCCCTCCCCCCTCTTCCCCCTACCCTCCCCCTCCCCTCCCCCTCCCCCCTCCCTCCCCCCTCCCCCTCCCCCCTCCCCCTCCCCCCTCCCTCCCCCTACCCCTCCTCCCCCTCCCCTTCCCCCCTTCTCCTCCCCTCCCCCCTCCCCGCCTTCTCTCCTCCCCCCTCCCCGTCTTCTCTCCTCCCCCTCCTCTTCTCCCCCCTCCCCTCCCCTCCCATCCCCCTCCCCCTCCTCCATCCCCCGCCCCTCCACCCTCCCCCCACGCCCATCACCCTCCCCCCTCTCCTCCCCTCCCCCTCCCCCTCTTCTCTCCTCCCCCCTATTCTCTCCTCCCCTTCCCCCTCCCTTCCCTTCTCCTCCCCTCCTCCCTCTTCTCTCCTCCCCCCCTCTTCTCCCCTCCCTCCTCCCCTTCCCCCTCCCTTCCCTTCTCCTCCCCTCCTCCCTCTTCTCTCCTCCCCCCCTCTTCTCCCCTCCCTCCCTCTTCTCCCCTCCCTCCTCTTCTCCCCTCCCTCCTCTTCTCCCCTCCCTCCTCTTCTCCCCTCCCTCCTCTTCTCCCCTCCCTTCTCTTCTCCCCTCCTCCCCTCCCCTCCCCTTCCCCCTCCCCTCCCCCGCCCAGCAATGCCGGGTACTTCTGCTAGTAAATTAATAAGATGAACAAAATTTAAAACCAACAAGGCATGAAGGCTGCTTACAGTACCAACGTGTTCAACGACGCATCTGCACAAGAGCACAGCCAAGTGTTAGAAGTTTGAACTGCGTACGATTTGTTGCCACCTAATTAGGAAGTGGTGCACCAGTATAAAGTCTATGAAGTTACAGCATCCGCCATTCACTCAGCAAGAAATGTGCAATCTTTGAACAACCTCGTTTGAATGGTCAAATGTCTCAAAGGATTCTTACAGCCTGGTTTAGTTACTTTGGCTTGTTTGGTGTGGTCAACACAAATGGGGCCAAGTATAAATATGTGTTTTTATTATACAGTGGAACCTTGACTTACGAGTTTAATTCGTTCCGTGACCGAGCTCGTAAGTCAAATTGCTCGTATCTCAAATTAAATTTCCCCATTGAAATGCATTGAAATGCTATTAATCCGTTCCAGCCCGCCAAAAACCACACCAATTTTTTTTTAAATATGCAGTATATATAAAAATATCTCGCGCTTTATATTTCACCTGTATGCAGCATACAAGTTGGCAGGATGGCCTGGACTGGAGGTACGCACACTTGACTCTAAAGTCTAAACTGTCCAGCCTGGGTTTGAATCCCGACCCAGCTATAACCTGTCATGGGTGAATCACAGGCAGGGTGATTCATCAATGTGTGTACCGCTAAACTGGGCGCCCCGTTTGCGTCCCATTAGTTGTTGGATGTTAAGGATCTCACCGTGTTTTCCACAAAGAGAAGGCGAGTTATCGCCGGCACTCTGAACAAGTTGTGGCCTGGCATGGCATGAACATGAAAACATGAACATGAACATGAAATGTTCGACATGAACATGAAATTTTCCGAAATAACCAAAATGCGAAAACTAAAATGCATCGCTATACGACAGAGATACGTACTGTACTTGAACGGCAAGATAACCACGTGACCAGAACCCACCTGGCGGCGTGAACTCGAAATAACCAAAATGCGAAAAAAAAAATGCAGCGCTATACGACAGAGATACGTACTTGAACGGCAAGATAACCACGTGACCGGGTGGCGAAAGCTCGTAATTCGGATCTCGGCTCGCATCTCAAAGCAATAAACTGCCGGAGCGACGGCTCGTATCTCGAAAAACTCGTAAGTTGGGGCACTCGTAAGTCAAGGTTCCACTGTATTTAATAAGTCCTCTCGTGGGTCTTTTAAGTGCAATTAAACAAACAAATAATTGAATTGAACATGAGTCGCACACGCTTTAACCAGAACAAACATCTTGTTAAGGGGCTTGTGGAAATTGCTGCAGGAAAGAAAATGACGGAAATGTTACCTGACGTTTTTCCCACTGTCCTTGAGCATCTTGACAATATCAGCAATTGGATACTGTGCCTTTGCAGCACACAACCCGTAGCCTGTCATGGTAAACACAACGAGTTAAAATATAATTTGTAGCACAGAGACATCTCCATTTCATGTATTCATTTTAACTTTTATTTGGAATTCGTTTTCCTCTTTTTTTCCTGGCTCTGGAACAAACTCCCACAATCTCTTCAATCCCACTCCTCCCTACAGGTCTTAAAAACAGCTGTTCACCACCATCTCTTATCTTCCCCCATCCAAACCCTTGATCTTTTCTGCCTCAGTCAATACACCCCAAATCCACCTCCTTCCAATCCAGTTTTCTTTCTTGAAAGCCCTTGTAGTGTCCATCTTGTTTATCCCATCCACCCCACCCCAGCCCTCTCTTCCAAAAATCTCCCAATGTCCCTGTTCTCTACTGTTGTACCTCTACTCTCTACCTCTCCCTCTATCTCTTTTACTGATGATGTGTATTGAACCACCTTTAGAGGCCATTTTTCCCCACAGAGATGTAGAGAGAGAGGCCGGATGTGTATTGATGTGTATAAAATATTTTCGCACCACTTTTGTTTCAGGAAGAGTAAAAAATGGCATCTAGGACCGAGGATGTTGCCATGGAAGAAGGCTTCAGTCAAAAAGACATCCGAGCTCTTACCAAATGAATCATTATGTGGAAGGACAATGTAAATTAAGTCCACCAATAATGTTTTTGCAAACATTTGTCCTCACTCGAGAACTGCCCAGCGACGGGTACTGCCCATTCCGTGGGGGGAAAAAAAACCCCGGATGTGCAAGGCAGACCACGTTCAAAACGAGCTTCAACTGCGGTGCCGCTATTATTTACAATCACTCGTTTTGTGATTGGCGTATCTCAACTCAAGACTTTGCAAAAGAGTTTGGAATACCTGAGTCAATATTCCATCTCATTACAACTGTGGATCGGAGAAAAGAAAGGCAATTTGAAAAATGACCGTCACAGGTCCTCACATTGGAGCAGAAATAAACAGACTTGTTCTGTGTCAACAGCATCTTGGCCATTTTTGTCGTGAAGATGATCATCGCTGGGGATGAAACCTGGTGGCACAACTTCGATCCAGGATGGAATTTCGTTCAGCAGAGTTGTAAATGGCAACTTTTTTGCCCGATTTCACAGATGTAGATAACAATAAATAAAAAAATTGCCAATCCCAAACACCAACAAGGGAGCATCATAGCGCTTCACAAGTAAATTGAAGAAGATGGAGATTCTGTAAAATAATACGACATGAATAACAAAGGTTATCAATAGTACAATGTTAATTGTGCAAGTGAGGAGACAGAGCTTTTGAGGTAACCATCAAAAAGTCAATAGTGGTGATAACGAGGAATATCGACTTTGGTCTGAAGGAGTCACGTCGATGCTTCCATACCTGGTGTGATTATTATATTGTTTGCTTCTCGAATCATCTCCACAGTCTGGTCAACGTTCACCTCCGTGTGTGTGCCTGTTATCTCCATTGGTTTTCCTCCAGCTGTCGATGTTGTTCCGTAACCACCCAGAATCACATTTGCCAGAGATCGATTCATGGCCTTGCAGGAGAGATGAGGGCTTGTTTGAAGAATTACAAAACCATTAAAAGAGTTTCCAAAGCTTCTAGTACATTCCAAAAAGTTTAACAAACCTGTCAGACATACAGCACGACGTTTTCACAACTCAACTCACTCTCCGCCTCACCCACTCAGCCTCTTCAACCCACTCCCAAACTCCACAGGCCAATGACTCACAATGCACATGATGTAGGAGAGAATGGCTCCAGAAGAACCGATGAGAGCGCCTACAATAGTCAGCAGGTTGTTGTTCAGAAGAAAACCCTCAGCACAAAGTGCCCATCCCGAGTAAGAGTTCAGCACTGTTATTACCACGGGCATGTCAGCTCCACCAATGGCAGCCGTCAACGTAACTCCCTGGTACCACGACAGGTAAGTTGGGTGTAAAGTAAGCACATGAAACAGACACAGGAAATGAGGATCAATTTGTTATTTTAATACCAGTGCGGCATGATGATTAACAAAACGGTAACACTGCTTTGTCATCACAAAGAAGCTGATCAAAAGTGAAACATCCAACCAATATCAAATAACAGTAGAAGCATGCTTTATAACTGTGAGCTGTTATGGCCAGGTAAAAACCCCCTCGCTTTGATTAGACACCTGACCCATGACGTCAACTTTGTTAAATTGAATTCAGAATGTAGCCAATCACATCGTTAAAGTTTCACATTGATCGGACAAGGCGTTTCAAATCCAATGTGATTCCAAGACCGTGTGACCGCTAATTTGAAATTCTCAACTAATAATCCCCATATCTAATTGATCATATTAAAAATATATATATATATTTCCAAATACACTTAATCTACCCATGGGATATTTTACAAATATGATCCACTACCCTTGGTGCATTCATGTTAATAACGATGATGTCATCAGTCACGTGTTGTGGCAGCCACATGGTTTCAAGGAAGGTATTAAAAATTGCATATCTGAAACCGCTGAAGCTAATCGATGCATTACTTCTGACAGAGACCATTTGAGGGCCATTCGCTTCAAACCCCAAAACGAAAGAGTGAAGATGTGAGATGCTGTCATTTGAATTGAAAAAGTCTGTGAAGAGTATTTGTACGAGTACAACACTCCATTGCTTTTGGGAAATAAGAAAACATTTACAAACCCTCAATGTGGAAGTGTCACCCTTTAACGATGTAAATCCAAACTTTTGGTTTTATTTGCACTTGGAACTCCCTGTGCAGCTTCCTAGTGCTTTCAACGGATCCATGGGCTGTTATTAATGCACATTCATTCCCAATAACGTATATCAACTGCATTCATCGAAATGCCACCGAGTGCTCTCTTCCATGCGTTTAGAATTGAAAAAAGCATGTAGCAATATGATTAAACGTGCACTTGTGTTTAGGGTCAACATTGAGCCAAATTATAAATGGTTTGACAAGCTCAAGAAAGACTCCATTTTCGGTCAAGTTTTTGAAAATGGGTTTTGAAGGAATAAGAGTTTTGAAAATAAAATCTTAATGTGAATTATATAATGATTATATCACAATCATTAAGGTTATCGAGAAACCTGTTAAACAAGTTTTACGATTGTTAGTAACAGTTCTGAGTTTGTATAGACTCTACCATAATGGTGGAGAGGCTGGACACAGTACCCAGACATGCTAGCCCGGTACCAAATGAGGGATCAAGCATGTACGGCACAACTGCTCCTGCACTTGCTGCGAGAAGTGCTGCATTCAACAAGTGTCTGCCCGGGAAAATCAAGGGGGCAGAGTTCAGCATGCCTAGAGGGAAAGGCAAGGGAGGAAATAAAGATGGACAGAAGCCTCCCTTTGAGTCTACCGTTTATGCATGATCCAAAGACACCGTTGCTCTGAAATCTACAAACTCCAAATGGTAAATTCTACAAGCAAAAGCCTGTGGTAAAATACCATGGAAGCCCTTTACTATTGCACTTAAAATGGGATATTATATATTTCTTAACAGCAAAGTATAAATAAAAATAAAAATTAGGGAGCGATCGAGACACTGATCTATTGCCTATACACCGCCCAGGTTCAATTTTCCATCTAATTCAACAATATATGATTTTTCCATAGGTTTGGATTAATTTGAAGCGACTTTTACTTAATTTTTTTTTTTTTTCCGAGGAGTGTTTCTGTTTCAGGGTGGGAAAAGCAGACAACTGTACAGCATGAGCCTATTATATGTATAGCTCAGAATCTCAGATAATCATGTCAGGCACCATCGACAATAATATACACAGGGGAGGAGGGGGGGGGGGGGAGGGGTGGGAACATGAGCAACACACATGTGCAAGCAAGGGCGTGTGCACACCCACACCCACACAGGGAACACACACGGAAACACGAACCAAGGGCAATCATTACCTCCACCGTTGAAGGTGGATGGAGGTTATGTTTTCACCCCTGTCTGTCTGTGAACAAGATATCTCATAACGTTGTGGACGGATTCGGACGAAATTTGGCAGAGAGGTAGTGTATGTGACAAGGACGAAATGATTAGATTTTGGTGAAGATCCAGATCCAGCTAGTATAATATTTTAAGTGATCCTTCAATATTGAGAGATAGGGCCAAAACCAACATATAGCAGGATATCTCAAAAAGTTATGGACTGATTTGAACGAAACTTGGTGGAGGTTGGGTATGTGACAAGGAAGAATTGGTTCAATTTTGGTGAGGATCTGAATATGGATTCGGATACGAGGATTATTTAATTTTTAAGTGATTCTTCACCATTGACAGATCGGGTGAAAAGCGATATACAGGGTGGGCCAAAAGTCACTGAATGTTTCATTTTTTTTTACAGATAAAGAAGACCAGGAAATACATTATGAACAAATTTACCAATGACCAGAGCATGAAAATAGTTGAATTTTATTACTCCAGTGGGAAATCAATAATTCAAACTCTAAGGAAATTTCGCAATCATTTTAATGTTCGAGAACAACCATCAGAAAACACAAAATCGGAACTCGATTGCTTGTTTTTAGTCAAAGGGGTCTATTCATGACTCAGCCCGCAGTGGAAGACCAAAAACAAGTCGTATTCCAGAAAACATTGACCGTGTTAGGGAGAGTGTTCAGGGAAAACCCAGAAACATCAACTCGTAAACGTGCAACTCAGCTCGGAATGGCAAGATCATCATTGCGAAGGAAAATGAAGAAAGATTTGTTGCCGTTTCCTTACAAGATTCAAATGGTGCACAAAATGTCACCTCAAGATCCAGCAAATCGACTAACATTTGCAAACAAATTGCAGCAACTTATAAGGGACAATACTGATTTTTCCAAGGAAATTGCAGCGATTGATCAAGAAGTTTTATCCTCTGTAATGGATCACGTTTTGGAAAGAGCAAGACTTTGCGAAAAGGCCAATAGGGGCCATTTGCAGGACATTATTTTTCACAATTAATCTAAAAAAACAAATTCCATGAATTAAACTACCATTTGCAATTTATTTCATTAATTTTTTATTAAAAGAAAAAAAAAAGTTATAAAAAAAGAAAACTTTCAGTGACTTTTGGCCCACCCTGTATAACATGATATTTTAAAAAGTTATGGACAAGTTATGACTAAACTTGGTGGATGGGTTAGTTAGATGACAAGAACAAGCCGATTAGATTTTGATTCAGGTCCGAATCAAGATCCGGCCTATCAGTGGGATACAAAACAAACTGTTCAGCCTGCCCTTCAGAGGTATGTGTTCTGTACTGAGTGCCGTTCTAGTTGAAAATGAGGACGTCATGCCCACGTACGACCTGATGATTCCATTGGGTGTAAACATAGAAAACAAAGCATTGCGTCCGGACATTGTACTCAGGAACAAAAATGAAAAGACAGCATTGATGATTGACATATCAGTACCTAGCGATTTTGGTCTAAACAACGCAGAAATCAAGAAAATGACCAAATTCCAGGACCTAAAAAATGAGGTCAAGATATCTTAGAAGCTGAAGAGCATCGAAATTGTACCAGTGATAATTGGAGCAACAGAAATGATAAAGAAGAACTTCACTGAGATTTTGAAAACCATCCCCGGGAATATTACCACAAATGAACTACAACTGGAGGTAATCCGGGGCTTTGTGACGATCCTGAAAATAGCCCTTGGAACAAATCTCTGAAAAGGTTGAACAGCTTGGTCCATGAACCGCGATCCCTTACCAAAGAGGAGGTGGATACATTGGGTCCTGTGAGGACTCCGTTCTACCTTCTGAAACCCGCAAATGGAGATAACAACCAACGACACACAGACAGACAGACACATCTGCCGAAATCATGAGGAACAGAATGCACGGCTGAATCCAACAGTATCTCATATCATTAATATCACCAAAATATCGAAGTCAAAGATGAACCTGTCTTAAAGAGCAGGCAGCTGGGCCTCAGGTTTTTAAAGTTTTATTGCTATGAGCCTGTTTTACCAATGGAATTTTATTAAGTTATTATAAATATTGTATATTCTGAAAAATGCATCAGCAGCAGTTCTATGTGCAGAAAGGCATTCATATATCGCACCTTGTAGCTTCCCGTATGCAACAAGTGAGCCACTGAAGGTGACTCCGCCAATGTACGTGCCCAGATAGGCAATGAATTTGATGAGATTGGCTGATGGGTTGGTGTCAAAATGAGGGTGTTCAATCATAAATTCAGCCACACAAGTGAGCACTGCAGCCAAACCCACGAGGCTGTGAAATGCTGCCACAAGCTGAGGCAGGTCAGAAATCTGGATCCGGCGTGCAATGCCAAGACCTGCAGACAGGAAGGAAAAGGTAATTCATAGTTGCATCTGTTGGAATAGATTAAAATTACCTGAAATGTTGGTCGCTTCCTGTTTTCCGGTCGTCCTCCTGTTTGAACCTCTGCTCCAATTAATCTTTTTTTTTTCTTCGACGAAGGGCAAGTCCCAAAGGTTTTCCTTTTATTCAAAAGATCAAACACAGCTTAAAAGTCTTCTTTTGTCAATCAGTGGAATAAACCTCGCCACTGTGGCCTGGATCTCGACCCACCCACTTGACATTGCTGGATACACTTTCTCAAGATCATTGCCATTTATCACACGGAACCCCATCATAGTCTACTTCCCCCACACTGCAGATAGATTGGCGGCATCATGGCCTTAAGTATTCTGTGCTTGTGTGTCACTTGCACTTTTATTTGAGCGACTTACAACAGGGCCTTCAGAAAGTATTCACACCCCTTGACTTTTTCACATTTTGTTGTGTTACAGCCTGAATTAAAAATTGATTAAATTGCGATTTTCCAAAATCCAGGCTGACTGGACACCTCAACTCTTTTATTCCTCGCTTCTCCCATCTATGCAACCACATTCCAGCGGCTGTTTGTCTCATTCCTCCCACCAGGACTTAAAGCGAACAATGCACCGCCATCTCTGATCATCCCCAATTCTGACCCATGATCTTTATTACCCCCGTTAACCTTGCCTACGCAAACTATTTTACTCACTGCTTTCAGTGTTTCCTCCCGTCCTGTTCGACCATTCCCTTGATGTTTGTCCCAATGTCAGGTCTCCCTTGCTCTTCCATGAGCCTCACTGCTATCCTACTATATTAAATAAGGCCATTCTCTGTATGTAAGTGTATGTGCGCTTACATTCAAGATTCAATACTTTATTACCACATCAACTTGACAGTTGTTAGGAATTTGAGGTCATAAAACAGGGCTGGGCCTATCTCCACCAAACTTTGCATACGTGCCTGTACTACCCAGGGTCAGGTAATGAGTACAAAGAACACCCCCGCACCCATCCCCATGTGGGGGGAATGCGTCGTTTTCAGGACAGAAAGATGCTGCTGACACACCCCCAATGTTTGTGTCGAAAACCATCATCGCTTGAAACCCCTTTTTTTATCTCCTTACCTTTTGAATCGGTCTTCCTCTTCTCAGTGTTTTGACAAGCCATTAGGCATGAGTTTAGGTGGGAATTTGTCATTCTTTATCTTGTCTATCTAATGAGGTGTGGATTGGTCCATTGAGTGATTATATAAATTAAGGTTGCTGTTGTTCGTCGACTCATGGGACGCATATTTGGAAAAAGTTAAGGGTAATTGTATTATTAGCCTTGCAGGAGGAGAGGGTATTGTATTTTCCGTTTATTACTTGCTAGAAAAGATTCCGGCAAGTATGTTGATCGGTTGGTCTATCTGTCTGTCTGTGTGTGTGTAGCACTACGTCTACACCGTTGCACGTATAATCGCCAAACTTTACACACATATTTGTCTTGCCCTGGAATAGACTGTGCCCAATTTTTAACTCTCTCAGCCCAAGGCCTCCATTATGACGTCATAATTTGATAATTTGACAAGTACAAAACTTCATCCAATCAAGATGCAATTTCTTGAGCGACATGACGGCATAAAGTGGTGGAGAAAAAAATAATAATGATGACGTCATCGGTCACGTGGTTCGGCCGCCATCTTGGAAAAAAAGAAAAACTTTGCACCTCTATATCTCCGAAAGTGCTGAATAGAAAAAATTGAGACATGGCTCATTGTAAAGAACTCTCCATGGGGAATAAAATATGTAAATGATTATGTCATAGGTGCCTCCATTATGACATCATAATTCGACAAGTACAAAACTTCATCCGATCAAGATGAAATTTTTGAGCATCAAGGAATAAATTAGTTTGGAAAACAAATAATGATGTCATCGGTCACGTGGTTTGGCCGCCATATTTGTCCAAAATGGCCGATAAAAAGTACATTCCGGCAAGTCCTCGGTCTCTGACCGATTTTTCATCTGTTTGTTTGTTTGTCTGCGGAGTATCGGATGTGCGGAGTATCGTTGAGAGAGAGGAAGACAAATGATGAATTGCGAAAGATGATGGGAATAGAGCCTGTGATTGATGCTGTGAAGAGGAACAGGTTGAGATGGTTTGGTCATGTGTTGAGGAAAGATGAAAGTGACTGGTTGAGAAGAGTGATGGAAATGAATGTAGAAGGAAGCAGAGGACGGGGAAGACCGAGAAAGACTTGGCTAAAGATGGTGGAAGAAGAAATGCGGGCAAGGGGGTTAACAAGGAGAGATGCAGAAAATAGGGGAAAATGGAGAAGATTGTCATGGGGACCGCAAGGCTAACCCCCGCTCTAGCAGGGAAAATGGCCTTTAAAATGCATGTTGTTGTTGTTGTTTGTTTGTCTATGTTTGTCCGTTTGTCCGTACAGAATAAATACGATTTTCTCGGCAACCGTTGGTCTGATTGACAGGAAATTTCCACCATAGGTGAAACTCCACCTGTATAATTTTTAATGATAATTATGACGTCATAGGTCATGTGGTATGGGAGTCATAGGTCACGTGGTATGGGCGAAATCTTGGAAAAACCGAAAAACTTTGTACCTCTGTATCTCCAAAAGCGCCACATAGAAAAAAATGAGCATGGCTCATTGTAAAGAACTCTCCATGGGGAATACAATGTTAATGATGATGTCATAGGTGCCTCCCTTATGATGTCATAATTCGACAAGTACAAAAATTCATCCGATGAAGATGAAATTTCTTGAGCATCATCTAGGAATAAATTGGTGAAGAAAAAAAATATTAATGATGACGTCATTAAAATTAAAATTAACCGCGTCATGTGGTTCAGCCGCCATATTTGTTTTTAACACAAAAGCCTTAAGTACCACAGAAAACACATCCTGGCTAGAGTCTGCAATCTCTGATTGCTCTTTCTTGTTTGTAATTGTATCTCCGCCCCATGTTGTCTTTCAATTAAACCTTAAAACCACCATCACAGAGTGAATTTGGGTGGTTCTGATCACTCTTATAATTGTACAAGTGTGTTAAAGGACAGATTGTATGAGTATTTGGGTGATTAGCACCCAGAACAATGCTGTGTCTATGCCTAGCGGCCTCCGCTCGGTCGCTATTCGACAACGGGTGTATTGCACCAATAATTGTTATGGCATAACGACTGGCTCGGTGGTCCCATGAGGCACAGTATTGTGGTGGATCCATAATCTGGCCCGGTATGACCAAATCAGAAGGTTGCCATGGCCGTTTTGACGTGGTTCACTGGGATTCGAGGTGGGCAACCACATGAACCTGGCGACTATAACACTGGTGTCAGGTATGCATGCATGTATGTATGTACGAGGTGTGTTCAAAAGGTATCCGACCTTTGTTCATAAAAAATACTCGTATCCAGATACAACAAACATACTAATCTCCTTCAAAGTAGTCCCCTTGGGCTGCCACACACTTCTCCCAACGGTTCTGCCACTGTCGGAAGCAGCGCTGGAACGCCTCTTTTGGGATGGCGCGCAGCTGGTCCGTCGCATTCCGCATGATGTCTTCTCTGGACTGAAATCTGGTCCCTTTCAGGGGCATTTTCAGCTTGGAGAAAAGCCAGAAGTCACACGGAGCCATGTCGGGAGAGTAGGGAGCCTGACGAAGCACAGGTGTGTTGTGTTTGGCCAAGAAACTCTGTATCAAATGTGAAGAATGGGCGGGTGCGTTATCGTGATGGAGCTGCCAATTGCCCGCTGCCCACAGGTCCGGCCGTTTGCGTCGCACAGCGTCACGAAGGCGACGCAGAACCTCTTGGTAATACTCTTTGGTGATGGTTGTGCCGTGTGGTGCGTACTCGTGATGAACCATGCCACTGGAGTCGAAGAAGACAGTCAGCATGACTTTGACATTGCTGCGGACCTGCCTTGCTTTTTTTGGCCTCAGGGATGTTGGATGCTTCCATTGTGATGACTGCAACTTGGTTTCTGGGTCGTACCCATAAACCCAGGACTCATCGCCAGTGATCACTGTGTTGAGGAAGCTGGGATCTCTGTTCACAGTCTCCAGCATGTCCTGTGCGATCTCCAAACGGAGTTGATTCTGCTCAATCCTTAGCAGCTTTGGTACGAACTTCGCTGAGATTCTCTTGAAACCCAAATCCTCCTTCATAATGGAATGAACGGATCCAATGCTGACGCTCACCTCGTCTGCAAGTTCTCTGATCGTGATTCGACGATCCTGCATCACCAGGGTCCTCAATTGGTCAATGACGATCTCATTTCGGGATGTTGAGGGCCTACCCGAACGTGCTTCACTCTCCACTGATGTGCGGCCATCTTTGAAGCGGTTGTACCACTCCTTTATCTGTGTGGTGCTCATTGCTTCGTCCCCGAAGGCCTGTTGAATCTTGCGGATCGTTTCCACTTGGGAATCGCCAAGCTTTACACAAAATTTGATGCAGTAGCGTTGTTCAAGTTTTTCCGTCATTTTGTCAAAAACGAAAATCCGACGGCGCTCACTTACACTTCCTCACTCATCGGCGGTCTGCCGTCGAATGACAGCTTCTGCAGGTGGGAAAAAATTCACGCGTGCGCATTAGGATCGCCTACATACGTGCACCAATCAACGCCTCCCTAGCTTCATTTGTTTACGCACAACAAATTAAGGTCGCATACTTTTTGAACACACCTCGTATGTATGTACTGCACTTTTATGCATACATCTCTTAGAATGAGATGGACAATTTTCTTTTCAGTTGCAAGATGCTTAGCCCAACTGCAAGTAATCCGAGGTGAGGAGAAAATGTAATGATCCTGTAAATTGCAGTTGAGAGATGTAGTTCGGTATTTAAGTTGTGCGTATGGGTGCATAAACAGGAAAAAACTAACTTCCAATTGATAAATAAAGTAGTCAAATCATCATTAACAAAAACAATTTTGATTTCACACATTGTGATGCATTAATTAGCACGAGTACCAGTGTAGGCCAACATCTCTTCACACCTGAGGAATTTGGTCAAGTCAAAATAATGAATGCAAAATCAACCTTCGAGATACTCACCTAGCGTTGCACCAGAGGCCATTGCTGCAGACATCTGTGCGAGCAGCTCAGGTGAGGGCTGCAGGTGGCCAAGCGTGGCAGCCACGCCACCGGCCACCCCGATCATGCCGAGTGCGTTTCCAAGACGTGCCGTGCGCTGTGTTGAAAGGCCTGCAAGTGCACCAATGCAGCATAATCCTGAACCCAGGTACACCATCTGGAAATGGAGTCAAGGGACAATGGACTTAAACACTTGCTATTCACAGCTTCATGATAGGTCTTTTGAGGTTCAAAAATGACTAGGATTAATTACATAATGGTGTCTCAAAGTGTGCAACCAGTGACAATTTACTTAAAAAGATGAGAATGATGCTCTTGCAATGATTAAAAACATGATGCATTCAGTGATGCACCTGTTCAATCGAGTAGCCACTCCAGAGTGCTGCTCCATAACCCCCAATAAAGACACCACCAGGCAAGAGGTAAAGGTAGTTGTGCTCCGGAGGATCAGTGGGCCGTTTGAACATGTCCAACATCCGCTGTGTTACCAGAAACCCACCTAGGTGAAAGAAAAGGTCATAGCGACAGAGCAAACACAACAACGTGATGATGACATCATAAGGCACAGACAAACCTCATACTTGCATGGATCGGAATTTCATTAATATCATTAACGAGCTGTCAATGGGCTGCAAATAAAAATCTCAAAATAGAAAGAACAAGTCAGGAGACGACGATGGTTCACGAGCGAGCGGTATTCAATGACAAAGGACGGACGATAACTGAAACAGGCCCGGACAGGCCAGGCCCGGAAATGTCAAAACGAAGGTTACTGACCTTGAAATGAGATAGAAAATAATGTATAATCAGTTATGAGGTTAGTTAGCTGCACAATACCGAAAATTCGGTGAAAAATGGAATGGAGGAAAAAAAAAAAAAAAAAAAAATTGAGCTCGACACATGACATTGGCCTAACCAAATATCGAAACCCCTGTCAGATTCCACCAAACCTTCGGAGAAGATGTAGCTTGAACTCGATTATCCCCTAAAAAGACATCTTTTTCGGGCGTGGCTCCGCCCACAATGGGCGCAATACGCCCACTTGAGGCAGGACAACTAGATAATGATATCAACCTCCCCACCCAAGTTTCATCAAGATCGGATGATATCATCGGGTAGTTATGCTGCGGACAGACAGACACACACACAGACGCACACACATGACGAATATAGTGGTCACTTGATAACTCGTGAACCAATACCAGGAAAGCTGATGATCGACACATGACTGTACACCGCAAAACAATGCAAAAGCAGTCAAAACCCCTTGCACAGACATTGTGGTGCATCCGAAATGCAAAGTAGAGGAACAGGTTGGCCATCGTAGTGAATCTTCCGGATCTGTGTCTGTCATCGTTTCATCCTCGTGCTGTTAGTTGTGTTTTGGTCAATTTCTCCATGCTTAACCGTACCTTGTTGTGGATTTTTGACAACTAGTATAAAGTCCGTCGGAAATGAAGGGTTGGAACAGTTTATTTGACGGGGCAGCCTCGTGAGCGCGCCAAAGTCTGAAGCCTGGACCTAGTGTCAGGTGTGCTTATATCTTCTTTATGCATTAGACATCCTACAGAGGTAAATGAACACTCGGTTTTCCTCTGCGTGCGTTGTACATCACGTGCAGCAAATTTCACCTCCATGCGCCTTGTATTTATTGTGATTAAAAAAAAAAAAACACGCTTCTGTACACCGCCCTTGAGGCTCAGTTTGCAAGCACTGTCTACAATTCCAATGTAAGATGAGAACGGCTGACACGGGCTGTATCGGTGAGGCCACATTCATATTCTACTGGCATGACAGAAGTGCAGAAGACCATTACGAGCATGGTGAAGGCTTTGCAGTTAATACAATTTCTTCCTTTTCAGACCACGGTTTAAGATTGTGAAGACATGGATCATTGGACTACCAGAGAAAGCTCTGTTGTCAAGGAGATGTTCTTTGTAACTGTTCTGACCATCATTTCTGCAGGAATGAAGCTCCATCTGCAAATTATATTTGTCGTGATGACAATACACTTCAAGGTGAAGGTACGGTACAGACATCAGACCAGATGGTATACCACACACTGCCACAGTACCAGAGGCAATCGAGAATATACACGCAGAATTATGGAGCCCCAGTACATCTGTATGCTGACTCTCTTCCACGCCTCACAAGAACAGGTAAGTAGAATAGTCAGAAAGCCATCAAGTTGTATTTATGTCAGCTTCAGTTCTCCCAAGCACTCTCAGCAGGTGATAAATAATCACCTCAGCAGGTGATCTCGACTTTCGGTTAAGAGTGTATTGTCGATGTCAATGCCTTACTTTTGAGGGAGACCATTTGAGCAACAATAGCTTCAAACCCCAAACCGAAAAACAGAACATGTCAGACAATACACACTGTTAATGGTTTATTTTGCCCCCACGAAGGGTTATCATCTGAAATGCCAGCTTCTCCTCACTTCCCATTAGTGGTTAGCATACCTCTATCAACATCCTGTTCGTATCGTCCTTTGTTCTACCTGTCTGCTGATGCAGATCGACACCAACCTTCAGCACCGACTAGTTCTTCAAATCGTTCTTCAACCTATGCCATATATCAACATGCAAAATGCATGTTGGACTTTGGATCATAAGCCCTTGAAAATATTTTTGCAACACTCGCTTGCTTTTGAAAAACAAATGCAGAAGTAACATTTTTTTTTTGTTGTTGTTGTTGTATACAAGATCGAGGCTCGTGAAAGAGCTAACATTAATCACACAAAAAGACAAACCGACACACAAAACACAAAAAACAAGGGGAGCGGCAGACAAGATGGGGAGAGAGGGGGAAGGACACAAAAGAGAGGGGGAAGAGGGGGAAGGACACAAACACAACATTTGAGAGCAGGGACATCGGGAGGACTTGGGGGGAGGTGGGAGAGGATTAAAACATATGAACACTGCAAGGACTCTGGGGTGAATTACCGGGGGTAGAAAAGATCAAGGTTTTCGATGGGGGACGATAAGAGATGGTGGTGAACAGCTGTTTTAAAGACCTGGAGGGAGGAGTGGGATTGAAGGGAGTGGGGGAGTTTGTTCCAGAGGCGGGAGAAAATGGGAATGAAAGAGTGAAGGTGAGCAGAGAGCCTAGACTTTGGCAGTTTAACCATAAGAGGGTTGCAGGCAGATCTTGTGCGACCTAAAGGAATATTGGGGGGACAGAGCACAGAGAGAGCTGGGGGAGCAAGGCCGGAGAGGAGTCGGTAGAAGACAGAAAGACCACCAACCTGCCTGCGGTGAGTGAGTGAAAGGCCCTCGGCGTTGACTACATCGCAGGAGATTCCAATGATTCTGAAAGCTTTGGCCTCAACAGCGTGAAGCCGAGCAAGGTGTGAGGCAGGAGCACCAGCCCAGAGGGGGGAACAGTATTCCATTGAGCTGCGGATGAAAGCCTTGTATGTGGTGAGGAGCTCAGGTGTGCCAAGGAAGGACTTCGCACGACGGAGGATGCCCAGTCGGCGACTGGCTTTGGAGGCCAGCTTGGAAATGTGGTTTTCCCAAGAAAGATCATGGCAGATAGTGAGACCCAAAAGCTTGAGCGACAGAACTTCTTGGAGAGGATTGTTGAGAAAGTAGATGGGAGGGTTGTCCAGTCGGTCCTTTCGGAGAGACATTGTAAGAGTGTGAGATTTGTCAGGATTGAAAGACATGTTCCACTTGTTTGACCAGTCTGTGATTTTGTCCAGGTCTGCAGAGAGTGAGGAGGCTGCAGACTGCCGATCTGAGGGATGAGGAATGGAGCGACAGAGAGTAGAGTCGTCAGTAAAGAGATAGAGAGGATTTTCAAGAGTCAGAGAGATCATTGATGAAGACCAGAAAAAGCACAGGGCCCAGAACACTACCTTGGGGAACTCCAGCCTGAACAGGAAGAGGAGATGAGAGAAACCCATTCAGGGCCACACGTTGACTACGACCAGAGAGGAAGTCCGCCAGCCATGCGTGGAGATTTCCATGGATACCAAAGGAGGAGAGTTTGGAGAGCAGAGCAGGGTGCCAGACCGTATCGAAGGCACGTGAAATGTCAAGGGAGACAGCTCTAATTTCCTGTTTGGCGTTGAGGACCTCCATCCATTGTTGAGAAAGCAGAAGCAGCATGTCCAGAGTAGAGTGACCAGGTCTGAAACCAAATTGATGATCAGAGATCAAGCCATTGGAGAAGAGGAAAGATTTAATATCTGAAGCAATGATGGATTCCATGACTTTGCTGATAATTGGGAGAAGGCTGATTGGTCTGTAGTTGCTGGGATCTGTTTTTGCACCTTTTTTGTGCAAAGCGGTGATGTTGGCTGATTTCCAAGCAGATGGCAGATGACCTTGAGCAAAAGAGAGGGTGAAGAGAACAGAAAGAGGAAGTGAAAGAGCAGAAGAACATGATTTTAGGACCCGTGGGCTGATGCCGTCAGGACCAGTTGCAGAATCAGAGTCGAGGGTTGACAGAAACTTTTCCACCTTGTCAGGAGGAAAGGACACAGAGTCCAGGAGCAGCTGGGTACGACTGCGTACGGTGGGTACAGAGAGGGATGGGTTTGGGACACAAGATTTAGAGGCAAACACAGAGTTGAAGCATTCAGCTTTTTCACGTGCGGAGTCAGCCGTTAAGCCGTTTAAGGTGAGGGAGGGGATGGAGGGGGAACAAACACCAGAAACAGATTTGACCAGATGCCACCAGGATTTGGAAGAGGGAGACAGATAAGAAAGAGAGTTCGGTCTTGAGGATGGTGAGATATTGTTTCCTGGCTCTCCTGAGGGTGGACACACACTTGTTTCGGGCTTTGTGAAAGGAAATGAGATTTCCTTCCGTTGGATTTGCTTTCCAGGAGACGAAAGCAAGTTGTTTCAGGGCAACAGCCTCACCACAAGATTCCGTGTACCATGGACGGGAGGAAGGGTATGACAACTGAAGACGAGATGGTATAAATCTGTGCATGAGAGAGAGCAATTTACTTTGAAAGAATTCCCAGGATGAGTTGATGTCAGAGGCGGTAGAGATGGGAGACCAGTCCAGATGATTGATGGCTGCTTGAAGACCGTGCCAGTTGGCCTGAGTGAAATGCCAGACTCGTCGACGCTGAGGAGGCTCTCTGAGAATGGTCAGAGATGTCCACTTTGACAAGCACATGATCAGATGAGCCGATTGGAGCAGAAGAAGAGCAGCAGACATTTTCAGGGAAGTTTGTCATAACCAAATCCAGAAGAGAAGATGCTCCGTTGACTGAGATCCGGGTCGGGAAATTGACAGATTGTGTCAGTCCCAGTGAGTCGCAGAAGTCCTTTGCTGAAGAGCCATGGCTGGTGAGAGGTACCCACACCCAGCCAACTGGCATGGTGACAATTGAAATCACCACATATGAGGAAGAGAGAGTTGGGATGGGTAGATAGAAGTTGGTCCATATTATCAGACAGTGAGATGTAGATGGAGTCATCGCTGATTGGTGGATGGTACAACACACATATGAACAAAAGGTGGGAGCGAAGGGGAAGCCGTAGCCAAAGGTATTCCTGGGGGTGAGGTGGAGAGAGGGCAGTGGAGGGCGAGTGAGGAAGAGAGTTTTTTATAAAGATAGCAACCCCACCTCCAGGACGAGGCTCAGGTCTATCATACCGGAGGAGGGAGTAACCTGGGAGAGATACCAAGGCATCAGAGACATCATGAAGGAGGAAAGTTTCTGTTAAGCAGATCACATCTGGTTTGTTAGAAGCAACCTGTATGGAGAGGTCAGTCAAGTTTGAGCGAAGGCCCCGGATGTTTGAGGTCCATACCGTTAATGAAGAGGAAGGGGGAGCATCGGGTCCAGAACAGGGGGGGGGAGGGGTAGGGTAAGATGTGGAAGAGGAGGAAGAGGTAGGGAGAGCTGTTGAAGGTGTGTCAGAGATTTCAGAATAACTTGGAGAAAGGGAAGAATGGGGCGGACAAAAGGTTTGATGGAGATTGGGTGAGGCACAGTGAGGTGTTATTTGAGGAGGGGGAAGAGCAAGGCAGAAGGTTTGGGGAGATGAAGGTGAAAGTTGGAAGGAGGAAGAAGCAGGGAGGATGCTTTGAGGAGGAGGGGTGAGAGGGGAGTCTAGGAGGGGAGGAGCGAGGGAGAGTCTCGGAGGGGAGGGGTGTGGGATGAGTTTAGGAGGGAGGGGAGGGAAGGGGCAAGGGGGGAGATTTGAAAGGGATGGGTGATGGGGAGGATTTGGAGGGGAGGGGTGAGATTGGATTTTGAAAAGTGTACGATTCATGGGAAACGAACATTTTTTGCAAAATGAGTTTGAGACCTTCGAGTCAAAAATACGTTTGAGGACACTGGAGGAGGGATGGAGTTCTGGATAGTTTAGGGAATGTAGAAAGGAGGAACTGTAAGAGATGGTATTATATATATTTTTTGGAATGAATAGATGAACCCCAAACATTAACAGATCTTCAATGTTTTTGTGTTACCCTGTATAAAATAAAAGGTTGAAAATGCACAAGATAACGTTTTATGCTGACTGTGCGATCACCAAACATCAAAACACAGTGCCTCAATCAGCATCAGAGATGAAACAACTGAGTAGACGACACTGTGAAACAACTCACATTGCTTCCGATTGGACTGAAAATGATCCACAAATGGGAAAACCTGTGCAGGGGAAAAATGTTCCCAACAAGAATCTGCTAAAGTAGGAAAAAGTTGCTTTGCCACTGCTTACCTGCAATGTTGATGGACGAAATGAAAGCGGCAAGAAGAGCGAGAGTCTCGGGTGTTGTATCAGGAAGATATTTTCCACCCATCAGAGCTAATCCCCCGACAGCTGTCAGCCCTGATACAAGGACGGCATAAGAATAATTCAATTACTATATTTTATGATAACTAGGGCATGCCCGTACTATATATATATCTAAAATTATATCCCCCCCCCTATTTACATGAAATGGTTTGGTCCAAAGCGAACGGCTTGCGAGTGGTGACAATCCCCCCCCTCTATTTACATGCAATGGTTCGGTCCAAAGCGAACGGCTTCCGGAGTTTGGTAAAGAAATCGCCATCGCGTACACAAACGCGCAGGAAAGCGAATGAATCGCAAATTCGTTTTTATTAGTTGTAAAACATAATGCCCAATTATTCAATTAGCGCCAACGTATTTTGGCTTTTTGCAATTTAATCGCAAGGAAAAGTAGAAAGAGAAGAGGGAAAAAAAGAAAAGCCTTGCCTTGCTGCAAACAGCTGCTGCAAACAACAACAACATGGAAGGCTGCACTGTCCGGAAGTTGGCATATCGCAGTTACGATTATTTTAGTGTTAATGGCCAATTATTCAATTAGCGCCAACGTATTTTGGCTGTTTGCAATTTAATCGCAAGGAAAAGTAGAAAGAGAAGAGGGAAAAAAAGAAAAGCCTTGCATTAACGCATTAACGCTTGCATTGCATTAACGGTTCGGCACACGTGATAGCTCGCTGCTCTCTGATTGGTTGAAGCGTTTTTTGGACATAGCTCGGTAGGTACTTGTCCGATTAATTTCAAACCTTGAAAAGGCACATCCTCGGGTCCCCAGCAATATACCTGGCAAGTTTCAAGTATATCGGACCCGTGGTTGTCGAGAAACAGCGGTCACAGACAAACACACAGACACACAGACACACAGACACACAGACACACAGACACACAGACACACAGACACACAGACACACAGACACACAGAGATTGCTGGAATTATAGATAGATTATAGCTGTGTATAAGATGTGCAAGTCGAACAAAGCCAGCTCAAACAAAATATATGATTAAACAGAAGCAAAATGCAAACAGATAAACGAACTTTCTGATGTGAAGTGTATAACCGAAAGAGGAAACCATTTACAGGCCCAAACTGGCTCCACAAGCCATCAAAAGGACAATGTGTAAAACAATTGCTGTAAAAAAAACAAATTCAAAAAAAAGAATAAATAAATATGAATGAATTGAATGATCGTTTTAAGGCCATTTTTCCCCACTAGAGCGGGGGTTAGCCTTGCAGGCCCCATGACAATCATGATTCCCTGTTTGAGGCAATGTTTTTTTTATGGCCAGATGCCCTTCCTGATGCCAACCCTTAGTCGCCCCTTAATATGCACAGGGATATGGTGTACCTATTCTAAATTGGGGTACACACCGGGATAATTCATCCCAGCAAGCTGGTACTCAATTTGCTGACCTCAGAAGGATGACAGGCTGAGTCAACCCCCCTGGCGTTAATGCAGCGATCGAACGGGATTCAAACTCAGGATCATGGGATCCCAAGCCTGCGCCGTAACCGCTAAGCCAACACCAGGCAACAAATAAATAAATCACATAATTGTTATAAGGGCCAAATAAGTCTACGTTTAATAGTCTTGAAAAGTTACAATGATAGAACAAATATGATTATCCACTTGTTGACATTTATGAATGACAAGATGAAACCAATTAATCAATATGTGGTTCCAAAAACATACTTTATGTTCACCTGAAATTGCGTTGGTGACTGACATGAGAGGAGAGTGAAGGGCGGGGGCGACACCCCACACTGTGTGGTAACCCACTATTCCTGCGAGGCCAAACGTCGTCACGATCTGTGTGAAAGGCAACCCCGGGGAAAGAAGCCCAAGACCGAGCACGGAGCCAATGCCTGAAGAAGAAATGCACGATAGACATTTGAAAATGCATATCACACATTACACATAAATAGATACATTCCATTACCAAGAGGGTTGTGACAGTCCCATCTGAATGTGCATCATTTTCCCCACAGGGAAGAGAAGCATGTACTCAACAAAACTGTTCACTGGCACTTTCTGGACAACAATGTATTGTATTGTATTTCTGGACAAGTATGTAGGACAAGTATTCTGGACAATGTATTTCTGGACAAGTGCAAAATCTGTGATTCAAATGGTCTTTTAAACATAATTTTCAGGATTTAAAGGAACGAGTGGCAATTTCAAAATGGCTCACTATAATAATTGTTCTCAATAGTGAAAACAAAGGGGAATCGTGAAAAAATATTTATTTAGTTAACCTCATCATGGATCTCACCAAATAGATTACAATCAAGGTGCCATGGTGTTCAAGGTGTATTCACAAGTCAACCTGCTCGAGTAATCTTTAGTTGACATGTGGCACTGCGCAAGTAATCGAGGAAATCAAAGGCACTTGGCGAAGAATCTTTATTCTCCAGTCAACCTTTACCACAAAACAAATAATCTTTAGTCAACCTATGCCATTGTGGGACTGTGGGAGTAATCTTTAGTCAATCGATGCCATTGTGTGAGTAATCTTTAGTCAACCTATGCCATTGTGAGAGTAATCTTTAGTCACCCTATGCCATTGTGCGAGTAATCTTTAGTCAACCTATGCCATTGTGTGAGTAATCTTTCGTCAACCTATGCCACTGTGCGAGTAATGTTTAGTCAACTGATGCCATTGTGTGAATAATCTGTAGTCAACCTATGTCATTGTGAGAGTAATCTTTAGTCAATCTACAGCACTGAGTGAGTAATCTTTAGTCAATCTACAGCACTGAGTGAGTAATCTTTAGTCAATCTACAGCACTGAGTGAGTAATCTTTAGTCAATCTACAGCACTGAGTGAGTAATCTTTAGTCAATCCACTGCACTGTGCAAGTAATCTTTAGTCAATCGACACACTGTGTGAGTAATCGAGTGAACTTCAGGTACCTGAGCAAATTATCTATTTTGTACTTAACGAATAGCACCACGCGAGCAATCCTTGGTCAACTAATGACACCGCGTGAGTAACCTCAAGTCAACCTTTAGCACTACGCAAGTAATATTTAGTTAACCGATGGCACTGCACGAGTAAGTCAACCTTCCGCACAGCATGAGTGATGTCGAATCAACGCCTCTGATGCCGAGGAGAATTCATGCTTTAACCTCAGATGAAAACGTATGCTGGTTAGGAATACATGGAAAATTGCAAGAACAAAAACATACAAAGTAAAATCATATAATTTGAGAAGTGTGCATTTGTTTGCGTGTTTGTTTGACTTCAATGCACTCCTGCACCTCCGGATGGAATGAGTTGAAAACTGGTGGTTGTTTTGGGGGTGTGCATAGGGAGGTTTTACGGGGTGAAATAAACTTCATCATCTCGGGGGTTCAGGCTGGGAGAAGGACCCCAATTCAAATATGTATGGCAGAGCACCGCTTCTGGTGGGATTTGTATCAGAAGTTACACTAAAATACCCAAATTATTGGGGAATTATCCCATTCGTAATTCCAGGGAATAATGACATCCGCAAGTAAGGGTTATTCACCTGTCAAAAAACATTCCATAGATCCACGTAGAATGCACACAATTAACGTAGACACTTTTTGGGAAAGTCAAAGTGAGGAAACTGGAATTACACATTTGTTTCAATCATTACAAAGGTCAGCATGCATTACCGGCAGTGTACGTAGTTGCTGAACGTAGCGTGCGCTGGAATGGCGTAACGCTCGCCGCCTTTTCAGCTTCCTGATCAGCTACTGTGGTTGGCTTTGGTGGTGCCACAGGCGGAGCAGTTTTTGGTGCTGGCATTGGGTAGAGGAGTTTACCATCCTAAGGTGACAGATAAAGCTTAGACGAGGAATTGCATGAGGAGGACGTGTCACAGACAGTTTAATTAGGAAGAAGGAAAAATGGATGATGTGAAAGATGATGATGAAAACTGATGACAAAATGAAAGAAAAAAATGGATGACGATGAGCTGAAGCAACAGGAACTTAACCACTAATGCCGAACTCGGAAGAAAAAAACAAAAATAATAACGTCCATCGTTGAGTCCCATAAGATTTTTAACAATTGCTTACCTTCATTACCACGGTGCCCCTGACCACATGATCCAGGGTGCCATAATCAAAATCATCTCTCAGGTTATAGTGAAAGTTTTCTTTGTCTGGACTGATGCCTCGAAGCAGCTTCACCACGTTGTTCGAGTAGAGTGCACTTGCTTGTGCCGCCATTCGGCTGGGCAGGTCGGTGTATCCAATGTGAGTCACGCCCTTGAATCAGGAAGAGGTGTACAGTTGTTTTTACAAATCAAGAAAAACCTATAGCTTAGCTCAATGTTATAGGAATGCTGATCTCATCAATGTCAGAGGACATGCAAAGTAAACATGTAGGGACACATTGCTAAAGAACTTAAACTCCTCCATATCACCATGTAGTATCCAAGATAAATATCCAAACAAACCGAGCGAGGTATCCAAAAATATTTTTGTTGCCAAAGAAGATTTTTAAAATCGAAAAATAGAAAGATCATCCCACTTGTGCACTTCATAAAAGCTGAATACAAGTGCAGGTGAGTAAAGAGAGGAGAGGTGGAGTGAAGGTATCATTTGTTCCACAAGGTTCTTGCCTTATGTACGTAGAGCTCGCCCGGTTTGGTGGTCTCAATATTCCCTCCAGCTTCCGCCGCAAGGTCCACAATGACAGATCCCTCTCGCATCGTCTCAACCATCTCCTTTGAAATCAGAATGGGTGCACGCTTGCCTGAATAAAGGAAAATGTTCACTCAATTTGTCATGGTGAAGAAAATGGAAAACACTCCATGCTGCAATAGAAAGGGTTTGCATTTCAGCACATAGCCAATGTGGGGAAAAATTGCATGCCAGTGTAAATTGATGAAAACAGCAAAAAAACTAGAAGGCACTTCGTAGAGCGCATAACTCCGCAGGGCTGAACAATTTATGTTTTGTATCCCACTGATATGTCAAATCTGGATTCGGACCTGAACCAAAATCTAATCAGCTTGTTCTTGTCACCAAACCAACTCATCCCCCAAGTTTAGTCACAGGTCATCCATAACTCTTTTAAATATCATGTTATATATCGCTTTTCACCCGATCTCTCAATGGTGAAGAATCACTTAAAGTTAAACAATTCTCTCATCCAGACCCACATTCAGATCTTCACCAAAATCGAATCGCTTTGTCCTTGTCACACACACACACAACCTTTCCACCAAGTTTCGTCGAAATCCGTCCACAACTTTTTGAGATATCCTGCTATGTATTGTTACGGATTCGGCCCTAATTATGGTTGTTATTGTTATCATGGTTGGTTCTAGATATTATGCTTATTGTGGCTTAAGGGAAAGGGTTATTGTGGTTAAAAGGTTTAAAAGCGCTCCTGGTAAAATGTGGCTGGAAATCCGGATCGTGACCGGAAGAGGTGGAGCGAGGAAGAAGAGGCGGGAGGAGATCGTGAAAAGACGTTTTGGTTGAAGCTCCGGACCGATTGGTGGAGCGTACAGGGCGAGTGGACCCTGCGTCCTTGAAAGGAAGTTCGGGCGATAGGAGATATCGCCGGAGTGCTGTGGAGCCTGTGTAGTCAGGTATCCTCATTGAGGTTCCGGAGTATCCTTGCCTCAAAGCCCGGGTTCGAGTGAAAGCCGTCCACCATCTTCGCCACGCGCGCAACCTGCAGTGAACAGGTTTTTGTCGCGTCAGCCGGGCATTATTCCCCGGTGGGTTGCCGGGGACGGCTGTGCAAGAAAGGGGCTTTTGAGGATTATACGGAGACTCGTTGATTGAACCACAAACGTGGACGTCGAAGCGCGTCTTTGGGAGGTTTCCCATTCCACTGCTATTGTGCTGGGTGTGGAGATCACGTGACCTGTGGGTTGCTTCGATCATCCATGCCTCAATTGGTTGTGATCGGACATTGATCCAACTATCGCTGGAGCGAATCGACCTCTCCTTGGAGGGGCACAGAGACATTGGGGGAGTACTGTGAGTTTGGGTTAAAGGGCAAGATAAGGTGGCACCATCTTAAAAATAGTGATTGTAGGGCGAATTGTTATTATTATTTGTGTCGTGATTCCGGTGTGATTTATAATATATTATTGTTTGTTCATAACCCTTGGTGTGGTTTCATTATTGATTTGATTGATTTCAACCAAGGATAACATATCTTTCTGCCGGGGACCCTCTCGGTGTTCGGAGGTTTACCGAGACCAGGGGATAGGGGAGGACCCCGTAACAGTATCGTTTTTGGCCTTATCTCCTGATGGTGAAGAATCGCTTTAAAAAACTTCGAATAGCCGAATCCATATTCAGATCTTCGCCACAATTGAATAGATTGTTCCTTGTCACACACAACCTCTCCACCAAGTTTCGTCCAAATCTGTCCACAACTTTTGAGATATTCTGCTATCTATAGTTTTTGGCCCTATCTCCCAATGGTGAAGAAACACTAAAAAATTAAATAATTTTCGTGTCCAAATCCATATTCAGATCTTCACCAAAATCGAATCAATTCGTCCTTGTCACTTACGCTACCTCTCTGCCAAATTTTGTCCGAATCCGTCCACAACCTTTTGAGATATCTTGTTCACAGACAAACAGACAAATAGACAGGGGTGAAAACATACCTTCACCAAAGGTGGATGGAGGTTAATAAAAGCAAAACCGTACTCCATGCCATAATAGTTAGAGAGCCCACTCAGTCTGGGAGGCCGGCGCTTCAATTCCGACTGCATGAGTAAGACTATGACCTAGCCAAGTAATACCAAAGATTAACAAGTGGGCTGACAGTCATCTCTTGAGGTTGTAGTTTAGACTTGTGCTGAATCCAAAATCTGGGAAATCTCAGAAGTCAGACTGGGGTCAATTTAACGATTACGGAAATTTCAAGTTACATGGAGAGATTTGGAGGAACCACCCTGCTCCGAAATCGAAAAATCGAAGCACAAGCAATTATGTGGGCTACTGTCTTGTATTCATGTGTCAAGTATCACAACAATCAAAAGGGTGATAAGGGAGGAGTAGGGAAAAAATTATTGCAAAAAGTTAAGACGACCAGACGGACATCCGGACAGCACTACCCATTTTATAATAATCCCATCTCTTCAAGATCGAGATGAGATGAACTAAAAATGGTACAAGTTACTTCCTCGTTTGACACTACATATTTAACGGATAGAGCACATATAAACACCGTAGGTCGAAACTAATTGGGAAGAATTTTCTCCTCAAAGGTCTCCTCGAGTGTGAAAAGAGGTAACGTCATAAAGATGACATCGCCAGCACCCAGAGTGTCCTGGAAGTTGCATCACTTCCCCCATCCCTAGTGGCACTTTATCTGAAGTCTATGTTGCCTTATGTATTTGTCTACATATGTGAGAATTTTGCTGCTGTTCCTCCATGAGCCTTACCCCTGCAGAAAAATTGATAAACAGCAAAAAAAACAACAACAAACGAATCAGTGAGCTCACACCCACACTCAAACTCCAGTCGGCAACCCCAACAACAGCTGTGCTGCAAAACACATGTTTAAAACAAGAAAGAGCAATCATGGATTGCAGACCCTTACCAGGAAGTGTTTTTAGTGGTTATCAAGGCTTTTGTGTTAAAACAAATATGGAGGCCAAACCACATGACCGATGACGTCATCATTTTTCTTTTTCTCCATCAATTTATCCCTAAATGACGCTCAACAAATTTCATCTTAATCGGATGAAGTTTGTACTTGTCGAATTATGACGTCATAATGGAGGCACCTATGACATCACCATTAACATATGTTATTCCCTATGGAGAGTTCTTTACAATGAGCCATGACTCAATTTTTGGTATGCAGCGCTTTCGGAGATATAGAGGTGCAAAGTTTTTCGTTTTTTTCAAGATGGCGCCCATACCACGTGACCTATGACGTGATAATTATCATTAACAAAAAAAATCTACAACAGGCCCGCCCACCTATGGTGAAAATTTCCTGTCAATCGGACCAACGGTTGCAGAGAAAAACATATAATCTGTGCAGACAAACAAACAAACAGACAGACTCAAATGCAATACCCTGTCTTCTGGTGAGGGTAACAAACGTTTTTTTATTACCATTTCCAACCAATTTCCACCTTCTCTTCAATGTCATTCTCCTCCCCCCCCCCCCCCCCCCCGCCCCCATCCCCTCACACCATCCCACACCAGCTCAGCAATTCACCACCATCTCAGACCATACCCCATCCAAAACCATTATCATTTATACCTCCGTTAACATCCAACCTGCCCTCAAAAACCACCTATTTCCAATTTTACAGTCTTTCCTTCCTGAGAGCAAAGGTCTACCCCTTCCTCCTCCACCATCAAATTAATGGAAACCACCGAACAGTACAAAGTGTAGTACGTCTACCATAAAAGTTACAACTCTGGCAAAGTAAATGATGAAAGTATAAAATATTGAGAGAGTAAACCGTTCATACAGTGAAAGGACCTATTAGACGAGATGGATTTATGGAAAAAAGGTCATGTATACGCTTCTAGGTGCATTTTTGGGTAAAAGTTGGGAACCTCACTTTTTAACATAATTAGGGTATGCTGAATTCGATTAACCTGGTTCCCAAGCCGAATTTCGATTTTTTGAATTTTTGAGTTTTGAATTTCCCACCTCATACGTGCACAATGTGAACATCTTTGGATGATGTCAGGTACATCAAAGAAATGGCGTTATACACCAATTGATGTTGTTTTAAACAATCTACCGAGAAGTTTGTCCACAGCACTGCTACCATTTCAAGCATTAACTGGGTGAGACACCACCTCCTATTTTGCAAATCACACCAAACGAACATCATGGAAAGTCTTCAAAGAGCATCATAAACTGCTGAAGAACTTGGGCATTGGTGAACTCAGAGACAATCAAATCTGCAGAAGCGTTCGTCTGCAGAATATATAATGTGCACAGAACAACCTCTGTTGATTCAGCACGCCATATGTTGTTCTCCAAGACTGGTAAACCAGAAGCAATGTCACCGACAAGTGATGCTCTTCATTTCCATTTGATGCGAGTACACTATCAAGACATGGTATGGAGAAATGCTCATTGTGCCATACCTGACCTTCCTGCACCTGTGGAAATAGGATGGAAACGTGGTGATTCAAGACTAGAGCCTATTCTGATGTCACCGAGTCCAATCCCAGAAAGTTGCCTCGAGATGATTTTTTTGTGCATTCCAGAAGCAATGCAAGACTCGACACTGCAAATGTCGCTATTCATAGTTGAGGTGCACATCAATGTGTGCCTGTCAGCAACAGTGATGATCAGACCCCTTGTATGAATTTGATGTAGTTTGGCAAAACAACATGTGTGACATTCCTGAATGTTTGTGCTTCATGGCCATGTATATTTCATTTTAGAATAAATGGTTGTATGAAACATTGTCTTATTAAAACCATTTCCCATTTTATAATGTTCAATTTCAATATCAGTTTGAATGTATCTTTCAATATGTCGCCAACCAT
Organism: Myxine glutinosa; assembly: GCF_964187855.1. Lineage (NCBI taxonomy): Eukaryota > Metazoa > Chordata > Myxini > Myxiniformes > Myxinidae > Myxine > Myxine glutinosa. The sequence goes on along the minus strand of NC_136263.1, from coordinate 184,353,799 downwards.
AATATAGACTAGACGGATTTATGAAAAAAGGCCATGTATAAGCTTCTAGGTGCATTTTGGGGTAAAAGTTGTAAAGTTAAAGTAAAAGAGCTGCATGTATATACATGATATATAAATGCTTGGTCAAATAATTTGTCCAAAAATGGCAATTTGGCAGCCATTTTCTTTATGCTAATTAGAAGGACAAAAACTTAAAATTCGGCTTGGGAACCGGGTTAATCGAATTCAGCATTCCCTAATTATGTTAAAAAGTGAGGTTCCCAACTTTTACCCAAACATGCACCTAACATTCACATTTCTCAGAAATCCGTCTAATCTATATTCTCTTTCCAACACAATGCTCTGGATAGAATCCGCAACAATCATAAGATTCCTCATCACATGTCCAAATAACTTAGTTGACTCGTTTCAAAAACGTCTCTTCAGCAAACATGACTCATAAAAATCATCCAAATTGAAATACAGTATGTTCACCCCTCCCTAACACCCCCAAATTCCCATTCCCGCATACCTGGGATGAGAGCGGTGCTTATCAAGATGTCAATTTCCTTGCACTGCTGCGCAAACAACTTCATCTCGGCGTCGATGAATTCCTTGGACATGACTTTGGCATATCCACCGCCACCCTCACCAGACTCCTTCACAGAAACCTCAAGTGGCTGAGCACCCAAAGACTTGAACTGCTCGAGGGCTGCTTCCCTGAGCATACAGGAAAAAAATATATCGATAAAGGCAAACTCCAACTATTCTCTGCAAGGTCAAAGATCAAGCACTTGCACACACAGACCGTATTGAATAGCTATTATGTGTACCGGAAAGTAATGTCGTTTCCATTTTTTGTGGACAAATGCATTTTATTTCATTTAATTCTACTGGATTCGTTTGGAAAGGAATCAAGTGTTTGATGGACCAACTGACCCCTGACTCGATAAGATTTGAAACCAACAACAGTTGATGTCTTGTGAGAAAAAAAGCCAGAAGAACATGGAGTAGGAAAGGGTGTGCGAGTGAGATGGACATGGTGTGTTAAACTGATATATTTTATACAAGCTTGTACATCTTGCTTTTACCTGCGAGAGTAAAGGGTACTCACGTTACCTCTGCTCTCGCCAGGCCACCCCAGGTAAAAGAGTTCGTTCCTCTGGAAACCCACAACTGCTCACGTCGCAAGGTCCCTTATTCTCCCAATTGTGGAACAATCTCCCCGTTTCCATTGTCTCATTCTCCTCACTTCATTCTTTGAAATATGCTGCCTATCAATACCTCGTGCACATCCACAATCTCTTCCACCCACGCTGATTCTTTCCCATTTTATTCTTCTCCAGGCCATAGATACTCGGTTTTGTGTTATTCCTCCTCTATGTCCCCAGGAAATGATGCAGCCAAGCAGCCATAGGCTGCATACGAACTACCATCACATCTTTGTTCTTCTTTCAGGCCATGGAATTTTTGACATGAGTCTCCAACACATACCAGAGCATTCACGAGCCTCCTCTTGGTTTGTATTGTCACATCTTTGTCTTTCCAGATCTAAGTCAATCCTGACATTGCTGTTTTGCTCAAAGATAACCATCCATCAATTTCTCCTACATATTCTCCACTCACTTCAATCTTAGAACCCAGGAAGATGAAACTTTAAACTATTTCGACGTGATCATCTCCAAATCTGAACACGTCAATGTTCTCAGTTGACAATATGAGTCTTTTTCATGTTTAGATAAAGATCAGCTTTTTCACTTTCCTTCTTCACTCTCTGCAGTAGTTTCATCAAGCCCTCCACCTTCCAAAAAAAAAAACTCGGCATATCACAACTGCACATCTTCTTCCTGTTCCCAATACACCAGAGCATGCAGCCGAGCTGGAGAAATGGCAAAGGAAACTAGAACGAGCAATCAAGGATTGCATACCCTCCCTCGTCCAGACTTGTTTTGTGCAGTTTTATCGTTCGTATTTTACAGATGTACTCGCATTCTAATTGAACATACTTTATCGAGGTACTCAGTTGATAAACACAACGTGTACTACTGGCTACCAATAGGTGGCGTTTGTGGCCGACATGAGCACATATGTGCGGACAAACAAACAGATAGACCCAAATGCAATACCATCTCTTCTGACGAGGGTAATACGACTATTTGTACATTTCTTCTCACAGTACAATACAAACAAAACAATTGAAACAAGGACAGTTAGGGATCAGCAAACACCTTTCCATCACCAACGAAGTTCGAGCAACTCTTAGCAAGCATGGAGTTTAGACTGAATAGGAAATTCATTTAAACTTCTCTCTTCCAAAACAAACATTTACTGAATTACCACTCTCCTTTCCTAATCACCTTGTATCAAAGCCTCGTACAATAGCACCCATTGCTTTCGCTGCTCCTGCAGCCGCCAATCCTGCCACACCTCCTCCAATAATCATTACCTGAGGTAAGGAAAGGGTCATACGGTCAATGTCAAGCATATTCTGCCTTTCAAAACGAGGTAAAATGGTCATTCTGGTGTTGTAATTCTGGACGAGAATGGTGATTCTGGTTTCTGATTTAAAAGGAGTGCCAATAAACAAGCCATACATCTTGCTGTGCATTTGTTGTCCGTATGCAACTCTTCTGATAAGCGGCCTGCAGAATAGTCATGCGTCCGAGCTGCCTAGCCTGGGTTTGAATCTCCACCCAGCTATAAACTGTCACCTTGGTGTTTTATTTGTTGGGCAATATATCGGTGAGTGTGCCATACATCAGATGGACGTTGAGCTTGGTATCCCATCTGCAGCATTAGTGGTTGGATGTTAAAGATTCCACGGTGTCCTTTGCAAAGAGTATGCAAATTATCACCAGCTCCTGAACAACTTACAAATTCCTCAGGACTGAGTAGCAGCAAGTGTCCGGGCCTTTTTAGAGGTTCCTTGACATAAGGTTATTTCACTTGCTTTCTCAGTGTCATGTCTAAGCAGCAATGTCTGCACCATGACCAAATTGATCAGGTTAGTCACATGTTTCATATTTCAAAGCGTGTTGGCACAATGGCCGAAGAGGTATACACAATCACCTCTGAGCTGTCAAACCTGGGTTTGAATTCCGACCCAGCTATAAACGGTCATCCCAGTGTTTCATAGGCAGGCTGATTCATCAATGTGTGCGTGCAGTCCCTTGGATGGACAGTGAATTAGGCGTCCCATCTGCCGGCATTAGTTGGTGGAACTTTAAGATCCCGGGCTCCTTTGCGAAGAGTAGATGTGAGCTATCGCCGGTACCACGGACAAATTACAAATTCCTGCCCTAACATATAGAGGACACAGCCATATTCCCAGCAATGACACAACCAGCAGCCAAAGGCTGTATACAAAATGAATGAATATTTCAAAGACCATATCTTACCAGAATTTTTCAGCTTACAATTTTCACAAATTAACATAATTGTACATCAGCAAAAAATATTCAGCACAAAATATCCACTTTCCATGCAGGTGTGCATGTCCGATGCAAAATCTGACAACACAGTTGCTTTCGCTCATGGGCCACATCAATACCTTTAAAAGTATCATTAACGCTACCATTATAATAGTTCATGGGAAGTGGGATATTCTCAGTGTATAAGGCTGAATGCCAATTACAACGACATAGATTGCCCAGAAGACAACAAATAAATTGTATACACCAATAATAATAACTAAAATGGCATTCCGTAGAGCACATATATCGGCCAGGCTGAACAGTTTACATTTTGTATCCCATTGACAGGCCGGAACTGGATCTGGACTTGAACCAAAATCTAACCAGCTTGTTCTTGTCATCTACAAAATTATCATAACCCGTCCACAACTTTTTGAAATATAGTGCTATACAGTCGGACCCCGTTATTCGCGGTTCCGCTATTCGTGGGATCCGCGTATTCGTGGTTGATAAAATGCGACATGTTTCTCTATCGCAGAAAAATGTCCTGCAAATCCGCGGTTATTTTTTCTATTTGTGGCCGTGTTTCACAAAATCGCGTATTTTTTTCCGCCCCTATTCACAGTTTTTCAGGGGCGCAAAAAAAAAAATTTCACGACCCGTTAGCTTGACACGTTTATACTCATAAAACCCATCTTTCACCAGCCATGTATAAAGCAGCGAGACATACGTAAGCAAAAAAAACATCGACAAGCTGCAAGCATAACCTGCTAATACATTCACAGCTGTGTTATTTGCGTTTTCATGGCTTTTGCGACCGCAGATTTTAGCTGGACGATAATCAAGAGCTTCGTGGGATGTTCCATCAGCTGTGTAAACAAGTTATCCTCCGCGAGTTATAGAATGCAAATGTTTCATGAAATACATTATTTAAATTAGCAAATATGCTTAATACGGAATCATCCGATAACATTCCCCACAAAAAATGGACAGAGTATTCACCCCTTCCGCAGATACCCACAATGCTCGCATTCCTACATATACAGACGGTGTCTTGGTTCTCAATCATTGTTCTCGTCCCGTTGCTTAGACCTGCATTTTTGACTCTCGCTCTGCTCATCATTCAGTTATGGCTCCCAAGCACAAGACCAGTGCCGGAGATGTGTCGACTACAAAGAGGCAGAAGAAAGTGATGAGCCCGAGCCAGAAAGTGGAACTGCTCAACCAGCTTTCAAGAGGACAGTGTGCGGCATCTGGGCAGGCATTACGGCGTCAACGAATCCACCGTTCGTTACATATGGAAGAAGAATTATCAACCTTCGTGGATTAGGCCGAGAAAAATATATTTCCGGTCTCTGGTCAGCGCGTGCATCGATTTTGACCCTGGGCGTCAACAATTTTTTTTTTTAATTTCCAACGGTACCTACAACAGCGCGGGCCTGTTGTTGCCGGGCTGGCGCGCTATCTCGGGAAATACGGGTCTGTGAGGGTCGCCATTGGTATCGACGTTCGCACACGGTTCTCCCCTACAAAACTACGTTTAGTTTGTCCAAATCAAACCAGCCGTTCCAAAGATACGAGTTGTTTTGTGTGCCGTGACGTCATGAATCCAATCGGCTGGATATTGTCATTTATTGAAACGAAGACGTTCTTTGTCGGGTTCGTGTGAAGCAACCAGAAGGCCTAGAGAGCTGCGGGTGGTCTCGTGAGTTAGGCCTGGATCCTATCGCGTTTGTCATGAAGTTGTAAGTGTCTGTGATAATCTGGTGGTGGACTTGGAGAAGAGATCATGGGAGACCATAGGCCTGTTAGACCACTTGCGCATGCGCAGTGTTGACGCGATCGATGCCTTGGAATGTTTAACGGTACGGCGAGGCGATCTCGAGAACGAAGTGACAGTCTATAATATGCTTGAGGAACTTAATGATTTTCAGAATAAATACATTTTAAAATAACTTGAGCTTGTGTTCATTATTTACAAAAAAGGCCTACAAGTCCCATTGGCTGTCTTTAATTTCTCTCTGGACGGTGCCACGGCAGATGAGGAGGACCGCAAGGCATGAGGACACAAAAAAACAACCTTTATATGTGCAATCCATGCTTTTCAAAAAAAGGAGAGAAAAAAAACCCGCATCGTCGCATCAATTCTGGAACTTTGGTCTGACCAGAGACCAGCAATATATTTTTTTCGGCCTTATCGTCAACATTCTTGGGATTTGCCTCACCATTCGCAGATGTTGCCTCGCCATTCGCAGATGTTGCCTCGCCATTCGCGGTTTGTTCCTCTCTATTCGCGGATTTTCGTGACTCGGGAACCTATCCTCCCCTTTTCCATTGAAACAATGTCCCCCTATTCGCGGTTTCGCAATTCGTGGGATTTTCCAGGAACATATCCCCCGGAAATAGAGGCGTTCCACGGTATATCGTTTTTGGCCCCATCTCTCATTGGAGATGAATTCCAGTATTCGGATCCGGATCTTCACCAAAAACGAATCAATTCATCCATTCATCCTGTCCACCAAGCTTCATCCAAATCTGTCCATAAAATTGCAGTTAAATGCGGCTTGCTCTAAGCTATATGATGAGGGCAATTTGCTTCTGATCGGACAAACTTCGTAGAGATTAGGTAAAAATTGTTAAAATTTATATAATTAGGTCATGAGCTTAAATATTAGGTCAAGGTCAAAAAATAAGTCAACCCGCATACTTTTCATTCGCATTATTGGTGCAAAATTTAATTCTAAAAGTCCTGCTTCAAGATACAGCTGGAGTGTCCAAGATACAGTTTGGGAACTTGGTGTTGAGAGTGCAGGAAGAAAAATAAATAAATAAATAGAAAAATTATTTTCTAAGTGGTGGTTTAGTACTCCTTGCAGCCTGAAAAACTCTGTGGTACCATTAAAATTTGGGGGATGTCAATTGTAAAAACAAACCCTGCAACAGCTACAAACCTTCCCTTATACTACAAGTAGAGGGGGAGGCTTAATTATACTAGTGTTCTGGTTACAGCAGCTAACCCTAATCCTAACCACATGGGGCATTCCACAGAAATTTGAAAACTTATTTTGTGAAAAAGTATATTGTCCTCATGCCAATGCAACCAACAAGTACAGAATGCATATGCAGGTATTTCACTTGAATAATATAAAATGTAGTTGCCACCAAAATTACATTTGCAAATGCAGTTCTTTACATAACTGTCTGTTGTTGCATGCACCAAAAATGAAGAATCTCATGTCCACAGAGGTGAATTAACTCTGGACATGTCCTATTCACCAATTAACATAATTTATCAATGTAAGAAATAATAAAATGAAGCTCATCTACTGGGCGAGGAGACAAAATAAGGGGGTAGTGGGGGATGTGAGGACAACAGAGCGAATAAATCACATTCAGGTGTTTTGCTTGCACCTTTGCTGGAGGCACCTTCCCAGCAGCAGTGATCTGCCCCGTGAAGAATCGTCCAAAGTTATTTGCAGCGAGAACCACCGCCTTGTACCTAACACAACACACAAAACCAAAAATTGGTAATTGCAAATGTTGTTTCATGGAAACTATAGTTTCTGTCTCAAAAGAAAAACAACTTGTTACCCGTCCGAAGAGAAGAGACGACAAACAACGGGAAGAACGTATTACCTCTGCCACCAAAAGTGGACGGAAGTTATGTTTTCACAAGTTTGTCTGTCTGCCCGTCTATGAGCAGGATATCTCAAAAAAGTTATGGACAGATTCGCACGAAATTTGGTGAACAGGACGATATGATGGGCATGTGACAAGGAGGAATCAGTGCATTCAGAAAGTATTCAGACCCCTTCACTTTTTTCACATTTTGTTATGTTGCAGCCTTATGCTGAAATCATTTAAATTCATTTTTTCCCTCATCAATCTGCACTCAATACCCCATAATGACAAAGAGAAAACAGGATTTTAGAAAGTTTTGCAAATGTATTAAAAAGAAAAAACTGAAATATCACATTGACACAAGTATTCATACCCTTTGCTATGACACTTGAAATTTAGCTCAGGTGCCTCCCATTTCTCTTGATCATCTTTGAGATGTTTCTCCACCTTGATTGGAGTCCAACTGTGGTAAATTCAATTGATTGGACATGATTTGGAAAGGCACACACCTGCCTATATAAGGTCTCACAGCTGACAATGCATATCAGAGCAAAAACCAAGCCATGAGGTCGAAGGAACTGCCAGCAGAGCTCAGAGACAGGATTGTGTCAAGGCACAGATCTGGGGAAGCCTACAAAAACATTTCTGCTGCATTGAAGGTTCCCAAGAGCACAGTGGCCTCCATAATTCTTAAATGGAAGAAGTTTGAAACAACCAGGACTCTTCCTAGTGCTGGCCGCCCGTCCAAACTGAGCAATCGGGGAAGAAGGGCCTGAGTAAGAGAGGTGACCAAGAACCCGATGGTCACTCTGGCTGAGCTCCAGAGATCCCTGTGTGGAGATGGGAGAAACTTCCAGAAGGACAACCATCAGTGCAACACCCCACCGATCTGGGCTTTATGGCAGAGTGGCCCTCTCCATCCACACAAATTCTCCGGCTACATCCACACAGAATGTTGGTGTTGTTGTATTACATACACTTCCGCTATCTATTTTGGGTAAGCCACTCGCAAGTCATCTCTAGGTATGTACGGAATGTGACATTTTGAAAGCCTTTCCAAATAAGCAATTACCTGATGAACGCATTGTTTGAAAATGTATTTTATGAGGTACAGACAATTTCTGCTGTCGATTACTTTCACCTGAACCAGTGCAGGTAGATCAAAAAGGTATTTTGAGCCCTGACATACATTAGAGGACAGTCAAGGCCATATGGACACATCATACTTTTGCGTGAATCACAAGGACAAAAGTAGACGAAAAACAAATAGACACATCGTCTGTTGACGATAGGTAAATGTATCCAAACTCAGATGGGAATGACAAACATGCAATAATCTTAAGTCTCCTCAATTATCCTGCCAAGAAAATCTCCATCCTCTTCCCAGCTTACCCAGAAATATTAGCCATGGAGCTGAGCGCGTCATAACCCTGAGCAATCGTCACACGAGGGACCTGATCCATTGCGAGAACAGAGGCCTGGCGAGAGGCCAGAATCTTCAACAGCACATCATTCTGCGCCGGGTAAACAAAGCTCACGAGTGTGCCGTGCTTCTTCAACAACTCTGCCTCGTGCTTCACATCAGACTGCAGTATCTCTGCAGGGGCTCTCACCTGCAACAACATGCACATCACACGTCAGGCTCACACTCACATTCACCATCGTCTCCAAAATATATTAAATAAAACGATTGGCGAGCAAGAAGTTTGTCGATAATTACAACACATCTCATCAATTGATGTTGTGACGTCGACAGATTTGCTTCTGCCCACATTGCGTCTTTGCTTCCTCTAACTTTGACCTAAAACCTCAAGACCATTGACCTCAATATCTAATCTGTACAAATGTATCATATGGTACATATACTAAGTTTAGTTCAAATCCCATAGCCAATGTTATTACATTAACAGGAGTTTTCATGTGACCTGTGACCCTTGACCTTTAAGTCACAAATAATCCATTATGGGAAATAATATAAAATAATCCAATAATCCATGACTAACCCCCGCTCTAGCAGGGAAAATGGCCTTAAAATGCATGTTGTTTTGTTGTTGGATGGATGCAGACAGATGTGTATACAATACTTGTACGAAAATCGATTTAAATCCCTTCAGCTGTTCTCAGGTATCACATTTTTACCTGACATTACCTCTGACCTCTTGACCCCATAATCTAATCAGCTGTACATCATTCTACATGCTTGTACCATGTTTGACTTGGATACCTTCAGCTGTTCTTAAGTTATCATTAAGCTATCATGGTAATGAAAATCTATCAACGATGCATTGACAGACAGACCGATGGACGGACAGCCAATCCAAAAACATAATGCCTCCGGCCACTTCGTCGCGGAGGCATGAATGCAAATCAAATAATAGACAAGTTTTCAAACAATGCCTTGCTGCAATGTCAACCAAAGCAAGGCAAGCCAAGGCCTAGTTAGAGTAACGCACCACATCAAAATTAGTCCAGCCTTGGGCCTGTAGAACTAGAGCGAGTGAATTTGCCCAATTAAAAAAAAAAAAAAGATTCATAATCAATAAATCAATTGCGCTTATTAGTCCCCTACCGGTGTACACCGGAGGGGACTATAGGTTTGCACGCCGTCCCTCCATCCGTCAGTCCGTCCGTCAGTCCGTCCGTCCGTCCGTCCGTCCGTCACGGAAAGAACAGTTTTCCGGACTTTCTTTCTAAACGCTTAATGTTAATGATTTCAAACTTGGCACATCGTTTCCTCATGATAAGTTACAGATCAAGTTCGAACTTCACGACGTTTCGATCATTTTTGACAAAGTTATGGCACTTTGAACTTTGGGAATTCTGATAATTCTGATGATCCTTAACTCAGTGCCATTTTAAGTTTTAATTTCCTTTAAAAAAGATTTTCTCTGCAATAATAGGACCGATTGAGATCAAATTTTCACCATAGGAGGGACTCGGTCTGCAGAATATTTTAATGGTAATTATGACGTCACAGATCACGTGGTTCGGGCGCCATATTGTTTTTCGTGAAGACACGAAAACCCCTTTTTCTCTGCAACGGCTGAACAGATCGAGGCCAACCTTTGCAGGCAGAATCGCATACCCATGACGAACAAAAAAGTCAGCGAGCATGACGTCATGCGTCACATGGTTTCAGAGTTATGACGTTTTTAATCATGAACCTTTAAAACCGAGCTCCTCCCTCATTTTTGATCCAATCGAGGGGAAACTTCACAGATCTGTTCCGCATGTCAGTCTACTAAAATGGCCTTTTGGAATTTGCGATAGCTCACGTGGTTTGGCAGATATCGTTAATTAAACGAAAATATTTTAAAAATGGATATCTCTTGAATCGCTTTATTGATCGACGTGAAACTTCATACTATAGTAGAAGTCATGAAGAGTAACAAGTGTGCAAAATTTCAAGATGATTGGATGTACGGTCTGGAAGCTAGAAGTTGTTATTGCGTGAAGAAGAAGAGGCGTCAAGTGTGCGGATTTAATTATTTATCACATGTACAGACTGAAAGCATCGTTGGACACGACCTGTCGCGGTCATTTTAACCTCAAATAAAATTCTAATTTAAGATTTGTCAATAGCTGAGGTATATTAACAAACGAATAAAACAGATTTGGTCAAATTCTGACTTTTTTAACTCGATCGCATTTGACAGAGTTGTGACAAGTTGAGGAAGAAGAAACCTCGCATTGGCTTCTCCAATGTGCCATAAAAAAATGGATATCTCTTGAATCGCGAGTACCTCAGACCGTGAGTTGGTAATAATTTATATAATTCACACAGTGCAATATGTGCAGGCCGCTCCACAGAGCGACCTTGCGGGCTTATCAACGAGGCGTGACACACGTGTCTCAGCATACCTCAGATCAAGTTTGAAAACCAGCATCAACCGTGCATAAATTTGCATATTCGATCATTTTTGACAAAGTTATGGTACTTTGAACTTTGGTAGGGGACATGTATTGCAGCTCAATACTCAGAATGCTTGTTTCTCATTGTTCTCGCGGATAGAAAATAAAAACAGCAAGTACTACAGGTATTCCTCTATTTACGCGTTTTCAACTTGATGCCATTGACAAAGTACAAAAAACTTTCTATTCACGCCTCTTAATTTTCGTGTTTACGTTTTTTGATGCAGTGTCATTTCACCAAGCCGCACTACAACGTCTATGGCTGCTCTCCCACGGTGCACACTCCACCAAATAGGTTCGCCACATAGGTGTTCTGTGTTCCCAGGGCAGCATCAGGTCAAGGACGCTTCAGTCGGCCTCACTCGCTTGTTGCCTGCAGTATCGAATGATATTGCTTGACCTTCGTTAAGTGCTTTTTTGTTAAATTTTTCCAAAACCCTTTATCATCAGTAGAACACGACTATTAATTACTCCAGCAGGTACTCCTGCAAAGAGGTCTCAAAAACCTCGAGGATTTAGTTTGGTAATGTCAGGCCGACCAAAAACTACCGCACAGAAACGCATCCTCAATCTATAATATTACTAGACGACCCATGACCCGTTGGGTCAATGTTATTATATATAATTAAGGGGTAACCATGGTTACAGTGGGGGTCAAAGGTCAACCTATGGCGAAGATATATAATTTTCTCACACTTTCTAATAGAGAGGCAAAATGCCATATAAAACTAAATTTACTGGTTCTAATTGCTTTTATTTATCAATCCTCACATAGAAGAGCAGTTTTTAGTAATGAGCAGTGAGGAGAAGACCCCTCAGCCAATGATGCCGCCCCGCAGCCAATGATGCCGCCCCTCAGCCAATGATGCCGCCCCTCAGCCAATGATGCCGCCCCTCAGCCAATGATGCCGCCCCTCAGCCAATGATGCCGCCCCTCAGCCAATGATGCCGCCCCTCAGCCAATGATGCCGCCCCTCAGCCAATGATGCCGCCCCTCAGCCAATGATGCCGCCCCTCAGCCAATGATGCCGCCCCTCAGCCAATGATGCCGCCCCTCAGCCAATGATGCCGCCCCTCAGCCAATGATGCCGCCCCTCAGCCAATGATGCCGCCCCTCAGCCAATGATGCCGCCCCTCAGCCAATGATGCCGCCCCTCAGCCAATGATGCCGCCCCTCAGCCAATGATGCCGCCCCTCAGCCAATGATGCCGCCCCTCAGCCAATGATGCCGCCCCTCAGCCAATGATGCCGCCCCTCAGCCAATGATGCCGCCCCTCAGCCAATGATGCCGCCCCTCAGCCAATGATGCCGCCCCTCAGCCAATGATGCCGCCCCTCAGCCAATGATGCCGCCCCTCAGCCAATGATGCCGCCCCTCAGCCAATGATGCCGCCCCTCAGCCAATGATGCCGCCCCTCAGCCAATGATGCCGCCCCTCAGCCAATGATGCCGCCCCTCAGCCAATGATGCCGCCCCTCAGCCAATGATGCCGCCCCCCAGCCAATGATGCCGCCCCCCAGCCAATGATGCCGCCCCCCAGCCAATGATGCCGCCCCCCAGCCAATGATGCCGCCCCCCAGCCAATGATGCCGCCCCCCAGCCAATGATGCCGCCCCCCAGCCAATGATGCCGCCCCCCAGCCAATGATGCCGCCCCCCAGCCAATGATGCCGCCCCCCAGCCAATGATGCCGCCCCCCAGCCAATGATGCCGCCCCCCAGCCAATGATGCCGCCCCCCAGCCAATGATGCCGCCCCCCAGCCAATGATGCCGCCCCCCAGCCAATGATGCCGCCCCCCAGCCAATGATGCCGCCCCCCAGCCAATGATGCCGCCCCCCAGCCAATGATGCCGCCCCCCAGCCAATGATGCCGCCCCCCAGCCAATGATGCCGCCCCCCAGCCAATGATGCCGCCCCCCAGCCAATGATGCCGCCCCCCAGCCAATGATGCCGCCCCCCAGCCAATGATGCCGCCCCCCAGCCAATGATGCCGCCCCCCAGCCAATGATGCCGCCCCCCAGCCAATGATGCCGCCCCTCAGCCAATGATGCCGCCCCTCAGCCAATGATGCCGCCCCTCAGCCAATGATGCCGCCCCTCAGCCAATGATGCCGCCCCTCAGCCAATGATGCCGCCCCTCAGCCAATGATGCCGCCCCTCAGCCAATGATGCCGCCCCTCAGCCAATGATGCCGCCCCTCAGCCAATGATGCCGCCCCTCAGCCAATGATGCCGCCCCTCAGCCAATGATGCCGCCCCTCAGCCAATGATGCCGCCCCTCAGCCAATGATGCCGCCCCTCAGCCAATGATGCCGCCCCTCAGCCAATGATGCCGCCCCTCAGCCAATGATGCCGCCCCTCAGCCAATGATGCCGCCCCTCAGCCAATGATGCCGCCCCTCAGCCAATGATGCCGCCCCTCAGCCAATGATGCCGCCCCTCAGCCAATGATGCCGCCCCTCAGCCAATGATGCCGCCCCTCAGCCAATGATGCCGCCCCTCAGCCAATGATGCCGCCCCTCAGCCAATGATGCCGCCCCTCAGCCAATGATGCCGCCCCTCAGCCAATGATGCCGCCCCTCAGCCAATGATGCCGCCCCTCAGCCAATGATGCCGCCCCTCAGCCAATGATGCCGCCCCTCAGCCAATGATGCCGCCCCTCAGCCAATGATGCCACCCCTCAGCCAATGATGCCACGCCTCAGGAAATGATGCTACCCCTCAGCCAATGATGCTACCCCTCAGCCAATGATGCTACGCCTCAGGAAATGATGCTACCCCTCAGCCAATGATGCTACCCCTCAGCCAATGATGCTACCCCTCAGCCAATGATGCTACCCCTCAGCCAATGATGCTACCCCTCAGCCAATGATGCTACCCCTCAGCCAATGATGCTACCCCTCAGCCAATGATGCCACCCCTCAGCCAATGATGCCACCCCTCAGCCAATGATGCCACCCCTCAGCCAATGATGCCACCCCTCAGCCAATGATGCCACCCCTCAGCCAATGATGCCACCCCTCAGCCAATGATGCCACCCCTCAGCCAATGATGCCACCCCTCAGCCAATGATGCCACCCCTCAGCCAATGATGCCACCCCTCAGCCAATGATGCCACCCCTCAGCCAATGATGCCACCCCTCAGCCAATGATGCCACCCCTCAGCCAATGATGCCACCCCTCAGCCAATGATGCGACCCCTCAGCCAATGATGCGACCCCTCAGCCAATGATGCGACCCCTCAGCCAATGATGCCACCCCTCAGCCAATGATGCCACCCCTCAGCCAATGATGCCACCCCTCAGCCAATGATGCTACCCTCAGCCAATGATGCTACCCCTCAGCCAATGATGCTACCCCTCAGCCAATGATGCTACCCCTCAGCCAATGATGCTACCCCTCAGCCAATGATGCTACCCCTCAGCCAATGATGCTACCCCTCAGCCAATGATGCTACCCCTCAGCCAATGATGCTACCCCTCAGCCAATGATGCTACCCCTCAGCCAATGATGCTACCCCTCAGCCAATGATGCTACCCCTCAGCCAATGATGCTACCCCTCAGCCAATGATGCTACCCCTCAGCCAATGATGCTACCCCTCAGCCAATGATGCTACCCCTCAGCCAATGATGCTACCCCTCAGCCAATGATGCTACCCCTCAGCCAATGATGCTACGCCTCAGGAAATGATGCTACCCCTCAGCCAATGATGATGATGATGCTACCCCTAAACGACCCATGACCCGTTGGGTCAATGTCAGTTTGAATAGATATGAGAATAGAACTAAAGCGAATGCTGGACATCATCAGGGAGATTATTTGGGCCAGCAAGCCATAAGGCTCACCTCTCCAGCGTTCTAAATCACTTACCTGTGACACGTGATTTCAGCCCTTATTATCTCTGATCACGTTGACGGAAATCACCACAGCATATCGTCAAGATCCCTCCAAAAGGCTCGTCTTTGTCACATACATCACTCAACGTGCGATCCACAGCCTCGAAACTCTCTCTCCTGATCATAGGACACTCATCCCACACGATGAGTTTTGTACTTCGAAAGAGGTCTGCGATAGTGGAATTTTTATCGATGTTGCATACGCCATCTTCCCTCGGTGTCAGAGGGATTTGGAACCTTGAGTGCGCTGTTCTTCCACCAGGCATGAGGGTAGCAGCTATGCCAGATGAGGCCACCGCAGGGGGCAACTTCTCCACTCGCTCTCACTTTGGAGAGAATCAGGTAAATAAGAAACGTCTTCCCTGTGCATCCAGGCGCGTCAATGAAAATCATCGATGACTGATTCGTGCGGATGTTGCTATTCGCGTCCATAGACGTGAGGTGTGATTCGTTGTCCGCGTCCGTAGCGCCGTCGGAGGGTTGATACGACATTCTTCCTGCAAATAGTATTGTGTTTGTGCTATCGTTTTGCCGATCATCAAATGACAAATAAATTACATTGTGAAAATTAAAGATTTCAAATAAACCTATTTAAAGTGTATGCGCATATAAATAATTTTAAAAATCGAAGACATATCTCTCGGTAATTTCCTGAAACATATTTTACTTCCGGGTAATAATGTTGAATGAAATGACGAAGATATATACTGTATGCCTGTTATTTTAGGCGGTGTATTTTCGTATATCAACGTGGCGCGATTTTTAAAATATATCTCTGCAATTTCCCGTGAATGTTCTCAATTATTTCTTTTACCGAGTCTAAAACCATCGATAAAAATGAAATCAGATGGCGACTTAGATTGAAGATAAAGGCGTGAAACAGACTCAATGGCCTTGAAGATACAAGCCTTTCAGAATTCATTTCGTTCTATAAACGGAAACTTTCATCGGATTTTCTTCCCGTTTTTTTTCAACCGAGTCTAAAACTATGTTAGCGACTGTGAAAAATGAAATGATATATCGAATTTGATTTGAAATAAAACTGAGAGAGAGAGCAAGACACCATGGGCCTACAAAACAGGCCTCAAAGCTATGCGAGTTAATAAAATGGTGGATATTACTACTCTCTCAAAGGGGTAAGCCACGCCCCCGGACCGATCGAATGTTACATACAAACACGCAAGATTTCAATTTTATAATTATATAGATTCATATGGGAGAACAGCTTTCGATTTGCACAAGATGCAAACAAAATCCCCATCTTGTCTACCGCTCCCCTTATTTTGTGTTTTGTGTGTCGGTTTGACTTTTTGTGTGATTACTGTTAGCTCTTTCAACGTCCTCGATCTTGTATACAAAAAAGAAAAGAAAAAAAAAAGGGGGGGTTTCAGGAATGCATCCCGAGTGTAAACAAGCATCCTGAATATTGCGCTGCAATACATGGCCCCTACCGGCAGGCTGTCGTCCGGAAAACTGTTGGGGAAATTACCAAAGTTCAAAGTGCCATAACTTTGTCAAAAATGATCGAAACGTCGTGAAGTTCGAACTTGATCTGTAACTTATCATGAGGAAACCATGTACCAAGTTTGAAATCATTAGCATCAAGAGTTTAGAAAAAAAAGTCCGGAAAACTGTTCTTTGTGTGACGGACTGACAGACGGACAGACTGACAGACGGAGGGACGGGGTGCAAACCTATAGTCCCCTCCGGTGTACACCGGTAGGGGACTAATAAGAGACCAAATGTAACTCACGTCTTTATGGTGGGCTCATTTTGCCAGCCTCAGAAGGATGACAGGGTGAATCAACCCACCTGGTGTTATTTTGGCATCGGGGAGGGAGGAGGTTGAACTCAGGACCTTAACATTCTACGCCAACCAATTTAACTGCTAAGACACCACCAAGGTTTGGAAGCCTGCATTGCAAGTCCTAAATCATAAGAGTGGAGGTGGAGCGGGGAGGGGAGAGATTTTACTTCATCCAATTTGCTGAGATGAAATACCCACCCATGTACTTGATTAGGGGAGAAACTACATTGGCATTGGCATTGAAACAATGAAAAAACACTGGTGATATTTCTTTAAATTTGGCAAATATGTTGGCTCCACTCAGAACCCCCAAAAGGAAAACTTGATCAGAAAAGCCCCAATTACAAACATCAAAACGCTCATCATGTCAATAATCACGACAAAGTCTGTCAAGTGTACGTAAATTCCAATCCCAAAAATAACACAAACGAGAGTAATTGGTGTATTTCAGAGCAATGGATACAGCAAGGTGTATCAGTTTTGAGAGTTTTTAAAATGCTGCGGTTTAGATTAATCATCACCGATGCAAACAGAATGTAAACTTGGAAAAAGAAAAAAAAATGAAGAAAATTTATGAAGGAATATATTTTAAAGGCAGAGCAGAGGAATTAATAAAAATGGTTAAGTTGGTAGAACAAGTTGGAAGTTGGTGGTTTTTGTTTCTTTAAAGTGGATTTTGGTTTTTGTGGAATTTTCACCAGCACTTAGAAAACCGCAAAAGCCAGCAGTAAAACGCACATTTTTTTTTCCGGTTAATTAAGAGCATTGGCAGGTACAAACTTGGAGTGGATTGAAAACTTTGAAGCAAATGACCATGCCATGGATGGCAGGCTAGTCCAAAGGGATGCGTTCTCAAATTTTGGGTTGTCTGGGTTTGAATCCCAACCCAGATATAAACTCTCAACACGAGTTGAACTAGTCATTTCATTACTTTGTGCGTGTGTCACGCAAAGTGTGGTGAAGCAATAATTGAATCACTTTCTGTGTCTACAGACATCGGTTTACGACCAAGGCATGAGCAAATTTCCATGGAATGTTATATTTCAAATACTACAAAACACATCGTCCTAGAATGGCATAGTCGGTAGAGCACATACCTCCGCCAGGCTGAACAGTTTATGTTTTGTATCCCACTGATAGGCCGGATCTGGATTCGGACCTGAACCAAAATCGAATTGGCTTGTTCTCGTCACCTAACCAACTCGTCCACCTAGTTTAGTCATAACTTGACCATAACTTTTTTTAATATCATGTTATATAATCGCTTTTCACCAGACCTCTCTATGGTAAAGAATCATTTTTTTTTATTTTTTTTTTTTATTTTTTTTGTATACAAGATCGAGGCTCGTGAAAGACTTGAAAATTAAATAAATCTCGTATCCAAATCCATACTCACGATCTTCACCAGAATCGAATTGATTAGTCCTTGTCACACACACAATCTGTCCACTAAGTCTCGTCCAAATCTTTCCACAACTTTTTGAGATATTCTGCTGTATATCGTTTTTGTCCCTATCGCCCCCAATGGTGACGAATGAATGAATGAAATATTAATGATCGTTTTAAGGCCATTTCCCCGCTAGAGCGGGGGTTAGTCTTGCGGGCCCCATGACAATCATGGTTCCCTGTTTGAGGCAATTTTTTATGGCCGGATGCCCTTCCTGACACCAACCCTTGGTCACGCTCTTACGATGCGCAGGGATACGGTGTACACACCATGATCATTCATCCCAGCAAGCTGGTACTCAATTTGCCGAACTTGGAAGGATGACAGGCTGAGTCAACCCCCTGGCGTTAATTTAGCGATCGACCGGGATTCGAACCCAGGATCCTAGGATCCCAAGCGTGCACCCTAACCGCTAAGCCAACACCAGGCTATTAAATTAAAAATTAAAAAATTGACGAATCAATTAAAAAATTCCACTAGCCGGATCCGGATCCAGATCTTCACCAAAATCAAATAATTTCATCCTTGTCACATACTCTACCTCTCTGCCAAATTTCTTCCGAATACGTCCACAACGTTTTGAGATATCTTGTTCACAGACAAACAAACAGACAGGGGTGAAAACATAACCTCTACTCACCTTAGGTGGTGGAGGTAAACATGAACCTGCAGGTTTGCAGTAATTTGGCTCTGAAATTGGTAAATTATATCAATATGTAATCTCATCCCGAGTACGCATGCACACAGAAGTATCATTCCAAACAGGAAACTTACTGTTTTTAAGGACGTCATAAAGGACACAAATAGGCATGTTAAACCGTGTTAAATAAGGTAGTGTAAAAGATGGTGCATCAATGGTGGTAAATTTCTGAAAAACGTTTTTTGGGGTTTTTTTTTCTACAGCCTTTAAAATATACATTTTATTTCAATTTAATTACATACTTGAGCAATGCAGAACACAATTTTTTTTCCCCTGAAAACCATTGAAAATCATTAATCAAGGTCCAATTTGAAGGGAATTTTGTTTGAAATTTATTTTACCAATAACAGTGTCGAAAACAGCCCAAGAGTGTCGATTTTCGATTTCGCCAGTGATGTCACATAATGAACTCACTTTGATCGTAATGGCGACACATAGAAAAACAGCGTTGGCTTATTCCAAACTCGGATTCCGATGCTGATTCTTCCTTCACTAGCAACTCTGAGGGTTCTCAGTTTGTCAAAACGGAGCAGTGAGATATTGAAGAAACTATTTATTGAAGATATAATTAGTGATGGAAACGCTTTCGGGAAAATTGTAGATCCGTATCGTAGCCTTGTGCGAGGGATTCAGCCGAATATAGTGTGTGTGAAGGTCATAGTGTTGGTAGTGCAGATGAAAATGTCAATCGACTGTTCACGACAGATTGGTAGGTTTGTTTTTCCTTTCAATTGACGGTTTATCAGGGATTTTGTATTAATTGATAAATCAGCCTTTAACTCCAGAAGAAATACGGCACAGACACGACACCGAATGGACTCAACACCTACACCGCCCAGGCACACAGTTGATGGGGGATTGTGGAAGAAGGCAAGTGAAGGGTGTGGGATGGTGGTGGTTGATGGGGATGGAGGAGGGGTGTGGGATGGCGCAAGATAACTGCCTTATTCATAAGGCCTACACCGTGGTGTACTCTCGCTACAGTCGCAAACGCATATATATATATTATTTCACAAAACACGGAACAGGAACAGCATTACATTACATCCCCTCTCCTTCAGAATGAAAAGCAATTTAAGGATCAAGTTTGTCTGGATGTTCATGTGGGATGGTGATGGGGGATTGTGGGGCGATGGTTGATGAGGGATTGTGGGAGGATGGTGGAGGGGAGGGGGTAAGGGGGCATCCATTGGTCATCAGTATTGTTAGCTAGGGTGACAGTTGGGGTATCGTGGGGAGATGGTGGGGCTGTGGGGTGGTCGTGGGTATTGTTGGCTTGGGTTTTTGAGCTCTTCAGATGCATAATCTAGCAAGGTGAGATCGGTCGCTGGTAGACCAACACAGGTGTTGGATTAATCACTCAAATTGCCCATATCCATATGCTGGTAGCTCGGCAGAGATGGCGTTTCAGTTTTGTGCGATGGTTGTTTCTTGTTTGTATTGTGTTGATGTCCTGACCCAGTAGAGGGGGGAGGGAGGGAGGGAGAGTAGGAGTGGTGGCGAGGTGAGATCGGTTGCCAGAAGACCAACACAGGTGTTGGATTTACCTCTCAAATTGCCCATATCCATATGCAGGTAGCTCGACAGAGATGGTGTTGCAGTTTTGAGCGACGGTTGTTTCTTTCGCTAAAGCGTGAGGATAGTATCCTCTCAATCGTGGCAGAAAACCACAAGATTTAGCCATCTCTGTTGTTCATAACATTTCTCTCTAAAATGTTCTGAACACAAAACCAAATATTTTGTAGGTCCGATCCACACTCGGGTATTTCAGACAAACCTTGTACAATTTCTGGCAACCCTCAGATCTTTCGGCCATTGGTGTCGCATGAAACCATCTCGCCTTGCATTACGACAATCACCAAGGGCACATCAACCCAGCATTTATGTAGAAATTTGAACAATATTCACCGTTTTGAGTTCAATCGTACCGCGATGCAACCCGTACACAATACGGATGTGGTGGTTGTCTTCCTGGGCGACGTCACTACTAATCGTGAAGAAGAAGAAGATTGACTTTTAATCGAAAAATTACCCACTTTATAAATCGCAAATCGGGAAAAGACATCTATTTGTAGGGTATCTAGAGATCGAATAGTGTTGAGATGGTCTGAGCGTTTGGCTTCAGCTTTCCTCTCAACATCCCTGGTGTTGGGCTAGCGGCTAGGGTGCCGGCTTTAGGATCCTAGGATCCTGGGTTCGAATCCCGGTCGATCGCTGAATTAACGCCAGGGGGGTTGACTCAGCCTGTCATCCTTCCGAGGTCGGCTAATTGAGGACCAGTTCACTGGTAATTCCCTGTTTGTCGTTAAAGGCGGCAAAAAGGGTTGGCGTCAGGAAGGGCATCCGGCCGTAAAACATTGCTTCAAAAAGGGGACCGAAAAAACAACAACAACCACGGTTCCCGAAAAAGGCCAACCCCTGCTTGCGGGGAAAAATGGCCTCTAAAGGTGGTTTTTTTTTGGGTTTTTTTTCCTCTCAACATCATTGCACAGGGCAAGGTGTTCTCGGAACTGTCTATTTTATACGTTTCCTTGTTTGCAACCATTATTGAAATTCATATTTTTGGATCCATTATGTTGTCAAGTAAATGTCCAACAGAAAATGAACAAGTTAACAAATGAATAAACTGCCATCTGGAACATCATTTAATTTCCTCAGCAATATGTTTTGCCATGTTTATTTGGTAAGGACAACCGAAAACAGAAAGGTATATTGCCTTCAGTACGATGTCAGCTCCAAAGGCATCATTTCTGCCAACAATGGTGGCGCCAGCATCACGATACTCTGTGTCAAGGATCTTGGAGGCCTCGCCAGCCCCAGCCTCCACAGTCACACGGAAGCCTTGCTTGATGAGGGACGTCACACCGGCAGGAGTGAGTGCCACGCGCCTTTCTTCAGCATGGCTCTCCTGCGGTACACCTACAGTCAACTGGGCATATGGAATGCCTGCAGGTAACAAGAAAAGGGAGAAATGGAAGCAATGGGAAATGAAAAGTTTTGAAGGCTTTTCACATTTGAGTGAAATTTCAGGTTTTATTATTAAGTATGTGGTGGCACCACTTTCATAAAGCAAACTGTGCACACCATTTCTGCAACCAGCACATTTTGGCTTTGTTAAAAAAAAAAACAAACAAAAAAAAAAACATTTTGGCTTTGTTAATACAATAATAATTACAACCCTTGCTTTCATTTCATAGATAGATAAGATTAACTTGTAAATTAAATAGAACGACACTCTTCGACGTCACGATGTCAATCGATTATGCCTCCGCCCACATTATTACATCATTATAATACTTGTACCAAGTTTGCTTTAAATCCATTCAGCTGTTCTCAAGTTGTCACATTTTTACCTGACATACCTTTGACCTCTTGACCACAAAATTTAATCAGTTCATGTTTACATCATTATACATACCTGTAACAAGTTTTAATTTAAATCCCTTCAGCTATTCACAAGTTATCACATTTTTAATTGACATGACCTCTGACCTTTGACCTCGTGACCCAAAATCTAATCAGTTCATCTTTACCTCATTATACATACGTGCACAAAGTTTGACTAAGATCCCTTCAGCCATTCTCAAGTTATCGCGGTAACGAAAACCCATCACGAACAGACGGACGACAACCTGAAAACATAATGCCTCCGTCGACTTCATCGGAAAAAAAAACAAAAAAAAAAGGCATTTAATAAAACAAAAAAAAACATCAGCTTTGGTATTCATCGAGTGGTACAAAATAGTTTTCTCACAAAATGTTTCATCAAGAGCAGGGGTCACACTTAATTTTCTATTGCCGTCCGCCGGGCCACCTAAACAGATTTTCTTTTTGTGGCCCACCAGCATTTTTAGAGGCTCAACCATAAATTATTTGGTGGTGAATCAAAGTTCATAAAAACCAGTATCCACGTTGAAATTACTAATTCCACGACACCTACAGATCAAATGCATTCAGGCCAAAGAGTTAAATTTGCGTCTCATCAGACCACAGAATATTTTGCCTCATGCTAGGAACTGTCTATTTTATACGTTTCCTTGTTTGCAACCATTATTGGAATTTTTTTAGTGAAGAAATAAAGACATGTGAAGACATAAAGACCGAGTGGCATGCTGATGAGGAGGGGAGTGTCGTTGAAGCTGAAGGGAAAGGTGTATGCTGCATGTGTGAGAAGTGTTATGATTTATGGGAGCGAGACATGGGTCATGAATGTAGAGCAGCAACGAAGGCTGGAAAGGGTGGAAATGGTGGAAAGGGTGGAAATGCGAATGGTTCGACGGATGTGCGGAGTATCATTGAGCGAGAGGAAGACAACTGATGAATTGCGAAAGATGATGGGAATAGAGCCTGTGATTGATGCTGTGAAGAGGAACAGGTTGAGATGGTTTGGTCATGTGTTGAGGAAGGATGAAAGTGACTGGTTGAGAAGAGTGATGGAAATGAATGTAGAAGGAAGTAGAGGACAGGGAAGACCGAGAAAGACTTGGCTAAAGGTGGACGAAGAAGAAATGCGGGCAAGAGGGTTAACAAGGAGAGATGCAGAAAATAGGGCAAAATGGAGATCGTCATGGGGACCGCAAGGCTAACCCCCGCTCTAGCAGGGAAAATGGCCTTAAAATGCATGTTGTTGTTGTTGTTGTTGTTGTATGCTCTGAGTCTTTCACCTGCCTTTTTGTAAACTCCAGGTGCACTGTCATGTGCCTTTTTCTCAGGAATGGCTTCTGCCTGGCCACTCTCCCATAAAGCAGAGATTTGTGATGTGCTGCAGAGACTGTCCTTCTGGCAGGTTCTCCCATCTCAACCAAGGAACTCTGTAATTCTGCCAGGGTAGTTATTGAGATCTTGGTCACCTCCCTGACCAAGATCCTCTTGCCAGTTTGGTGTCGGAAGAGTCTGGGTGGTTCCATATTCTTTCCATTTCCCAATGATGGAGCTCACTGTGTTTTTGGGAACTTTCAACACTCTAGAAATTGTTTTATACCCTTCCACAGATCTATTCCTCCTCACAATTATATATCGAAGTTCTACGGACAGTTCCTTGGACTTAATGGTAGAGTTTCTGTTCTGACATGCATTGTCAACTGTGGGACTTTATATAGAAAGGTGTGTTTGTTTCTAAATCATGTCCAAACAATTGAATTAGCTACAGGTGGACTCCAATCAAGTTGTAGAGACATCTCAAGGATGATCAAAGGAAAATGGATGCACCTGAGCTCAATTTGGAGTGTCATAGCAAAGGGGTTGAATACTTATTGACTCGAGACATTTCAGCTTTTCATTTTTAATTATTCTGTAAAACATTATTTAAACAAAGAATTCCACTTGCATTATGGGGCATTATGTGTAGATAAGAGACAAAAATTTAAATTTAACCCATTGTAAGTTCAGGCTGTAACACGACAAAATGTGAAAAAGTCAAGGGGTGTGAATACTTTCTGAAGGCAATGTAATTGGGCATTGCTTTGGAATTGATGACAATAATGTTTTCGGATTGCTGTTTCTGCGGAAGAAGTCGGAGTCAGTTGAACTAAGAGGCTGTTGAATATATTTTGAGAGAGGATTCGATTCCGGAGGATTGGAGGACAGGGCTAATTGCGCCGATATGGAAGATGAAGGGTGATGTTCAAAATCCAGGGAAGTACAAAGGCATTACACTCCTAGGTCATGCCATTAAGATACTGGAGAGGATTCGGGATGGGAGGATAAGGAAAAGTGTGGAAACGGAGATCGGTGATGAGCAACAGGGGGTTTAGAAAGGGTAGGGGCACGACAAACGGGATGTTCATGCTGAGGCAGCTGGTGGAAAAGAGGTTGGGGATGGGGGTGCAAGTTTTTTTTTTTTTTGTTTTTTTTTTTGTTTTTGTATACAAGATCGAGGCTCGTGAAAGAGCGAACATTAATCACACAGAAAGACAAACAGACACACAAAACAAATAACATCGGGAGCGGTAGACAAGATGGGGAGAGAGGGGGAAGGACACAAACACAACATTTGAGAGCAGGGACCGAGAGACATGGAGACATCGAGAGAACTGTGGGAGGGAGAGGGCTTTGGGGGGGAGACATGGGGGGGGGGGGTGGGAGAGGTATAAAACATATGGACACTGCCAAGACTTCCAGGAAAGAAGTTGGAATTTCAAACAAGGTGGATCTGGGGTGAATTAGTGGGGGTAGAAAAGATCAAGGTTTTGGATGGGGGAAGATAAGAGATGGTGGTGAACAGCTGTTTTGAAGACCTGGAGGGAGGAGTGTGATTGAAGTGAGTGTGGGAGTTTGTTCCAGAGGCGGGAGAAAAGAGGAATGAAAGAGTGAAGGTGAGCAGAGAGCCGAGATTTCGGCAGTTTAACCATCAGAGGGTGGCTGGCAGATCTTGTGCGACCTGTAGGAATATTTGGGGGACAGAGCACAGAGAGAGCTGGGGGAGCAAGGCCGGAGAGGAGTCGGTAGAAGACAGAAAGACCACCTACCTGCCTGCGGTGAGTGAGTGAAAGGCCCTCAGAGATAGCTTCATCACGGGAGATTCCAATGATTCTGAAAGCTTTGGATTCAACAGCGTGAAGCCAAGCCAGGTGTGAGGCAGGAGCACCAGCCCATAGGGGAGAACAGTATTCCATTGAGCTGCGGATGAAAGCCTTGTATGTGGTGAGGAGCTCAGGTGTGCCTAGGAAGGACTTCGCACGACGGAGGATGCCCAGTCGGCGACTGGCTTTGGAGGCCAGCTTGGAAATGTGGTTTTCCCAAGAAAGATCATGGCAGATGGTGAGACCCAAAAGCTTGAGCGACAGAACTTCTTGGAGAGGATTGTTGAGAAAGTAGATGGGAGGGTTGTCCAGTCGATCTTTTCAGAGAGACATAGTAAGAGTGTGAGATTTGTCAGGATTGAAAGACATGTTCCACATGTTTGACCAGTCTGTGATTTTGTCCAGGTCTTCAGAGAGTGAGGAGGCTGCAGACTGCCGATCTGAGGGAAGAGGAATGGAGCGGCAGAGAGTGGAGTCATCAGCAAAGAGATACAGAGGATTTTCCAGAGAGTCAGAGAGATCATTGATAAAGACCAGAAAAAGCACAGGGCCCAGCACACTGCCTTGGGGAACTCCAGCCTGAACGGGAAGGGGAGATGAGAGAAATCCATTCAGGGCCACACGTTGACTACGACCAGAGAGGAAGTCCGCAAGCCATGCATGGAGATTTCCATGGATACCATAGGAGGAGAGTTTGGTGAGCAGAGCTGGGTGCCAGACCGTATCGAAGGCACGTGATATGTCAAGGGAGATGAGTTGAGTTGAAATGAGTTGAAATGAGTTGAGTTGAAAGTTGAAATGGTAATGGGATTTGTGGACTTTGAGAAGGCCTATAACACCGTCCCAAGAGTGATAGTGATGGCCACACTCAAATGGATATGGGAGTGCAAGAAGTTTTGATTGATCCTAAGATGTCGGAGTTCAGTGTGAACATCGGTTTGAGGCAGGGAAGCGCTCTCAGCCCACTCATGTTTATCATGGTAATGGAGCTGGTAGTTAGAAAGAACATGAAGGAGTATTCTGTCGAGGATGTTGTATACAGACGATCTGGCTGTTGTGGAGGAGAGTTGGTGAGAGATGCAGGAAGTACAGTTGGAATGGAAGAAGGAATTTGGGAAACATGGGCTGAAGATGAATATGGAGAAGATAGAGGTGATGGAGGTCGGGCAGCAGAGAAAATAAAATAACATCAGGGTAGAGGGGAAGAATATCAGACAGGGAAATAGGTTTGAGTATCTGGGGGGGGGGGGGTAGTGGGTAGGGAGTGGGGATGGAGGGGAATTGAAAGGGAAAGTTTTGGTGTCATCTAGAAATGATGGCACTGACAGAGACAAGAGGTTGCAGTTCTGAAAGAACTGGGTCAGGAGTATTGCAGGAGTGAAGAGGGTGGATAGAAGGATGGATGAACTGAGGGAGGAGAATGTTGTGCAGGTGAACTTTATGGGGAAATTGGTAAAAAAAACCATCTGAAATTGGCTGGACATTTGGTTTGGAAGGAGGAAGACAGAACGGCAAGGAAAGCGGATCGGTGGAGGGAGCAAGGTATGAGGATCGCTAATGTGTTAAATTTTGCAACATTTCACTCCAAATTTCGATACTTATTTCGTGAACAGGATCACATCCTCAAATCCAAATCCAGACTTTGATTATATGATTTAATTATTTCATGACAGCAGATCATGTTTCCAAGGCAAAGCACGTTTGAATAGGCCGAAACAAAATGGCAGCTTAAACATTATAATCTAAATAAAATAAACCACTGTAATAGTAAAAATAGGACAACAAGATGAGGTCTGAGGCAGCACTCCCCAAAACCTCTGCCCCTTTTAATGGGACATTAGTTATAATTTACACGTTTTTCATTTGCAACACTTGCGCAGCACTTGCTCTCAGGCTGAGAGCGAGGAGCTTAGCTAAGGAGGATGGCATTGGGGACCTGACGACCAGCCCGACATGGGCCTACAGGTTCATGGCAAGCCATGATCTGTCGGTTCGATGCCGCACACACGTCTCCCAACATGTACCCGATGACACGACTGATAAGACTACGCACTTCCAGTCATAAATCATCAAGCTTCGCCGGGAGCATTAATTATTTATTTTTTTGAGGGTGAAAAACAGAGGTGCGATTAATACACCGGAAAATACGGTAGTTAAAAAGTGATCACTACAGTCACCACTCCTGCAGCATGGTTTGCTATAAAGCATTCTTTCAAGTAGCCTTTGATTCAATAAATTTACCTCTGCAGTAGAAAGGAAAGGATTAAAAAATAATAATACTTTTTTTTTTTACTGACTATATAATATCGCTTGGATGGCACACAAATATCGACTCACCTTGTTTAGCTTCTGCCTTGTCCCACACACAGGAGGCTGTGCGAAGAGACCGTGCTGCCACAACATTTGTACTTCTTGGCTGCAAGGATGCCGTTAGCCTCAGGTACGAACATCGGAATGGACGTGACAAGTGGCAAAGTCCCAGGCGGGCCTGGCCATGACGACATGACGACAGGATAACAGTGGAAGCACGAGGCAAAGAAGCCATTGCCAAAGCCGTGGCAGGTCTTGGACCTGACTGTCAGGCTGCTGAGGCAGGATGGGGAGAAAAAGAAAAATGGATTTCAATATTTCAAGTTTCCTTTTTCTTTACCTGTTTAGAAATACTGAGTGGGTCAGATGGAAGTACAGTGAAATGCAAACCATGAACCTAAAATATAAGCAAGGTTAAAACAGAGTATACAACAACAACAACAACAACAACAACAACAGGCATTTTAAGGCCATTTTCCCTGCAAGAGCGGGGGTTAGCCTTGCGGTCCCCATGACAATGTTCTCCATTTTGCCCTATTTTCTGCATCTCGCCTTGTTAACCCCTTTGCCCGCATTTCTTCTTCGACCATCTTTAGCCAAGTCTTTCTCTGTCTTCCCCGTCCTCTACTTCCTTCTACATTCATTTCCATCACTTTTTTCAACCAGTCACTTTCATCCTTCCTCAACACGTGACCAAACCATCTCAACCTGTTTCTCTTCACAGCATCCATCACAGGCTCTATTCCCATCATCTTTCGCAATTCATCATTTGTCCTCCTCTCTCTCTCAACGATACTCCACACATCCACCGAACCATTCGCATTTCCACCCTTCGTTGCTGCTCTACGTTCATTACCTATGTCTCACTCCCATAAATCATAACACTTCTCACACATGCAGCATACACCTTTCCCTTCAGCTTCAATGACACTCCCCTCCTCGTCAGCACGCCACTCAGTTCCCGAAACTTCTTCCATGCACATCTCACTCGAGCAACCGTTGCCGAGTCTGATCCACCTTCTCCATTCAGCATGTCTCCAAGGTAACAAAATGTTTTCACACCTTCCAGCTTCACGCCATCTCCAAGATCCAACTCAACATTTCCTCCATCTGCAGCTCCCTCTGTGCACACCTTACACTTGAATGTAGTTGCCACACTGGTTAATGACCCTCTCAGACCACTACATTTTTGATGAACCCACTCAGTGCACATTGTACATTGAATGGAATTCACTCCGACACCCTTCCTGCACACAGCACACGGCCACTTCCCAGTTCTTTCCACCTCTCCACATGCTTTACCACTTGCCATCACCTTCGTTTTTCCAATATTCACCTTCAGACCTTTGGTCTCCATACATTCCTTCCACTTGTTCATCTTCTCCTTCAGTCCATCCATACTTTCTGAAATCAACACCAGATGATCTGCATACAACAACTCCCACGGTAAACCCTCCTTTACGTTCTGAGCCAGCACCTCTATCACAGCTACAAATAGTAGTGGACTTAGTACCGACCCCTGATGCACTCCCACCTTCACCTCAAACTCACCACTGTTCCCGTCCTTCGTCCTTACAGCTATGCGCGCTCTTTTGTACATTGCCATCACTACTCTGATCAACCACTCCTCCACTCCTAACTTCCTCAATGCCCATGTCACTACTTCACGTGGAACCCTATCGAATGCTTTCTGCAGATCAACAAACCCAAGAAACAACTTCTTCCTCTTCTCCATATACTTCTCCTGCAGCTGCCTCACAATAAAAAGCGCGTCTGTCGTTCCTCTTCCTGGCATAAATCCAAACTGCATTTCGTCAATCTTCACTTTCTTCCTTATCCTCCTCTCCAACACCCTTTCCAATACCTTCATTCCATGCTCCAATCACTTTATCGCTCGATACGAGCCACAATCCAGAGGGTCACCTTTCCCCTTGTAGAGAGGGACGAGGGTACTCAGTTCCCAATCCACTGGAATGTGGCCTTCTTTCATCACCAGATTGCAGATTTCTGTCATTCTCTTCACACCCCAATTTCCCGCTGCCTTCAACATATCTCCCACAACTCCCGTCGGCCCTCCCGCTTTTCTACTCTTCGTTGGGCTAGCGGCTAGGGTGCTGGCTTAGGATCCTATGATCCTGGGTTCGAATCCCGGTCGATCGCTGAATTAACGCCAGGGGGGTTGACTCAGCCTGTCATCCTTCCGAGGTCGGCAAATTGAGTACCAGTTCACTGGTAATTCCCTGCTTGTCGTAAAAGGCGACAAAAAGGGTTGGCGGCAGGAAGGGCATCCGGCCGTAAAACATTGCTTCAAAAAGGGGACCAAAAAAACAACAACAACCACGGTTCCTGAAAAAGGCCAACCCCCGCTTGCGGGGAAAAATGGCCTCTAAACGGTGGTTTATTGCTTTTATCGCTTCCTCAACTTCCTTCTCGGTTATCGTCTCTGCCGGTCCTAAAACTGGGTTACTCTCGATGTTGCCATCCCATTCATTCTGTGCATTCAACAGTATTTCCATATATCTCTTCAATCTTCCTTTAATTCCATCTGGGGCCACAACGATTTGTCCCACTTCATCCTTCAAGCAACTCACCCCCATCACATCACACCTCTCTTTTGCTATCTGCTTTGCAATCCTGAATACCGCTCTCTGACCCTCTTCCGAATCCAAGCGTTCTCCGAACATTTTCCTAAATGCCTCCTGTGCCTTTGCTACATCTTTCTTTGCAGCCTTCCTGGCTGCCTTCTAACTTTCATGCTCTGCCTTTTCTGCCCCCATACCCTTCGCCTTCTGCCACTCCTTGAACTTCTTCCTCTTCTCGTCAATCTTCTTTCCAACTTCATCATCCCACCACCATGTTTCCGAGTGCCTCGGTGGTCCTTTTGTCCATCCACATACCTCACCAACGGCTCCCAACAGACTATCTTTCATTGACATCCAACCACTTTCAAGCTCAACCACATCATCCTCTACCCTACACAGCCTCTCTTTTAATGCCTCCCTCACTGTCACCTCTTTCAACCTCCACACCTTCATTCTCGGTTGGTACTTCACCCGCCGAGCTCTCCTCGCACCTTTCACCCTTATGTCGCAGACAACCAAGTGGTGCTGTGAAACAGCCTCCTCCCCCGGGATCACCTTTGTGTCCCGGAGGTGCCCCCGATATCGCCTACGCACCAGCAGGTAGTCAACGGTTGTCGTCGACCCACCTGACGTGTATGTAACAAGCTTATTATCCTCTTTCTGGAACTGAGTATTACAAATCAACAAATCAGCTCCATCAGCAAACTCCAAAATCCTTTCACCTTCTCCATTTCTACACACCATATCCGTAACCCCCATGAACTCCCTCAAACCCGTCCATACTCCTTCCCACATGTCCATATAGGTCTCCTCCTGCCACAACAACTTCCTCGTCTTTCACGTTTTCCATCAGCTTCTCTATTGCACACCAGAACATGTCCTTCTCTTCATCGCTCCGACCAACCTGCGGAGCATATCCCGAGATGACGTTCACCAAGAGCTTTCCAATCATCATTTTCACCATCATCAACCTATCACTCACTCTATTCACACTCACCACACTGTTGACAAACTCCTCAGAAAACAGGACACCAACACCATTCACGCCCTCTGGGCACCCTTGCCGAACAAACTTGTATTTCTGTCCCTGCCTACCCTTCACCATTCTCACACCACTTCCCTTCCATCTCGTCTCCTGCACACAACATATGTCCACTCTTCTTCTGACCAATACTTCCACCACTTCTCCTGATCTCCCTGTCATTGTCCCTACATTGCATGTCCCAAATCTCAGAAACCGATCTCCACGTCGGGCATCACACGTTTCGTCGCCATAAATGGAGTGATTTCCACCCTTGCTTCGATCGGGTTCCCCACCTTGAGTTTTGACGAGAGGGAGTGGGGTCCCCCACGGGGTACTTCGAGCTGTACCCTGCCCATTGGTAGTCGTAATTGTCATGGTTCTCTTTTTGAGGCAATGCTTTTATGGCCGGATGCCCTTCCTGACGCCAACCCTTTTTAGTCGCCTCTTACGACACGCAGGGATACGGTGTACCTATTCTAAACCGGGGTACACACCTGGTTAAAACAGAGTATAAATAGAGTTAAAACGTACTAAAACTAGAAAGGTAGTCGGTAGAGTGGATACCTCCGCCAAGCTGAATAGTTTACGTTTTGTATCCACCGATAGGCCAGATCTGGATTCGGACCTGAACCAAAATCTAATCGGCTTGTTCTCGTCACCTGACCAACTCATCCACTCATATAAGAAGCACACCGTAACGTTTTATTGCATAAAATAACCTTCCTTTACGTAGTAAGACTTACATTTGGGTACATTGTGCTTTAATTTGGGTAAATTCCCTTACATTTGGGTACATTTGGGTAATTCGGCTGACCCCTGAAAACATTAGGTTGGGTAATTCGGCGGACCCCTGAAAACATTAGGTATAGGCACAGGTATGTTGATTGCCTCACCACATTTGTTGATTTTTGCACTTCGCTTTTTTCATACATCGTGATTACATGATCCCATCTTCACGAGTAAAAAAAAAAAATTGTTCCACTCCAAAGACTTTACAAGACTTTTGATATATAATTTGGGCTACCAAACGAAACAAATTCCAACACGTTTCGTTTCTGTTGCAATTAGTGGTGGGTTTTGTGAAAATGTAGCTAACTTCACTGGACTATACAGGAGCATCCATCATACCACTATCTTACTAAGATTCTTCGCATCTTCATATAAATCTTAATCCACACACAATCCTCGATATGAATTCCCTCCGTAATCCTAATCTGAGGGAGTTAAAAAGGTAAAAGCAGGGATTAAAATAATTTTGTAAAGGTCGTTTTTCTTCTTCACCAAAATTCAATTCCACAAGAATAAAAGTCAACATTTGGATGTCCTGCCTGGAGCCTGGACGGACGAAGTTAAAGACAAATCGCCATGAAACGTCTCAAGGTTATCAACAAGGTAAACTCCACTGTAATTTTGGAATCACACACCTCGAGGGATCAGACGTACAGCACCAAGGACATGTCCACCTATAGAACGTCCTGTGGAAGAGGGGGGGAGGAGGAGGAGAAAAACTAAATAATGGGACCCTCGAAGAAGAATCACGACCACGTGACACAGGGTCGTCGGAGCGTTCAACCACAAGGTCGCACGAGTGGGGCGACACGTGACACGTGTTCGTGCAGTTTTCTTCTTCATGATGCTAAACGAGTAATTACGGCGCGTTCACCCACCGCTCGTCCCCTCACGACATCGCGCTCTCCATACCTGTTCGGCGCCAAAAAATTACGCCAGGCCTCGCGTTCAACTCCAACCACGTCACCACGGTGTCGCTCGCCGTCGCCGGCGCCGGCGGTGACGCAAACAATTTCATTCATTCGGTCTTTGCAAAATTAGCCAGTTTGCGTTATCCAGTCAGAGTGTCGCATCACGATGATTCACCGTTTATGTTTTTAAATATAATGTGCTGAAGTAAAATTAGATAGCCGAGGACGTTCAGCGAACAGATCAGCCACACTCAACTGTTATTCAGGAAACGCACCGTTTCATTTATTCGGTTGCAGGTACCGTACGTCAAGTCTCGAGACTTACATTGCACCCATTCAGGATTGCTAAAAAAAAAGTGAACCAAATCAATAACGAGTTGCTCTCCTGGCGCTAAAAAGAACAAAGGAGAATAAAACACACTCATTCGCAATATCGAAAATACGACGTCGATGGGCTTTTCTACTTCTTATCCTTCTTCTTCTTCTAAAACGGCTCTTTAACTTTTCTTCTTCTTCTTTAATATTGAGGTTTTGATGGCGTTTTCAGAGCAGCGAGGCTCTATATACGCCACGAAATGAAATACTCGACTGAAGGAAAAAAAACACTGGAGACATTATATTGTTAAAGCCGTTTCTTTTATAAATTATGAAATCGATTTGCAGAGTTCAGGGTGTTTGTGGCTGTCGGCAAAATGTTTCCGGTCACGCGCCTGACCACGTGATCCCCATTTCGCCGGCAGCACCTTATTGTCCCCCGTCGCACAACGGAGCGAAAGGGGGACTATGGTTTTCCCCTCCGTCCGTGTGTCGGTCCGTCCGTCCTTCCGTCCGTCCGTCCTTCCGTCCGTCCGTCCTTCCGTCCGTCCGTCCGTCCGTCCTTCCGTCCGTCCGTCCGTCCGTCCCTCCGTCCGTCCGTCCTTTCTTCCGTCCGTCCGTCCGTCCGTCCTTCCGTACGTCCGTCCTTCCGTCCGTCCTTCCGTCCGTCCGTCCTTCCGTCCGTCCTCCGTCCGTCCGTCCTCCGTCCGTCCGTCCGTCCGTGTGTGCGTGCGTGCGGGCGTGCGTGCGTGCGGGCGTGCATGCGTAAGCGAAGGACCGCATTCGAATTTGGTGTGTGGGTTCAACCCACGTCAAAATCCAAGATGGCCGCCGCCATGTATGTCTGATGCCATGTATGTCTGAACATTGTGAGCTGCATATCTTGAAAAATAAGCGAAGTACCAACTTCTAATCTGGTGTGTGGGTGTATCTAGGCATGAGGAAGAACACTGTTGAAAATTGGGTCGCCACGTCAAAATCCAAGATGGCCGCCGCCACGTATGTCTTAACCTTATGAGCGAAACATCTTGAAAAATAAGCGAAGTACCAACTTCTAATTTGGTGTGTGGGTGTATCTCGGCATAGGGAAGAAAGCTATTGAAAATTGGGTCACCACATCAAAATCCAAGATGGCCGCCACCATATATATCTGAACCTTGTGAGCGAAACATCTTGAAAAATAAGCGAAGTACCAACTTCTAATCTGGTGTGTGGGTGTATGTAGGCACAAGCAAGAACGCTGTTTAAAATTGGGTCGCCACGTCAAAATCGAAGATGGCCACCGCCATGTATGTCTGAACCTTGTGAGCTGCATATCTTGAAAAATAAGCGAAGTACCAACTTCTAATCTGTTGTGTGGGTGTATCTAGGCATAAGGAAGAACGCTATAGAAAATTGGGTCGCCACGTCAAAATCCAAGATGGCCGCCTCCATGTATGTCTGAACCTTGTGAGCGAAATATCATATTGTTGCGGATATGAGGACTGTATTTTTTTGATTGTGTGTATTATTATTATTGCTTGAGTCTGGCCCCTCCTGCCTCCAGTGTTGTGTAAAGGTCAAAGGGCGTTCCGGTAGTTAATTCCATAAAGCATCCATTGAAGGACACTATAAAACCCTTGTTCAGTAGCTTATATCTTTATTATGTGTTTTAGGGTAAGGCCTTGTCTTCCATTAAAATGACACTCCATTGCACCAAGTGAAATAGATAGATTCCCTTCATTCCAATTCCCAAAAACCTCCATTTCCCCTTTCGTCATGGCCAAGCCTCAATTTGCCAATTACATCCCCTCCAAAGCCGCCATTGAACATGTGCTTGGGTCGGGGAAGAAAGGCGTGCCCGCCCGTCGTCATTAAGGGCGGAGCCAGAGGGTCGCGTGACCAACCATGGCCGAGGTGAGCACACCGATGGGCGTGTCCTGAAGGCCGGCGGCTGAATCGCCGGAGGCGTTATAAAAGCGCGGGCGCAAGAGTGATAAGGAGGGAGTCGTCAGAGCAAAGCTGCGTAGAGAGGTCCATGACAAGAGAGGTCCATGACAAGAGCAGAGCTGAGTTGTGTGGTTTTGGTCAGAGTTGGTCGTCAGTGGTTGCGTTGAGTGGTTGCGTTGGTTGCGTTGAGTTGCCGGTGGTGAAGAGTGGTTGGACCAGGAAAGACACGAGGAGAGAGAACCCGTCACGCCAGACCCCCCACCAGTGCGTCGGCTCCACCAAGCAGCTCCGACCCGTGATCCCGTGCACACGACAGGATCGGTGGCATCAGCGGCCGTCGAGGTCCAGCCCGACGTCCCGTGCGGGATCAAGCTCCAGCCACACACCTCCTTCCAGCCAATCCTGCCTGCAATTTCCCCATTCGTGTACGTGAGTTTGTTCTGTTTGTTCTGTCCTGGGTATTTAATTAAGTTTGTATAAGCTAGTATTAGTAATTTTCACTGTGTCTCTAAAAGCTTCTGTATATTATTTTCTTATCTTTCCTTCTCCTTGGTTATTTTGAGCCTGTACATAGTAAATAAATTTAGTAGTATTTTCCACCTTTTGCCTTTGTCTTCCTCTTCTTCACATCTGTGTCGTCTTTGTCTTTTCCCTCATTGAATAGCTGTGGCGCGATACGGCCAACGTTCAGGGAATCGGGTTTAGTCGGGGAAAAACTGTTCGGCCGCGGCGCCTCCGCTCGGCAAACAACATCTTATCCGCGGACCGTAACAATATCATAGCATGTTTTCTGCGCCTTCAACTTTGTCAACTCACATCACTTTCCCGACGGGGGACCGAGGCATAACGCTTGTTATTTATACTTATAGCACCATCTCCCCTTGGTGGAGAGTGGAGGTCTCCCACTGAAATTGCAATTTTTTGTTGATATTATTCCGAACTAGCAACGGTACCCGCCCTACGGGTGCGGCTTCAATTGGGAGGCCCAAATTAAAAGGCTAAATATCAGAAATTGAAGGCTTTTTTTTTTCTTTTAAACGATTTATATAAACATCCGTTAAATCTCGATCGGTGCAGCCGTTTGTGTGGCACCTGGGAAAATAACGTCATGCGGGAGCAAGTATCAGCAGGATATGACAGTGTGGGAGTCCACGTTTCTGATCCTCCTTCATGCCGAAGTAGCCCACCACTTCTCCAAGCATTCCGCTCTTCAAATCCGCCATGAGAGATTTAAGCTTGATACTGAAGACGCGTGCAGTTAGTACTCCCGATGTCGTATGTACTCCCGATACGTGTTTCCTTCAATGTAAAAACTTCTAAATCAACATTTAAAAGGATTTTGAGCTCATAGCTGTTATGGCCTTGGCAAGATCGATGGAGACAGCGATCTGTTAGCGTATTCACCGTCCAAATAGCTATGTGGAATTCTCTCATGTAGAGATTAAACTCACGTCATTTGAACTTTGGCCGAGGTCATTATTTACTTTTAGTGATGTTTATATACGAATCAAAAAGAAGATAATTGGTTTTGGGTCGTCCTTTCCGCATATCTCGTGGGATAGTAAGTTGGAGAGACGGCCGTGATGGCGGGGAGGGGGGTTGGAATTCTCTCAAGCAGGGATTCAACCCGTGTCCTTATAAAAGGTCTTTGTCCGAGGTCACCGAGTCCGATCGGTGCAGCCGTTTGTGCGGCACCTGGGAAAACAACATCGTCACAATGAAAACATCATCACAATGAACGTTATGCGAACGTGAATGTTATGCGGGAGTCCTAACCTGAAAATGCTGGAGACCAAAGCTGAAATTGGGAAAATTAAATAGCCCATTTTACTCCTGGAGATCCCAGGATTACCCACCAGTAGTGTATATATGTTGCTTCTGGGACACTCTCATTTTCCCATTGACTTACATGTAAATTTTCCTCTTAACCTCATTGCCCATTAACACCTCTATTTCTCCCACCCTAATCTTTATGAACCTTTTGTCTATAGTACCTATCCTTAATGTTGTTCATTAGACCACTCAAACACTACAAATATTTGTTTTCCCTTATAGACCTATAATCCTTCTTCTACATATCATCTGGCAGATTATCTTTGACCCACTCAAACATCGACCCATTCACTTACATGTTAATTTTCCTCTCACCTCTTTACGAACCTTTTAGCCTTTTGACACCTATCCTTAATGTTGTGCATTAGACCACTCAAACAATGATTCCCCCTTGGTCTTATGGTACTCTTACTATCAATGATCCCGAGTAGACCACTCAAACATCGATCCTACAAATATTTGTTTATGCGTGGGAAATAATTTAATTCTCTTGCCACTACCTTCACCATCTAATATATTAACAAAAAAGATGTTTGAGTTTGGTTCTTTATTAAGATATATATTTTAACTGAGCTGAGATAAAATGATAAACCTCCCTCAATGTTCTTGTTTCAGCACCTCCAGTGCCACATACCATTTTTAAATTAAAGTATATATTTTCCTGACAACCATCAAAGTTTTCCGTCCACTCAAAAATATTTCCATCTTTTTTACCCAATTCACCGGTATTTAAATTAATTCTCTTATTTGTTTTGTAAATTTTTTTACCAGTTGTCTTTTCAATTATACCTATTTGATATTTTTCACATTTGTTATGTTTACCATTTATATACCAAGGTTGATTACACCTCCACTCTTTAGTCTGGTTGGTACTTGGTTCTATCATTTATATAATAGTAAAAAGGCGGCGGTAGCCCGTTAAAATCCCTAACCCCCCCCCCCCTTTTTTTAACTTATCACATATACTTATATAACCATATGGGAGACTATCAATTCCATTTTCTAAAATAAACCTCTTATCATCAAAAGCCCCCAATGCTTTCTTATTCACCTCTTCTGAATATAATTTATGTTTATAACTTCTTATTCCATTAATCTTTCTAAACTCTTCTTTCTTTGTTGTTAAACAGTTATAATAATCCTTAAAGTTTATTGTTTCTTCAATAACATTTTTCTTTACACCTTTTAACTTCTTATCAGTCTTTTCAACGTTATTCACAATGTATTTATAAGCATAAGCCTTAGACCTCAATCCCACAAATTCACTCATGACATTTCCTCCTAATTCATCCTTAAACTTTCCAATCACCTTTTTATTTTTAGAAGAGAACAACTCACTCTCTGGACTGTAATTACTAGTGTCATAGATATTAATGTCTCTTTTCATGTCTGAATAAACATCGTTGGTATTAATTTTCAAAATAAAACTATCTGTATCCATATAAAGTAGATTAACATCATTTTGATATTTCTTCCTCAAGTTATTATAAAAGTAATCATACATTAATGACTTTGATAAATCAAGAATTGATGTTCCAATATAAATAGGTTTGTCCATTTCAATACTCTCTTTAATCAAATGGATCGCACAAAAGTTCTCAGTAAAGACCTCAGCTCTAGTAAAACTCGGTCTATTAATTAATTTTGATGCTCATTTCCAAGATGTTGATAGTCTGATATTTTGTCTTTTCCTCACATTTTCCATGGTCTTACCAAAGACCGCATTATTCATCAATTTATAAAAGTCTTTCTCAAAATCTGTTTTTGACTCTGTTCTTCTTTGTGTATTAAAATCAATGTACTCCTTTAGCCAATGACTTTGATTGAACTTTAGAACCCTATGGATCTTCTCTACTCTTAGACCTTTTGATAAATATTTTCGCAAATTTCTTTTGTGTAGAACATAATTTTTCTTGTTATATAATGTAGTAAGTAATTTTTCTGTTGATTCACCTATATTAAATGATTGTTGATAATCACTTAACCACTCCTTCTTTGGACTTTCCTTTTCACAAGCAAATGGGAGATCTTTGTGTAGGTTATGAAGTTCCTCTGGATATTTCAAATCGACCTCAAAATAATAACCAACCTTTGAATCATCCAATTCTTTTTGTTTAGAGATACATACATCTTGTAAAACCTTTTTGTAATCTTTTTCCTTTACCCATCTAAGTTTTCCATAAGGATGCGCCTGAGACATTGCCCAGCCATACAGGTTGTTCACATCATAATACATCAAGTAAGAGCTCTCTACTGATGGATCATAATTTCGAATGTACTTGTTATTTGCTTTAGCATATCTCTTTGAA
Organism: Myxine glutinosa; assembly: GCF_964187855.1. Lineage (NCBI taxonomy): Eukaryota > Metazoa > Chordata > Myxini > Myxiniformes > Myxinidae > Myxine > Myxine glutinosa. The sequence continues at coordinate 184,314,506 of NC_136263.1, read as the reverse complement.
CAGACTTGTGAAATTCCTCCTCTCTTTGCCTTTTCAATCATCAAAAGCATATCAACATCGGTTATCAAATCCAAAGCTTGTTTTGTCATTTTCAACATCGCACTCCAGGCCAATCCAGGTGCTGTGTAGTAGTGAGCAGGGTCCAATCCATATCCAGTGCGACAAACAGATCTAAAGGCTTCAAATACATCGGACAATAAAAGCACATCAGTTTTGAGATACAAATCGTGATACTCGCCAAGATTCTTGATGTTATATTTTTCCCAAACATTTTGTGCGTGTACATAATCTTTATCAGATATATGACTGTTGTTTAATTTGTTATAGAAATTTTCTTTTGAAGGAAGTTGTGTTTCATTGAATCTCTCAAATGAGTCCATATAGTCATAGGGGTAAATTCCCTTTTGTGTTAGAAAATCTTTATCTAAAAAATACTCTGAAAGACATGGAAACTCTTTTAGATTTTGAACCAAGTTAGCCAATGGACTTGCCATGAATTTAAATGTATCAAGAAATCTGATATGAGTAATAGGAGATGTGTGAATTGTTTTTGTGAATGAAATGTATTTCTGATCCGTGTTTGGAATTGCTGAGATACTTCCAGAAGTCTTTGAGAGTTCCTTGATAAATAGATGTGTATCATAATGGGCGTTGTTATGAAGAAAAACAGGAATGAAAGAGGGGAGTTGATAATTAATATCACAACTTTGATGAGCCGGACCTCTATATTTACCAGTGAGATGACAATGGTCTCTAACCTTTCGACCTTTACCAATTTTCTTCTCACAAATATGACAGGCAACCTTTGGCTGTCTAAATTCCCTTTTTTCTTTACTTGTTAAGGACATTGGTTTATTGGTTTCTCTCATTATCTTGGTTAATCGGACACAGTCTTTTTCTAGTCGTTTCACAAACTCCTCTGGGGTATTTGAGCCTCTATACACCTCTAACTTGTTATATTCATCACCAACGGATGATTTGATATAATAACAAAAACCACAAGGAGTATGTTTTTGATATTTATTTGTGTATGATTCTTTTGGGTCTGGAGAAGCAGTATCAATTTTTTCTAAAATACTTTCAAAATCAGCATATATAACAAATGGATGTTTTATTGTTTTCTTTTCATCTTTGAATGTGATCTTTGAGCCTTTTTTAGGCATGTTGATTACCGTTGATTTATGTTCACCACAATAGTTTGAATGTTTATCTAATCTTTCTTGTGTATGGAAGAAGTTAAGACAACGCATACAAATATATATTTTATTTGTTCTTTTACATACTTGTGGTTTTATTAATTTAGCAATATCTTTGATGTATGTATAATGTGAATTTTCCTCTGAATTAAAATATAGAAGATTAATATGAGTTTGTTTACAATTGTCAGAAAGCTTTAAAACCTGAATGTTGTTTGTTTCTGTTGGACCATAAACATTAACTGATAAGTTATTCAACTTTTCAAATTTAGGAATATCATTTAAAGTCATCGGAAACTTTAGATCTTTCGTATTTAATGTATTCTCATATTTTTTATAATGAGATACTCTTTCATCATGAAAATGTGGAGGATGTAAGTGTGCTAGAATAGACCAGAGAAAACATTTATTGTCTTTATTTTTGATATTGATAACTGCTTTTCTATTTTTGATAACACTGGGTAAATCAATGTAAGAAGAAGCTTTTAGAGGATCTGATTTAAGAATATGAATGTCTATGTAAATAATTTTTCCTATATTGAATCCACTTCCTACGATTGAATTATCCACATCTTGCTCTTGTTTAATAAGTTCATCATAGACTCCTGATGTTTTAAAATCTTGATATGAAGATATAAAGTGTGGCTCAGTTCTCATGTATGGTGTATCTATAACTCCTTCGTCCTTTGTCATTTCTAATTTTACTCCCATATAAAATTTAAGTGGTTTCATTTATTTTAGTGTTTTTTCAATCAACGTTTGAACAGCAGGTTTAACTATTTCTACAGCATCAACTATAGACTCTGGTTCAGGAGGTTTGAAGTTGAAGACTCTTATTTTAATATGTCCTTTGAATGCACCATCAGAGTTTTTAGTTGTGATAAAATTTGATAAATGTTGATTTGTTTTAAGATGTATTTCGAAGCCTTTCTTGAGGATATTTTTATTACAGGCAGAACAGTGTTTTGTTTCCTTCTGAATAGGAGATAGTAGGTGAAGTAGATTAAATGTGTGTTTGTTAGTTTTAAGGTGTCTTTTGTATTGTTTATATTCTTGTTCACAAATGTCGCAATACGTTGCTTTGATCATATTTATATAGCAAAATTATACTTAAAGTAAAACACCTTTTTAGAGGCTTTTTTAAAGATGAAACTGTGCTTAAAGTAAAACACTTATAGAAGAAAGTGCCTTTTTACAGGCTTTTTATATATGAAACTATACTTAAACTAAAACACTTTTTCACTCAGAATCATCTGAGTCATAACTATCACATGTATACTCAGAATCATACTCAGAGTCATCAATAAAGCTACTCTCATAACTATCATTTGAGCACAAACTATTAGCATCATAACTATCATCTGAGTTCAATGAAATACTATCATCACCATCGTCCGAGTTCAATGAAATACTGTCATCACTATCGTCCGAGTTCAATAAAATAGTAAAATTTTCACTGCTGTATTGACTCATATTTAATTAGCAGGAAAAATATTCCCATCAATATCTATATACTTTCTTTCATTAACAGATTCAATCTCTACATTTTTAATATCAAAAGTTATCTTTAAATAATCTCTAACTATGATAGAACGAAATGACATTTCACCAGAAATATTAACATCATTCATTTTACTTAGATCTACACCCTTTGGATTATTAAAGAAAATACAAATGTCTCCTCTAGAATTATTAATGGTCTTATCATTCTTTTTCAAAGTATCACGATCGATCACTTTTTCAAGGTTTGAATAAATTGCCAGGAGTAGAGGATAAACTTTTGTTAGATTTACTTTAATGGATGTCTTTCCAGGTATAGTTAGAGCTCTTCCTTTAAAAGAAATAGAGGGGCTCATGTTATTTTCCATAACTGGTTTTACCCAAAAATTTCCATATTTATCTTTGTTCAATTTAACATCTTTGACATATTTTTCTATATCTTCCACCGAAGTAGAGATTGATTGAAATTTGTCTTTTGTGCTTTGAAACATTGTATTTATTAGCTAATAAACTTGCGTTTAGTTTAAGTAAAAATTTACTATATAAATATGATAGAAGGATATTTAGAATTTTCAGACTCTCCATATGATAAATTAGAGAATTGTCCGGCTTGTGATAGAATAGGGCTTAATAATGAGGGTTCATATAAACAATGTATTTTCTGTGATTATCTTCTAATTAATGATAATAAAAAATATAAAAATATATATAACTCTTTTAAATTAGAAACAAAAATGAATTACTTTACAAGATTAATAAGAGAGATGAATGTTAAGTATTGTGATGATAATACACCATTTCTTTCAAGGGAAGAGACTCTTTGTATTGAGGAAATGTATAAGGGTTTAATGATATTTATTATTCAAAATAATTTTAATGGAAATGTTAATACAAGATACTATATAAATAAAATAATGAATTATTTTGAAATTAAACCTGAACTCAGGAAAAAATATAGAGTTTCTAAAATAGCTCAAAAAAAGGTAGATGACTTGTTTTCCAAATATATAAATGAATGATTTTTTTACTCGTTTGGGAAAACAAGATAAAATTTAACAACCATAAAAATCTTCCAAATTCATTAAGATGTCTAATAGTCGGATCAAGCGGATGTGGAAAAACCTGTTTGCTTTTAAAGATGCTCCTTACCCCCAACTTTTTAGATTATGATAATTTAATAATTTTTACGAAGTCAAGTTTTCAACCCGAGTATCAACTACTATCACAAGGTTTTAATGCGGGTCTTAAAAAGGAAGACATTATCGGTTTATTTAAACTTCAAAACAAACTAAATGATTACAACATTGAGGATATAATACAACTATTTTGTGATACACAGAAATCAAAATCAAAACCCTTAACTTGTATTCTCAGTGATAATATGGATGATATACCTTCACCTCAAGATTTAGATAAATCAAAAAAGAACCTCGTTATCTTTGATGATTGTGTTAATGAGAGAAACCAAACAGTAATGGATAGCTACTATACAAGAGGGAGACATTCTTCTTGTAATTGTATTTATCTTAGTCAGTCATATTTTCAACTCCCTCGTCGCTCAATAAGAAACAATGCTAATACTTTTATTTTATTTAAGTTAAATTCAATAGATGTAAATAATTTTTGGAGAGATAATTGCTCTACGTTATGTAGTAAAAAAGAATTTGAAAATTATATGAAACACACGATTGGAAAATATAAATATATTGTTGTGAAACAAGATGAGATACTAACTGATATTTTACACACATAAATGACAACTATTATTAATCTTGTGGGTAAATCTGCTTCAGGAAAGAACTTTCATAAATCGAAACAATTGAATAGTAAAAATGAAAAGATTGTAAGTTTTTTTTTAAAACACCCTATGATTCGTTTTGTAGGTACTACAACCAGAGCAATGCGACCAGGAGAAATAGAAGGGAAAGATTATTACTACATTTCAATGGAGGAACATATGCGATTGAGGAACGAAGGTCAAATATTTGAGGAGGTCTCTCTTGGTTCTACAAAATATTCACATTGTAAGAGTGAGTTAAATAAAGTAAAATCTAATGGTCTTGGGATTTTAGAAACTAATCCTGAAGGAATGAGACAAATTATTAAACATTTGTGTGGTGATGGAGTTAAGATTTTATCATTCGGTTTTGATATCGATGAGGAGACTCAACGCAAATGTATGAAAAGCAGAGATACAAGTATTAGTGAAGAAGAAATAACAACTCGTATTAATACCAATAAAGAATTTGATGAAATATTTAAAGAAAAGCTTTTATTTCAACACATTTACTATAATGACGAAGAAAAGGAAAATTTTCCCATTGACCTTTACAATTCATTAAATGATATTTTTCAATAAATAAATACAGAAGATGATTACCGAAGAAAGAGCAAGAAAGTTTAAAGAACATCAAGAGTTGCTTTCAAAAGTTGTAAAGCAACAGGAAGAGATAAAGAAAAAACGGAGACAGAAACTAACTGGTGAAGAAGCCTTTGAAAGAAAACAAGAGAAATTTTTTTAACCACTTTTGAAAACTCAACAATCACCTGCAGTTCCCACAGTAGAATTTACTCCAAAAAAACTTCAAATGCTCAAAGATTTTAGTCAAATGACGGCGCAAGAACTTGGAGAATTAGAATATGATGATGAAGGATTATTTCGGAAACTTGAGGAGGTAAATCAACCATCTAATTATGTTGTGGAAGCTCTTCAAAACAATGAATATTCGGCGGGTTCAAAAACCAGAGCAGGTCTCATTCCAACAGAAGAACCAGCACAGTTCCATCTTGTGAAAGAAAAGTTATTGATATTTAATGATAAATTGGTGTTCTTAAGTTCTGCTCAACCAAATGTTGAATTAACTCCAAGATTAATGTTTCTTCTAACAAACTCCGGATTCAGCGGTTCAAAATATTTTGATGAACCACTTGATATGGAAAATGCGGAAGATAGGGTACAGTCACGTGAAAAAGTAAGTACACCCCATGTAAAGTTTTGACTTTTTCAACATATTTCAACATACAGCTATTTGATCTTCATTTCAACAATATTGATAGATAAAGGTGATATAATGTAAGAAATATCATGAAACATTTACATTTTGTAATCCATTGTATAATTTAAATAAACATACATGCAAATTTCGCATGTGGAAAAAGTAAGTACACCCCTACATTTATCACTACTTCAAATACCTAAAATTAGAATCAGGTGCACCAGCTCAGGCGCAAATGATTAGAACATCGTTAGAGAGGATCTTGGAGGAACCTGTCTTATTTAAACCTCAGACATTTAGTTTGGTTCGCTCTTTGTTGTTGAAGTGTGCGGCGTCACCATGCCTAGATCAAAAGAGCTCTCGGAGGCCTTCAGAAAGAAGGTTATAGATGCCGAAGAGTATGGGAAGGGATTTAGAAACATCTCCAAACAATTTGAAATCAATCATTCGACTGTCCGGAAGATCATCTACAAGTGGAGAAGATTCCAAACAACTGCCAACTTGTTCAGGCCAGGCCGCCCCAGCAAGTTCAGCCCGAGAGCAAACCGCAAGATGCTGAAAGAAGTCTCTAAGAACCCCAGAATGTAATCACGGGACCTACAGGTAGCTCTTGCCACTGTTGGTGTCAAAGTACACGAGTCTACCATTAGAAAGAGGCTGCACAAATTTGATCTACATGGGAGGTGTGCCAGGAGGAAACCTTTGCTGTCCAGAAAGAACATCAGGGCAAGACTAAAGTTTGCCAATGAACACCTAGGCAAAGGCCAGCACTTCTGGAACAATGTGCTCTGGACAGATGAGTCAAAGGTAGAGCTATTTGGCCACAGTACCAGAAGACATGTTTCGCAAAAACCAAAGACAGCATTTGACCACAAGAACCTGATACCAACTGTAAAGCATGGTGGTGGAAATATTATGGTTTGGGGCAGCTTTGCTGCATCAGGGCCTGGGCACCTCACCATCATAGAATCCACTATGAATTCTTCATTGTACCAGAGGGTGCTTGAGGATAATGTGAGGCCATCTGTCGGAGAGTTGAAGCTCAACCGAATGTGGACCTTGCAACATGACAATGACCCTAAACATACCAGTAAATCCACCAAGGAATGGCTGAAAAGAAAGAAATGGAGGGTTCTGGAATGGACAAGTCAAAGCGCGGATCTAAATCCCATCGAGATGTTGTGGGGGGGATTTGAAACGAGCTGTGCATGCAAGAAACCCCTCAAACATCGCACAGCTGAAAGAATTCTGCATGGAGGAGTGGGCAAAAATTTCTCCCAGTCGATGTCAGAGACTGGTAGACAGTTATAAGAAACGCCTACTTGAGGTTGTTTCTGCCAAAGGGGGCAATACCACCTATTAGAGCCAAGGGTGTACTTACTTTTTCCACATGCGAAATTTGCATTTATGTTTATTTAAATTTTACAATGGACTACAAAATGTAAATGTTTCATGATATTTGTTATATTATATCACCTTTATCTATCAATATTGTTGAAATGAAGATCAAATAGCTGTATGTTGAAATATGTTGAAAAAGTCAAAACTTTACATGGGGTGTACTTACTTTTTCACGTGACTGTATATATTGATTTACTAAACTCACTTGATTATGGAGTTTCTGTTGCCGGTAAAAGTAAGAAGAATGAGAAGGAGAAACATATTATTGATGCTTTAAGTAAGCTTGGTTCGGGTGTTAGCTTTCTTCCAAATGACCCATCACAATTAGTTAATAGGTTATTATTGTTGTTAGGTAGTTAGAAGGCTGGCTCATTTTAAAGAAACCAGATGGAGATGAAGGTACTGATAAGAATAATGCACTGAGTGATAATGCTAAGGTGAAACAACTTCGGGTTTCTCTTGATGGTACATTTTATCCGCGAGATAGATTGGAAATTGATTGGGAAAAAAATGATTATGCGGAAGCCTACAAGTTTTACCAAAAGGTGTGTGAAAGCAACGGTAATAATGTTCCTATTTTGGATATGGTTGCGTTTCAAAAACTTTATACAATCTACGCAATTGACCTGAGTTCTCAAAAGGAAACTATAAAGTCTAATAGAGTGGATACTTCTCTATACATTGAAAGAGGAGAGAATGAAGAAGTTGATGCTTATTGTTTGCTTTTGGAGGAAACAGAATTACAGATTAATACAGATAATGGTGTTATGATTAATATCACATAGGTTTTTTCTCATAAATAAATGGTAGGGGTATATGTTAATCAAATCAATCTTAATAAATTAACATCTTGTATTCAAAATCAAAAGCCTTGTATTATTAATGTTAATACAATTCAAAGAAAAGGAGCAGTAAGAATTGATGTTTTACTCACAAGAGAGCAGGTAAAAACACTAAATGATGTTGGATCTCTTAAAATTAAAATGACGAAACCTATGTTAAAGAAATATTCAATAGACGAGTCAAGAGGAGGATTTCTCCCGTTTCTAATTCCTTTATTTGCTGGTTTAAGTGCGGCGGGAGCATTGACTGGTGGTATTTCAGCAGCGGTAAAAACTGCTAACGAAAGGAAGGCACAACTAAAAGCTCAAAAAGAATTGGAAAGACATAACAAGGAGTTGGAGAAACAAATTTGTGGAAGTGGTGTAATTGTAGATTTTGCTCAAAAACTTGAAAGTCTACCTGATAAAGCTAGATTGTTGGTTGGAGATATGCTTTCCTCTATCGCTCAAGTGGGTGTTAAACTAACTAAATGGGGTAATGGATTGTATCTTTCTCATAAATAAATGAATAAATGGTTTAAACAATTTGGAAAGAATACAACGTCAAATATAGAACTAGCTAAGTATTGTAAAAAACTAAAAATTGATAACGTGGTAATCTGTATGAGAGATGAATTAACAAAGTTGTCCAAGAATACAAAAAATATTATTATGAATTTAGACACACAGAATGGTTCTCATTGGGTTTGTATTCATAATAGTCAGGATAAATATTATTTTGATAGTTATGGTATGCCACCGCCTGTTGAAGTAATACAATTCTTACAGAATGGTGTTTATCAAACATTTCAAGTTCAAGAAATTAATTCTAAATGTTGTGGTCAATTATGTTTATATGTATTATTTCAACTCAACAATAATGAAAATTTTTATGATATCATTTTTTATCTAATATAAATGACTTATGTTGGAAAAGATGGTTCTATCTTTGGAGAATCCTCTCAGGATATTGATTTATCAAATTATTATACAAAGGCACAGGCTGAACGACAAAAATATAGTATAAGTAAAAATATTAATATGAAGAATACTTATAGATTAATCAATTATCCAAACCCTACAGATGCGAATGACTTAATTAGATACAGTGATTTATCACAATATATATTTTTAAAGAAAACAGCACGTTTTGTTAAACAAGTAAAATTTACAACCACAACACCTGGTTATACTGACCATACACCTTTCCTCATTGAATTTAACCACCTGCTTACAATTTTATTTTATAAAGAAGGACATATAGTTAATATGCGAATTAATAAATGGGGGTATGATATGCCTGATTTAGGGTATAATTGGTCTTTTTCAATAAACATAGAAGACCTACATGATTTTAATCAGTCTCGTAAAGAAGAATATTATCCGCTTGGTGAGGATAAGGATTTATGTGGAAGTACAATGAATAAACAACAAATACATGGTTTTAAGAAAAGAAAAATATATGATAGTATAGCGATGGTTAGCATGACAAAGAAGGAAGGTAATGAGATAAGGATAGAAAGCCGGAATACAAACCGATTTGGTAGTGGGAAGATGGGGTGGTATTACCTGTCATAATATTAATCTCACATATATTTCTGATACATAAATGGCAGGAAGAAGACTACAAGAGAATTATAATTTTTGTATTCAGGGATACCTACAAGAAAAGGGCGCTCGGTATTACATACCTTATGATTTGGAGCATATACATGGGAATTTTGTCATTAAAAACTGGCCTTATACTGATATTGCTAAACCCACAAATAGAGACTTGTTTTAAATATTAAATAAAAATGAACTTCTCAAAGTTATGAAATATAAAACTCTTTTAGAAATCATCAACAAATCTTATTGGTATCCTATTCTGAGAAAAATAATTATAGATACAAGAATATCTCAAAATCCAGATGAGTATCTATCTATAATTCCACTAATCTCTGTGTGTATGTTTGTTTGTATGTTTGTATGTTTGTCTGTGACCGCTGTTTCTCGACAACTACCGGTCCGATATACTTGAAACTTGCCAGGTATATTGCTGGGGACCCGAGGATGTGCCTTTTCAAGGTTTTAAATTAATCGCAGAAGTAGTTACCGAGCTATGTCCAAAAAACGATTCAACCAATCAGAGAGCAGCGAGCTATCACGTGTGCCGAACGTGGCGAACAGACTCTGCCTCGGATGGCACATTTGAGAGCGTATTCATTTATTTCCCGTCGGCAAACTATGTTGGCGCTATGTTGGCGTTAAACTATGTTTTAAAACTAATTAAAACTAATTTGCGATTCTTTCGCTTTGCGATGCGATTTGCGATTGCGTTAAACTCGCTCGGGCGTTAAACTATGTTTTAAAACTAATTAAAACTAATTTGCGATTCATTCGCTTTCCTGCGCATTTGTGCACGCGATGGCGATTTCTTTACCAAACTCCGCAAGCGCCAAGCCGTTAGCTTTGGACCAAACCATTTCATGTAAATAGAGGGGGGGGGGATTGTCACCGTACTCGCAAGCCGTTCGCTTTGGACCAAACCATTTCATGTAAATAGAGGGGGGGGATTGTCACCGTACTCGCAAGCCGTTCGCTTTGGACCAAACCATTTCATGTAAATAGAGGGGGGGGATTGTCACCGTACTCGCAAGCCGTTCGCTTTGGACCAAACCATTGCATGTAAATAGAGGGGGGGGATATACTTTTAGATATATATATAGTACGGGCATGCCCTAGTATGTATAATATTCTTTGGGGCTCAAACTCAAGGGTAGCAAGGGATGAGGAAGGAGTTGAAGAAGAGAAGGAGGAAAGAGAGAAAAAGGAGAAGGAGGAAAGGGAGAAAAGGAGAAGGAGGAGAAGGATGAAAGGGAGAAAAAGGAGAAGGAGGAAAGGGAGAAAAAGGAGAAGGAGGAGAGGGAGAAAAGGGAGAGGGAGGAAAGAGAGAAATGGGAGAAGGAGGAAAGAGAGAAAAAGGAGAAGGAGGAAAGGGAGAAAAAGGAGAAGGAGGAGAGGGAGAAAAAGGAGAAGTAGGAGAGGGAGAAAAGGGAGCAAAGAGAGAGGGAGGAAAAATATAAAAAGATGAAAATCAGTGAGATTCGTAAAAGATTGAGTGTATTACAGCAAATAAATCAATCTCAACGCACCGAAGAGGAAAATAAATAATTAATGACTCTTACTAAGATAATGATTTTAAAAATGGTTGAGATGAGTTCAGCGAGGAGATTTACATGAAGAAGACAAAGGTCATATAGTTGATGATGTTGGTGTTATTGACTTTAGTTAGTTTTTATTTGTAAATAAATGGAGGAGAGAGTGAAGGCATTCCTAAGGATTCTTTGTGTTTTAAAAATTAAGATAGAAATGTATATGTTGAAAACCAAAAAGGTTTTGATACTCTGTCGGACTTTTTCTGATAAATAAATATGAGTTATTGTCTCAAATGTAAAAAGAAAACTAAATCTAAAAATATCTCATGTTAAAGCTAAAAATAATAGAGTTTATCAAAAAGGAATATGTCAAGTGTGTGGCTCTAAAAAGTGCCAATTCATCTCTCCTAAAAGTGGAGGAGACATGCAAAAGTTTCTGTCAGGAAGTAAATTTACAACAACTGGAATTCCTGGGGAACTACATCTACCTGGATATTCTTTCTGTGGTCCTGGAACAAACCTGGATAAAAGATTAGATGAGGCTGACAATCCTAAACCTTGGTCCAAGCCTATAAATATGGTTGATGAAGTGTGTATGAAGCATGATATTGCTTATGGGAATACCACTACATTGGATGAAAAACATGAAGCAGACAGAGAAATGTTGTATAATTTGTCCTTGATACGAAATCCTACATTGAGAGAGAAAGTTGATAGGTTTATTGTGAAAAAAATGATAAGTGTTAAATTGAAACTTGGTCTTGGTTATTCCCCAAAAAACTATTAAACTCCAATGATGTTATCAAGACTGAGGAGCTTTTGGCTAATGAATTACATAAACCTATAATCACAAAGTTTAAAAGAAGGAAAGTTTATTCTAAATACACTGACCACATATGGTCCGCTGATTTAATCGAACTAAATAATGATAAGGGATACAGGTATGCTTTAACCGTTAATGATTTGAGGAGTAGATTTGCCTGGGTTGTTCCTTTGAAAAATAAAAGATATGACTTTTTAAACATGATATAATATTACAGAGACCATAACATAAAGATGCAATGAACAATTGCATAACGATACAATCAGTTTGTTTTTAGCCAAATGAAGTTCCCATGACAACAATGCAGCGTCACAAAGATCAGGATGCATTGTTGTTTTGCATTTTAGAACATTGAGCTCATTCAGACACATTCGCTTTAACAATGTGGTGGTTCATCATTGTGCTCTTGAGTTGTTTGGGTGCAAACTCACGAAATACATGTGTTGAGTTTCAAAACAACATATTTCCGGTGCACCGTGTGCTTCCTGAAGTCTGGGCCATGAAAAGATCTTATCAGATGAGTGGGAAACAGAGAGAGAGAGAGAGAGAGTCGCTGATACCTTATGGATGGAGGGTAAAGAGCTAAATATCTGATTGATGAGAACGAAGAGGAAATTACAGGAAGGGAGCATTTTAAGATATTGTTACGGTTTTCCGCCGCCCTTCCTACCCCTACCAAGGGGGGATTAAGCCCCTTGGTCTTTCTGGGCCGGCGTAACCGAGACTTGAAACGCCTCTTCCAGGCAAACGCAAGGGAGGGTTTCCGGACCAAGTTTCGCTCGTACCTAAATACCTGCGCCGCCAAGGAAGCGGGGAAGCAAGCCTCACACGAGCCATGTGTAATTTGAGTACACCGAGCGGATTGCATACCACTTGGTCCGTGCAGTCACTGTTAATATTGGACCCCGATTAGAGCGGTTTCATTCGTACCATGCTTAGTCAATGATGGAAAGCACAAGAGCGGTAGAATCAAAGGAAGAACACAGGTTTAATTATTATTTACACTTATGTACAATTTGGTAGAAAGCAGACACAGAGCAGAACTTAATCAGTCCTATTATAATACCCCAGACACGGGCCCGATCGCACTCACACAGGGAAATTGCAGGCAGAATGGTGTCCACGCGCTGCCTTGGTCGTCCAGGAACGGTGGCCCGGCGTGCTCCCCACGGTCCCAGCACGTCCCGCGAAGATGGCAAGCAGGTGGTGGAAAGGAATCCTCGTAGCGCGTCCCTCGAAAAAAAGGCAGCAGATGAGGCATGAAGGAAATGTACGCGTCTCTCAGCATGGCTGGGCGGTTCCACAGCGCGTTTAGTAACCAGCGCACTATCACTTGCTTAACCCAATGCAACAGAGGCTCGGCCTTAAGCTCAACCGAGCGTCCACTTTAATATGAGTGCTTTTACCCGGTTCATGCGCGTATTTCTCCGATCTCGTAACTCTCATCAATACTTGAACCTCTCCCCACTCAACTCCTGCTCCGAACTGCTGCTCTGGTGCACTCTTCAATGCCAACCGCTCAACGCTTCTCGACTCCAGCTGCTCGACTCCTCTTAGTCTTCTGCTCGTGGGGGTTTTGCGCAACGGGTTATATCGACACCCCTGAGCCTTCTCGAACGATCCAACCACACCCCGTCATGCAGTGCTGCAGCCACACCCTCTGAGCCCTGATTGGCGGCTTGCGCTTACCGTCAGCTTCTTCGCCGCCCTCATTCGGTCCCGACTCGACCCTCCAGGCCTGCCTCGTGTTAATTCGCGCCAAAAAGCCAAAGGCAGCACAAAGAGGCATAGGAGGCATAAGGCAATGGAAGTATGAAAAGGACCTAACTCTCATTACTCTACTCAACGCAAAACTAACACAGGAAAAGGACTATTCTCACACATACTATGAAATATTTTCAGAATCATTGGAATCTCCCGCGATGAAGCTAACTCCAAGGGCCTCTCACTCACTCACCGCAGGCAGGTTGGTGGTCTTTCCGTCTTCTACCGACTCCTCTCTGGCCTTGTTCCCCCCAGCTCTCTCTGGGCTCTGTCCCGCAAATATTCCTACAGGTCGCACAAGATCTGCCTGCAACCCTCTTATGGTTAAACTGCCAAAATCAAGACTCTCTGCTCACCTTCACTCCTTCATTCCTCTTTTCTCCCGCCTCTGGAACAAACTCCCTCACTCTCTTCAATCCCACTCCACCCTCCAGGTCTTTAAAACAGCTGTTCACCACCATCTCTTATCTTCCCCCATCCAAAACCTTGATCTTTTCTACCCCCGCTAATTTCACCCCAATTCCACTTTTTTGAAATACCAACTTCTGTCCTGGAAGTCCTGGCAGTGTCCATATGTTTATACCTCTCCCACCCCCCCCCCCCCCCCTCAAAATAGGTATTTGCTCTCTTCTCCAAACTACACAATTTCAATGAAACTTGCATCACAACCTTCATCACCCATGATGTACCAAGTTTGTTCACGGCATTAAAAATATCGGGGTCTAAGGGAGTCTTTTGGGGGTTTGAGTGGCTGTTGCTCCTGATCCAGGTGACCTGCAGGACCCACTGTCCTATTTTTTCGGTCTACTACTTGTGTGTATGACAAGCTGATCAGGAGACCTCGTCCTGTTTTTAACTTTGGAGGTATGTTTAAAGTTGAGGATACAAGTGTAAAGATCGTTGTTTGGTTCACCACAACATGTCATGCACCGTGTACATTTCCTCATCAGACGAGTTCTCAAAACGCAAATCGAAAATTGGCGTTAAGTAATAATGAACATGTGACCTTCTAAATGACGTAATCCGCCCCATATTTCTTGGAGCAGCCTGGACATGTATCGGATGTACCAGATAAGGATTGTATCATGAAACGACTCAATGAGCTTTTAAAGAAGTCGAAAATACTTGAAATGTATCTGCTGGAAATTGTCACTCTCATTCACATCTCTTCCTTTATCCTTCATTTCCCTTTTCTTCCGACTTTTAACGAAATGACGAAATGTCATAAATAATTGACTTGAACACGGACATGACAAACCATGAAAAAAAAAAATATATATATATATATATTGTATACAAGATCGAGGCTCGTGAAAGAGCTAACATTAATCACACAAAAAGTCAAACCGACACACAAAACACAAAAAACAAGGGGAGCAGCAGACAAGATGGGGAGAGAGGGGGAAGGACACAAACACAACATTTGAGACATTTGGGACATCGGGAGGACTTGGGGGGAGGTGGGAGAAGTATAAAACATATGAACACTGCAAGGACTCTGGGGTGAATTAGCGGGGGCAGAAAAGATCAAGGTTTTGGATGGGGGAAGATAAGAGATGGTGGTGAACAGCTGTTTTAAAGACCTGGAGGGAGGAGTGGGATTGAAGGGAGTGGGGGAGTTTGTTCCAGAGGCGGGAGAAAAGGGGAATGAAAGAGTGAAGGTGAGCAGAGAGCCTAGATTTTGGCAGTTTAACCATAAGAGGGTTGTAGGCAGATCTTGTGCGACCTGAAGGAATATTGGGGGGACAGAGCACAGAGAGAGAGCTGGGGTAGCAAGGCCGGAGAGGAGTCGGTAGAAGACAGAAAGACCACCAACCTGCCTGCGGTGAGTGAGTGAAAGGCCCTCGGAGTTAACTTAATCGCAGGAGATTCCAATGATTCTGAATGTTTTGGTTTCAACAGCGTGAAGCCGAGCTAGGTGTGAGGCAGGAGCACCAGCCCAGAGGGTGGAACAGTATTCCATTGAGCTGCGGATGAAAGCCTTGCATGTGGTGAGGAGCTCAGGTGTGCCAAGGAAGGACTTCGCACGACGGAGGATGCCCAGTCGGCGACTGGCTTTGGAGGCCAGCTTGGAAATGTGGTTTTCCCAAGAAAGATCATGGCAGATAGTGAGACCCAAAAGCTTGAGCGACAGAACTTCTTGGAGAGGATTGTTGAGAAAGTAGATGGGAGGGTTTTCCAGTCGGTCCTTTCGGAGAGACATTGTAAGAGTGTGAGATTTGTCAGAATTGAAAGACATGTTCCACTTGTTTGCGCAGTCTGTGATTTTGTCCAGGTCTGCAGAGAGTGAGGAGGCTGCAGACTGCCGATCTGAGGGATGAGGAATGGAGCAACAGAGAGTGGAGTCATCAGCAAAGAGATAGAGAGGATTTTCCAGAGAGTCGGAGAGATCATTGATGAAGACCAGAAATAGCACAGGGCCCAGAACACTACCTTGGGGAACTCCAGCCAGAACAGGAAGGGGAGATGAGAGAAATCCATTCAGGGCCCCACATTGCCTACGACCAGAGAGGAAGTCTGCAAGCCATGAGTGGAGATTTCCATGGATACCATAGGAGGAGAGTTTGGTGAGCAGAGCTGGGTGCCAGACCATATCGAAGGCACATGATATGTCAAGTGAGACAGCTCTGATTTCCTGTTTGGCATTGAGGACCTCCATCCATTGTTGAGACAGCAGAAGCAACATGTCCAGAGTCGAATGACCTGGTCTGAATCCAAATTGATGATCGGAGATCAAGCCATTGGAGAAGAGGAAAGATTTGATATCCGAAGCAATGAAGGATTCCATGACTTTGCTGATAATTGGAAGCAGGCTGATTGGTCTGTCATTGCAAGGATCTGTTTTTGCACCTTTTTGTGTAAAGCAGTGATGTTTGCTGATTTCCAAGATGCTGTCAGATGACCTTGAGCAAAAGAGAGGGTGAAAATAACAGAGAGAGGGTGAGATAGAGTGGTAGAGCAGGATTTTAGGACCCGAGGGCTGATGCCGTCTGGTCCAGTTGCAGAATCAGAGTCGCGGTTTGATAAAAACTTCTCCACCTTGTCAGGAGAGAAGGACACAGAGTCGAGGAGCAGTTGGGTTCGACTGGGAAAGGTGGGAACAGAGAGAGATGGGTTTGGGACACAAGATTTTGAGGCAAACACAGAGTTGAGGCATTCGGCTTTGTCACGTGCGGTGTCAACTGTGTAGCCATTTGAGGTAAGGCAGGCGATGGATGGGGAACAAACACCAGAAACGGATTTGACCAGATGCCACCAGGATTTGGAGGAAGGAGACAGGTTTGAGAGTTCAATCTTGAGTGTGGAGAGATAGTGCTTCCTGGCACTCCTGAGGGTAGACACACACTTGTTTCGAGCTTGGTGGAAGGAACTGAGATTGCCTTCAGTTGGATTTGCCTTCCAAGAGGCAAAGGCAAGTTGTTTCAGGGCAACTGCCTCACCACAAGATTCAGTGTACCATGGACGGGAGGAAGGGTAAGACAACTGAAGACGAGATGGGATAAAATTGTGCATGAGAGAGAGCAGTTTGCTTTGGAAGAATTCCCAGGAAGAATTGATGTCAGAGGCAGTAGAGATGGGAGACCAGTCCAGATGATTGATGGCTGCTTGCAGACCGTGCCAGTCGGCCTGAGTGAAATGCCAGACTTGTCGGCGCTGAGGAGGCTCTCTGAGAATGGCCAGAGAGATGTCCACTTTAACAAGCACATGATCAGAAGAACCGATTGGAGCAGAAGAAGAGCAGCAGACATTTGCAGGGAAGTTAGTCATACCCAAGTCCAGAAGAGAAGATACTCCATTGACTGAGATCCGGGTCGGGAAATTGACAGATTGTGTCAGTCCCAATGAGTCGCAGAAGTCCTTTGCTGAGGTGCCATGGCTGGTGAGAGATGAACCCACACCCAGCCAGCTGGCATGATGACAGTTGAAGTCGCCACATATGAGGAAGAGAGAGTTTGGATGAGTTGATAGAAGTTGGTCCATGTCGTCCGACAGCGAAATGTAAATGGAGTCATCACTGTTTGGAGGACAGTACAGAACACATATGAACAAAAGGTGGGAGCGAAGAGGAAGCCACAGCCAGAGGTACTCCTGGGGGTGGGGTGGAGAGAGGGCAGTGCAGGGAGAGTGAGGAAGATCGTTTTTGATAAAGATAGCCACCCCACCTCCAGGACGAGGCTCAGGTCTATCATACCGGAGGAGGGAGTAACCAGGAAGAGATATTAAGGAATCAGAGACATCTTGAAGGAGGAAAGTTTCTGTTAAGCAGATCAAGTCTGGATTGTCAGAAGCACCCTGAATGGAGAGATCAATCAGTTTTGAGCGAAGGCCTCGGATGTTTGAGGTCCATACCGTTAATGAGGAGAGAGGGGGAGCATCGGGTGCAGGACAGGGGAGGGGAGGGGTAGGGTCAGATGAAGAGTGAGAGGGGGAGGTAGGAAGAGCAGTTGATAGTGTGTCAGAGATTACAGAAGAGTTACAAGAAAGGGAAGGATGAGGAGGACGAAAGGTTTGATGGTGATGGGATGAGGCACAGTGAGGGGTTGTTTGAGGGGGGGCAGAGGAAAGTAGAAGGTTGGGGGAGGTGGAGGTATGAGATAGAAGGGAGACGAAGTGGTGAGGAGGCAGCTTTGAGAAGGAGGTGGGAGGAGGGAGAATTTGGGAGGGATGGTTGGGGGGGGGGGAGATTTGAAGGGCAGGGGTTGGGGGAGAGAGTTGAATGGGAGGGGCAAGGGGGGAGTTTTGGAGGGGAAGGGCAAGGGGGGAGTTTAGGAGGAGAGGGGCAAGGGGGGAGTTTAGGAGGTGAGGGGCAAGGGGGTATTTGGAGGGGAGGGGCAAGGGGGGAGATTTGGAGGGGAGGGGCAAGGGGGGAGTTTATGAGGGGAGGGGCAAGGGGGGAGTTTAGGAGGGGAGGGGCAAGTTGGGAGATTTGGAGGGGAGGGGCAAGGGGGGAGTTTAGAAAGTGGATGATTAATGAAAGACTCACCTTTCACTCACTCACCACAGGCAGGTAGGTGGCCTTTCTGTCTTCTACCGACTCCTCTCCGGCCTTGCTCCCCAGCTCTCTCTGTGCTCTGTCCCCCAAATATTCCTACAGGTCGCACAAGATCTGCCAGCAACCCTCTGATGGTTAAACTGCCGAAATCTCGGCTCTCTGCTCACCTTCACTCTTTCATTCCTCTTTTCTCCCGCCTGTGGAACAAACTCCCACACTCCCTTCAATCCCTCTCCTCCCTCCAGGTCTTTAAAACAGCTGTTCACCACCATCTCTTATCTTCCCCCATCCATAACCTTGATCTTTTCTACCCCCACTAATTCACCCCAGATCCACCTTGTTTGAAATTCCAACTTCTTTCCTGGAAATCCTGGCAGTGTCCATATGTTTATACCTCTCCCACCCCCCCCCCCCTTCACATGCCTCCCTCCCCTTCACATGCCTCCCCCCCAAAGCCCTCTCCCTCCCACAGATCTCTCGATGTCTCCATGTCTCTCGGTCCCTGCTCTCAAATGTTGTGTTTGTGTCCTTCCCCCTCTCTCCCCATCTTGTCTACCGCTCCCGATGTTATTTGTTTTATGTGTCTGTTTGTCTTTCTGTGTGATTAATGTTCGCTCTTTCACGAGCCTCGATCTTGTATACAAAAAACAAAAAAAACAAAAAAAAAAGATGAATATTTATAACAAATTGGGTTTGTTGTGATTTTCAAGTTAGCGATCCGTTTAAGAACGATGGAGGAGGGGTGGAATGAATGAGAATTTAGAGCATGGAGTGATTTGGAATCATAAGAGATTGAATATTTTTTTGAAATGGAATGAGTTGAAGAGGAAATTGAAAGGAGCCTTTTAAATAGGAAGAAAAACAGCGTGTTGTAATATACGACTGAATAAAACATTCCAGGGGAAAGTTTAAACATATTTAAACAGAACCGTGAAGAACAATCTTGTATTCACAAAAATACCAATGGGGAGAGGGAGCCTAGAGGGACGACCACGAGTCACTTGAACAGGGCAAAAGATGGAAGGCAAGGGGAAAATGGGGGCAGGGCGAGACAGCGCACGTGGGCAGAAGCAAAAGCACACGATGGGACAAAAGCACATGAGGAGAAAGGGAAATAAAAGTTTTTTTTTTTGTTTGTTTGGGGGGGGGGGAGTGTGGGGGTTACAACGTTAGACAAATAGTAGATGTTCGGTGGAGTTTGGGGGAGAAGGGAAAATTAAAAAACCTAGCAAAACCAGCGAAGGAAGAAACAAACTTCGACGGGGGAAGCCTGAGGCTGCAAGGCCTCACACGCCGTGCGGCAAACAAACGATTAATTTATGATAAACACCCTGAGATAAACACCGAGAAACATCCAAGGGACACACTATAAGTTCACACACTGAAAGATAAAATACAGTTACGACAAAATACAACTGTGAACAGACTTAACTTTGAAAACGTGGAGACCGTGTGGAGCTTCGAAAATTCGTGCCGTCGTCTCGAGATCTCGCGAGATGGAAAATGGATTATTACATAAGACCATGACATAACGATGCAATGAACAATGCAATTAGTTTGCTTTCAACCAAATGCGGTTCCCATGACAACATTGCTGCAGCATCACAAAGACCATTGTCAGGATGCATTGTTGTTTCTCATTTTAGAACATTTAGCTAATTCAGACACATTTGCTGTAACAATATGTTGGTTTGTCGTTGTCCTCTTGAGTTGTTTGGGTGCAAACTCACGAAATACGTGTGTTGAGTTTCAAAACAAGATGTTTCCGGTGCACCGTGTGCTTCCTGGAGCCTGGGCAATGAAAATATCTTATCAGGTGAGTGGGAAACTAAGAGAAAGACAGTCGATGATACCTGATGGACGGAGGATGAAGGGTTAAAGATTCGACTAATGAGAACGAAGACAAAGTTACAGGAATCGAGCATTTTGAGATGTAAAATAAACAATTACAGTTTAATTACAGTGTGAACAATTAATGTACCTACTCTTATATCTTGTTTCAATCAAAACACACCTGTGCTGAAAGTTTTTGTGAGATGTTGTTATAAGTTAAGGTGTTCGTGTGTTCTTGTTTTCTCTTGGAATCCCAGCAGTAATTGTGGTTGTTTGTTTTGTTGTGGTCTTTGAAGTTTTAATTGCCATCACGATTATGCGGTTCACACAAACTATTTTTGATTTGACGAACAACGTGATGAAGAAGTGGAAATAGGAAATTGAAACAGCTTTTAATTGCTGACGAGGAGACAAGCATTTTTCAAATTAAAAGTAAAATATTTCTGCTCAGAATTGAACTGAGACCCTTTTATGTACAAAGCAAATGTGATGACCACTACACTACAGAAACAGGTGAAAGCAAATTGATAATTTTCCAATATAAAAAAACCATCTTTAGATCTTGCAAAGAGAAAACTTCCAAGATAGTAAGGGAAACATATGAAAATCTGTTAACTAAATTGTTACCAAAAAATTTCTTCACCAATATGTTTGTAAAGGTGTGTAATAACATGTGTTAAAATGTTGAAGGTCAACTCCCGTGGGAAACCCAGAAAAAAAGCTGTTGAATTCGGGTACCGAAAAATTATTTTCGAGAATTTATATATTTTTTAATCGGCCCTTAAGTAACTTATGAGGGGTCAAATAAGGGTTTTTCATGATTCTGAGTTGATTGTTAACATTTATATTTACCACAGACACTCCTTTGTGGAAAAATAATTTCTAAATATATCTCATTTTCTACTTTGCAGGACATGGAGTCTAGCAATATGGATGAAGACGTTACTCCACCTGTGCTCAATTGCTTCATCTGTGCACGCTCGGATACACCAGCTGAAAGGCTCATACAGGCAACTCCAAAGGGATACTCAACTTTATTGAAACAAGCAGAAACTGTCGAAAATGTTACTGTTGTGGAACGTATGAAGGAGGCTCAAAAGGAAGGAAAACTGAGGTACCACCAGAAGTGTAAAAATGATCTGTACA
The DNA here is from genome assembly GCF_964187855.1 of Myxine glutinosa. NCBI lineage: Eukaryota > Metazoa > Chordata > Myxini > Myxiniformes > Myxinidae > Myxine > Myxine glutinosa. The sequence goes on along the minus strand of NC_136263.1, from coordinate 184,292,896 downwards.
ACAACTTTGTTGCAACCACCAAGAAGTCAGCTCAAGCATCAAAGGCAGAGAAAGAGTCATCAAAGTTGAAGAGAAGACGCACTACTTGTGAGTTCAGTTCATCAACTGGCTGCAGTTCTAGAAGATCACAGTCAGTTGACCTCCTGTATAAGGATGTATGCATTCTTTGCAACCAACCAGCCCAGCTCTACAAAAATAATCCAGCACAAGCTAGAAAGAAATACAGAGTGCCAGATAATTTGACTGCAGATACACTGAAGGCAAGCTTGCTGAAGACAGCACGGAGTCGCGGGGATGACTGGGGCGCTGAGGTCACTGGACGCCTGGAAGGGATCAACGACTTGGTAGCAGAAGAAACACTGTACCATTTGCGATGCAAACTTATGTTTGCGAGAGGTGACAGTTTGTCCAAGACTGATGAGGAAGGAAAAAGGAAGAGAGGACAGAGGAGTATTGATGAGGAGTGAGAGGCAGTTTTTATTGAATTCTGCGAATGGTTAGACTCAGAATTAGAGCATGGGGTAATGAACATGGACCAAGTCCATGAAAAGCTGCAGGAGTTTGATCAGTCACCAGAGAAGAGCCTTTCTTATTCAAAGCATTGGCTAAAGATAAAACTTCTAGAGAAATACGAAGACACCTTGTATTTCACAACACAGGAAAGAAGGGCAGATGTACTCTGTCTCAAAGATGGCACCGACAATATTCTGCGAGGCCATCATGCTAATCTTGACCATGGAGATGAGAAGACTCAGATCATAAAGACGGCACTCAAGTTCATATCCAATGATATTGCCTTGATTGATTTAGGTCCAAAGTCATACCCCACCACACACAGTATGACTGACATCGATAGTCAGCTGACACTTGTTCCTGCAAGCCTTCAGATGTTCTTGAGACCGATTGTCAAGACAGACGAAAGAGTTGCCGTTTGGGGGCAGAATTTTATTAAGGCCTGTCGACCTCGGTCTGGAGTATTGCCACACCAAATGGGGCTTGCCATACAACTTGATCATAGATTTGGGTCATGGAGAAGGTGGCTGATGGGAAGATGGGAGCCAGACACTCAGACCCAGTAGTGCCAGTGTTTGAGCAAAGGTTTGAAGAAACCTTCAAACGACTCGCAAAAGGAGGAAGAACACCTGCACTCTGGGTGGAGTACCACCACATGGTAGATGTGATCAAGGTCTTTATCAGAACCGAGCGACTTGCAGACCACAATGGGCATCTGTCCTGCATTGTTACCAAGATGCTTCACATCTTTGCCGCTGCAGGCCATCATCAGTATGCCAAAGGCGCACTGCTGTACTGTCAACTCATGAAGGAACTAGAAACTTTGCCTGTTTACAAAGACACCTTAGAACGTCTCACTGCCCACGGGAACCACGTTGTCCGTTACTCAAGTCATGAGTGGTCCGGCACATGGTGTGACATTTGCATTGAGCAGACATTAATGAAGGCAGCCAAGTCACAAGGTGGACTGAGCAGAGGAAGAATGAGAAACAGTTTTTCTGGCCACAAATGCTGGGTGCTCACCCTCAGTCACCTGTCTGATGTCAACCGGCGGATGGAGGAGGACGTCAGTAAACATGTTCCAGTCCACAGAGACCTTGCCAAGACACAGATGAAGCGAGATGCAGAGGCAGTTGAACTTGTCCTAAAATGGTTTGAGGAGATCAAGCCATTCGACAACGATAGAGACAAGGAGTTGCTCGTGTCTTTCTCAACAGGATTCCTGCAGCAAACAAACTAAGCTACCTGCAGACCCGGGACTGGATCCTTCTACAGAGCATGTCTCTGAACCCCAGTGACTATGGATGGACAATAGGTGTGCATGGGTATGAGCCAGTTCCAACACTGGACCCCACGGCTCCTGAGGAGCTATTGCAGTTCACGAGCTGTAATTGTCATGGAGATTGCAGCAACCGGCGATGCAGCTGCAAGAAGAACGGGGTCACGTGCATCTCGGCCTGTGGAGTCTGTAATGGCATTACATGCAGAAACTGCAGTCATGATGTTGTTGAGTCTGAAGAAGACATAGACAATGACTGTTGAAACTTCTGACATTGTGAATGAGAAATAACTCTTGAGTATTATATATGTATGTGAAATAAAAGCTACTTTGTGTGTAAATGTAAAAGTGAAAATATAAATGTTAACAATCAACTCAGAATCATGAAAAACCCTTATTTGACCCCTCATAAGTTACTTAAGGGCCGATTTAAAAAAAAAAAAATTCTCGAAAATAATTTTTCGGTACCCGAATTCAACAGCTTTTTTTCTGGGTTTCCCACGGGAGTTGAACTTCAACATTTTAACACATGTTATTACACACCTTTACAAACATATTGGTGAAGAAATTTTTTGGTAACAATTTAGTTAACAGATTTGTGAAATATCTCATAAAATGCCCTTACTAAGACAACGGTTTAAGGTTTAAATTAAGTTTCTTAACAGGTTTAAGTTTTCTTTTTTTGAGACTTTTCAATTATTTTGACGTTTTATAAAACATTTAGTCTAGTAGGAAGACTAGGTCCCCCTGCACCCCCCGGAGATATACTTCTAATCAGTGTTTCTAGATTGGAAACAATGTGTAGAAAATGACTAGCTATGGCCCCAAGCTGAAAAAATGTCCCACATACCATTTTTATGCAAATTACTGCTGCCATTATCAAAAAAAGACTAGGTCCCCCTGCACCCCCCCGGAGATATACTTCTAATCAGTGTTTCTAGATTGGAAAAAATGTGTAGAAAATGACTAGCTATGGCCCCAAGCTGAAACAATGTCCCACATACCATTTTTATGCAAATTACTGCTGCCATTATCAAAAAAACGATTTTTGACATATCTCAGCCAATATTGCAGATAATTGAAAAATGAAGGTGTCTAGACCCATGTTTTGAAGGGCATAGATCATGATAGAACTATTCATAACATGATTACATGTGTCTATGGTATACTAGTATGCTAATTAGTGCTTTATTTACAAAATAATCACAGTTTTACGAAATAATAGACTCATATTAAGGTCCGTCTACACAGACGTTAACACAAAGTTTTATTTTTCTAAATACCCTGTGAAATTCACCGAATGCCCTGTGAAACCTGGGATTCTTCTCCAGCTTTTTCAAGGGCCCGACTTTTCCCTTCCCTTTGAAGGCACTGGTGCAGTCTTCTCCGCTGAACACATAGTACCCCAGGAGAGTGGCACAGTAGTCCTCTCCCAGGGATTCTGCCAGCTCAGAGACGTTGACAAGTTGGCGATGCTTCCCTGACCCTGTATCCAGGTACACCGTCAGCTTGATGTTGTGGGCATGGTGGAGCAGGATCAGGAGGATGTCTGTGTCCGGTGTTCTGACTACAGCGTTCTTGTATCCGATGGTAGCAGCATGATGGAGGTACAGAACCACCCTGGTATCAGTCTCTTCCTGGTTGCTGTAGATCGTGGGGAGTTCACGTACCTCGACCTGAAACACAAAAAGGCACCGCATTTCAATCACCAGTCACTGCCAGTTTCAGTATATCTCCGGGGGGTGCAGGGGGACCTAGTCTTTTTTTGATAATGGCAGCAGTAATTTGCATAAAAATGGTATGTGGGACATTTTTTCAGCTTGGGGCCATAGCTAGTCATTTTCTACACATTTTTTCCAATCTAGAAACACTGATTAGAAGTATATCTCCGGGGGGTGCAGGGGGACCTAGTCTTTTTTTGATAATGGCAGCAGTAATTTGCATAAAAATGGTATGTGGGACATTTTGTCAGCTTGGGGCCATAGCTAGTCATTTTCTACACATTGTTTCCAATCTAGAAACACTGATTAGAAGTATATCTCCGGGGGGTGCAGGGGGACCTAGTCTTTTTTTGATAATGGCAGCAGTAATTTGCATAAAAATGGTATGTGGGACATTATTTCAGCTTGGGGCCATAGCTAGTCATTTTCTACACATTTTTTCCAATCTAGAAACACTGATTAGAAGTATATCTCCGGGGGGTGCAGGGGGACCTAGTCTTCCTACTAGACTAATTACCTTTTTCTCCAATGGAGGAATCAGCTCACCTTTCTCTTTCAATTCAATGCACTTACCGAAAGGTGTGAAAATGATGAGGAGGCCCAATGCTGAACCTCTCGAGGAATTTTTCAAAGACACGTGGAAAGGTAAAAAGAAGAGCTTTTAATTTAACGCACCATATTTTTGGGGATTTCAATTCAATATGAAAGAGATTTACAACACAAAATGAGATTTGCTTTCGTTTCTCACAGTCAAAAGTTTTCATTGGTTTTATTTATTGGTTTTGGGTGAGAAAACAACATGTTAAAATCCAGACTTATGTGGAGTTTGTTGAGACTGAGCTCAATTTCAATATGAGACTTTCAACAGAAGGCTGAAATCTCACAAACCATATTAATCCTTTAAATCTAAACATCGGCTTTCATTTTATGACTGGACAAACACCAAGAAGCGCACATGATTCGAGGACAAAGTTTGAGATTTTAGGGCTGCTTTTTTGCTTTTTTGCTTCTTTTTTTTGCCTTTGAGATGCTTGAATATAGTCAAGTGAAAAAGTAAGTACACCCCATGTAAAGTTTTGACTTTTTCAACATATTTCAACATACAGCTATTTGATCTTCATTTCAACAATATTGATAGATAAAGGTGATATAATATAACAAATATCATGAAACATTTACATTTTGTAGTTGTGGAAGTGTAACTCAGCGTAACTTATTAATTGGCACTGGTAACTTATTAATTAACCTGGTAACAAAGCAGATATATTTTACATGCAAACTCTGTGAAAGACGAGTTTGTAAATGAGTCAGGAATGCGCCCGAACATGATAATCTTTTGTCCACCTGGTCACAGCCCCTGGCTGAAGCACCCCCCTATCGTTTGGTAAACGGAACTCACAACAGGAGGGGAGCGAGCTGATACCAGGACTTGGTACATGCATGACCTCGGGGCACCAGCGGAGAGGGGATTAAAATCCAGTTTGTCCATATAACGGGAGCAAACGTGGAAGTCGGGAGTACTTGCTGCGAGGAGCTCTGACCAACGGGAGTGTCGGAAGAACATCAGCCGAACGAAAAGGACCATGGAAAACAGTTAATCTCAGCCATTGAATAATGCGGTATTATTTGGTAAATGGAATGAAGTGAATAATAAACCAGACCTTTTGTAAACCTGTGTCCGGTCATTGGAGTCCTGTGAGTCTCTCAGCTACAAATTCCCCTACAATCTGGAGGCACCGCTGACATCAATTGTACAAACAAGTCTTCTTTAAAAGGTGAGTGTGTCTTGTTTTGTCCAATATGATTTACGAACTTGGAAGTTATGTGTACATACATGGGGGAGCAGGTGGTCTGGGGCTTCCTTGCGCACCGATGCCGCGATATAAGTGGCGTGACCCATCACGAATGGTACTTCGATAAACAACACGATGATAATTCGTTTTTTTTTCTAAATGATTTCTGTAAATACGTATTTTTGCGCTGGTCACTAAGGGTCTTACTGTGACCTGGAAGCAAACGGAGCAAGCGTGCACCTTGCGACCGTTTGCTTCCAGGACGTGTAAGGCCGGTACACTCGTTTACCCACCCGTACACATAAAGTACTTCTTTTTTTTTGCTCTTGTTCAAAGCACTCGACTTGCTCGGCGCTCGGCGAGCGACAGGGAACCGGGAAAGGGAATTATATTTATATATATATATATATTTCCAATATGGTATTGCGACAAAAAGGCTTATATCTTTGGAAACGACTGGTCGGATTTAGACAAATTAAAACTCGTTCGATCAACAAATAAATTCATGACAGACAATCCCACCTAATGCCGGTCCAGAATTACTATGAAAGATGGCGATTGGATCAAAATTGCATACCAACACTCCCTCACTGTCCCTCATTGTCCCTCATGTCCATTCCGGCACCCTGTCTCTTGCTCCCGTTTTTTCCCTCCCTTTACTTCCCATTGGCGGACGTTTTGCGAGAAGCAAAGCGTTTTGCAGGAAGATAAATAGCATGGGTGAAACAAAACCAGTGCTGTTGTGTTTGTTTTTGTTTTTTTGTTTTTTTTGACGAAATTTGCCAGATAAATAGCATGGGTGAAACAAAACCAGTGCTGTTGTGTTTTTTTTGACGAAATTTGCCAGATAAATAGCATGGGTGAAACAAAACCAGTGCTGTTGTGTTTTTTTTGACGAAAGTTGCCAGATAAATAGCATGGGTGACACGACGAAATGATTGGATTTTGGTTCAGGTCCGAATCCAGATCCGGCCTATCAGTGGGATACAAAACATAAACTGTTCACCAAGGCGGAGATATAATAATAATAATAATTCTGTATTATTTAGTTAACCAGTTTGTGTGAAACCTCAACCTAAATATAAAAATTGATCTGCTTGGTGTTAGTTTAAGGGCTGTTCCAAATTTATCCTGATTATGAGAGATAATTACAGGAAATGGTGTTTGTGAGTAACAACCACCCTCTGGTCGAGGCTCATAGAAGGGGTGATGCTTACTGATTCGGCACGCTTACAATAGGTGTTAATGGTGGGATGTCAGAGGTTTTGGTGTGGGTTAATGTTCACACTGTTTTGGAAAATAATGCTCGATGCAACATGATCCTAAAAAAAGAACCCAGCCCTACATCGAGAGATCAGGAAGGGAAGGAATGGGAAATTTGTCAAGGTTTGAAATTAATCGGACAAGGGGGTCCCAAGGTATGGTCACCGTACTCGCAAGCCGTTCGCTTAGGCTCGGCGAATGGACCAAACCATTTGATGTAAATAGGAGGGGGGTTCTGTGGTCGTTACTGCCACGTGGTTTCAAAGTTTTTGTTGTTGCTTGCACGTGTGTTTTTTTTGCAAGCACGTACAGGCAAGCGCGTACGTGCGGGCACGCCCTAGTATATATAAATAGAGGTAATATTGAGTTACGGAATTAATTACTTTCAACAATGCAAAGGGTGACAAGATATGAGATTTAATGGGATTTTAATAAGATTTTAATGGGATAAATTGGGAACAGACAGAGAGAGAAACATAGAGAGAGACATAGACACATAGAGAGAGACAGACAGAGAGAGATAGACAGAGTGAGACAAAGTGAGAAAGAGAGACAGACAGAGAGAGAGAGAGAGAGACAGAAAAGAAAGAGAGAGAGACATGGAGACAAACAGAGATAAAGATGATAGTCAGACACATAGAGAGAAACAGACAGACAGACAGAGAGAGAAACACAGAGAGAGACAGAAAGAGAGACAAACAGACAGACAGAGAGAGAGAGACAGAAAAGAAAGAGAGAGACATAGAGACAAACAGAGATAAAGATGATAGTCAGACACATAGAGAGAGACAGACAGACAGACAGAGAGAGATAGACAGAGTGAGACAGAAAGTGAGAAAGAGAGACAGACAGAGAGAGATAGACAGAGAGAGAAAAAGAGAGAGACATAGAGACAAACAGAGATAAAGATGATAGTCAGACACATAGAGAGAGACAGACAGACAGACAGAGAGAGATAGACAGAGGGAGACAGAAAGTGAGAGAGAGACACAGACAGACAGAAAGAGAGACAGAAAAAGAGAGAACATTTTTGGGAACGTTTTTCACATTACTTTCCTGCAACATTGAAATAATGTTGTTGTAAAACGTTTCCACAACGTCGCCACAACGTTTCACTTTCGTTGTTGCAACGTTTTGCTCCAACGTTTTGTGAACATTTAAATGTTGGGTTTTGCTGACGTTTCCACAACGTCGCCACAACGTTTCACTTTCGTTGTTGCAACGTTTTGCTCCAACGTTTTGTGAACATTTAAATGTTGGGTTTTGCTGACGTTTCCACAACGTCGCCACAACGTTTCACTTTCGTTGTTGCAACGTTTTGCTCCAACGTTTTGTGAACATTTAAATGTTGGGTTTTGCTGACGTTTCCACAACGTCGCTACAACGTTTTACTTTCGTTGTTGCAACGTTTTGCTCCAACGTTTTGGGGACACTCAAATGTTAAATAAACCGGATAAGAATTCACGAGTTATTTAATTATGAGCGATTATAGAAGTACTTATATAATTAATTACATTTCTTATTAAATTACAGTAATTACATTACAGTAATTACCTGAGGTAATTACAGTAATTACAGTTCTGGTAATTACAGTAATTACAGTAATCATTACAGTAATTGCAGTAATCTTATTACAGTAATTACATTACATTAACTCAGGCACCTTTTGAGTAAGGAAGCTGATATTTGGACATGACACTGACCAAGTGATGTGGCTGTCAAGGAAAATTTTGATTTATTGATTAATCATTTAATAAATTAACTCGTTGATTTATAAATGACTTGTTTAATTAAAAGTCCTCAGAGATACATCTTCGGATGAAATACTTGCAGATTGGTTATGCTATGAGCCAATTGATTAAGGAAAATATTTTGTGATGGCCATATTGGCAATTTCGTGGCCATATTCGTGGCAACTCAGTTAGTGCCACTGCACCTTTAAAATGCATCCCTGCGTTCATTTTTCGATCGATTGAGTTGAAATTTTGAACAATCGGATCTGGACTGTCGTTGTTAACGACTCTAGCATGCACTCGTCCAATCAGGATGGAGCGGTATGGTCCCCGGATTATCACTGCCCGCAGTTTTAATTAATTTTACTTTTTCTCTTGGGCATATAATTTTGAAGACATGCATGTCATGATAGAGGAATGTTTGTTCTGTTAAACGGAATAAATGTTGTTTATTTGTGTGGGTGTGTATTTTTGTGTATTTGGATATATTTTCACGACTAAATTCCAGTTATCGTCCTGCAAAAGGTCTGCTCGTTCTTTTCCTTTGAGTCGTAAATTCCTGTTGAACTCTCATAAAAATGCGGAATTAAGTACGCTGTGTGATGATGGAGATCCTTGATGACGAATCAGGAATAGTGAATGAGCAAACAAATATCACGGATGGTACACCGGATAGGGAAAATGTAGATGAAACCCCTTTTGCTCAGGTGCTGTGTAGCGCTGCACAAAGATCCATATGAGCGGGGCCTGGGTGCTGTGTAATTAGTACACAAAGAACCAATTACTAGGGTGCTGAATAAACACAAAGATCCATTTTTGGAGCTGGTTCTCCCGGTGCTGTGATTTATTCAAAGAACCAAAATCTTGTAAGAATTAAGATATGATTTGTCGACATCATAAATACTTTAATATATGTAACGATTTTTGTAACGATCATCCTGCAAAAGGTCTGCTCGTTCTTTTCCTTTGAGTCGTAAATTCCTGTTGAATTCTCATTAGAATGCGGAATTAAGTACGCTGTGTGATGATGGAGATCCTTGATGACGAATCAGGAATAGTGAATGAGCAAACAAATATCACGGATGCTGCGGCTGGAGCAGGCGAAGCGATTTTTGAATTGTTCAATGATTATTCGATATTGTTATGACTTATTGTCAATAGGTATACTAAGTGGCCATGAGGTAGCCTGTTGCTATGTACAGTTTTATTCTATTGTTGATTATACCACATAGCTGTGGTGATAAAGGAAATGTTCGTTTTAAATAGATGATTATGATAGGACCATGACTATAAAATCATGATGATTATTATGAATGATATCATAGGGTTCAAATGCAGAATGATTGCATGAACTTGGGAAAGAACTTTCAAGCCCTATGGGATAAATTGGGTGGTACAAGCGATGGAGTTTCAAAATTTAGCATGATTGAAGGAATTTTACAGTCTTATTTCAGGAGTTTTACGAAATTTATATTGCCAAGAGATTTTGGGTACTATTAAAAGAGAAAAAAAAATGATGAGATATTTTTCCCAATGAACTTTAATATCTGCCATCCATTTTGGCTGTCTCACGAATGAAGGATGAGTTGCCTTTAGTGGTTGCAAAGAAAATTTGTGGAGACCAGGCAAAATGGGGAAATATGTCAGATATGACCCTAGGACAGGACGGTGATTCATCAATTGACATGAGGTACGAATCCGAGGTGACGACCGATGAAACTCGATCTCAGTCAATGGATGGACCTGTCCTGACATCATTGGGGAAAGGGCTTATGCAAGGAGACATCCAAAATGATTAATTTGATTTATTGATGAATATTGATGAATTAATTGAAATTGAATAATTGATTGAATTGTTGATTGATTGAATCTAATTGATTGAATTTAATTGAATAAATGTAACTGAATAAATTGAACTGAATAAATTGAATTGAATATATTGATTGTTTGATGGATGAAAATGCGGTCTCAAGAAAGAAGCTTTGATATCTTTGCGAGATATTATCAATGTGGAGACAACCTGGGAAAATTGAGCAAGGTGGTGAGTTTATATACAGATATATATGTGCGGTTACCATTGTGTGATTTCCCCGTCAACAGAGCGGACACCTGAGGATTCACCCATTTCATACTGACCCTCCGGCTCATCTGCAAATACTGATCTGTGAGATTGGATTGCGCAAAAGCCACAGCTGAGGGAGATTCTCTGGAAATCACCGTGTGAACAGGTGGAGAGATCCTTCCTGGAGGTACGAGTGAAGCTTTAGAGGAACCTGGAACAAACTACAACACATCCAACGCTACTTTGATAAAAGGCAGAATGGGAAATGGAGCCTGCAAGAATACACAAGGACAACCAGAGATTCCACAAAAAGGTACTTGTACACATCATATGTACGACCGTTATGGTGCAGAAGCTATAAGGCAGGTCGAGAATTGGTATTTGTGGACAAAGGGACATGATGAGGAGTTTCCAAGAGATGGTACATTTGAGCGAAGTCGATTGGAAAGATTGGAACAAAGATTGAAAGCCAGGAAGAGACAGAATCTAACGGTAGACTGGCTTGCATTCCATCTTTGGGATGGTGAATCCAGACAACGGGAACAGCAAGAACGGATAACGGATCTAGAACTTAAAATAAAAAGGATACAGGATACAGTGGAGGAGACAAATGCACAACTGCCCTCGAAATTAGGAATGAAAGTGACGGTTGTCCCATCTGATTTCCAGTTGTCTCCCCAAAAAGGACGGTACAGAGAATTTTTTCGTGTTTCAGGAGACAACGAGAGATTGCAGTGGCAACTCAGGGATGTAGAGATGCAGCCCAGCAATACAAATGCACAGGTGCACAGACCAGAAAACGACAGAAACCGGTGTTTCGAGTGTGGAAAGATGGGACATTGGAGAAGAAGATGTCCGTACGTCAACAGGAGGACAAGGTCATGGGGCAAACCAAGATCAAGGGTACCAGTGCGTACCGGTACCTCAGACAATGATTAGGCCTTCATTGCTGCAAATCCCAAATGATGATTGGCCTCAACAGATTCGATTACTGGACAAACATGAATAACTGTCGATGATTCTTGGGTCTGAAAAGTTTTCGGAGCAAGAATTATTCATTCTTTCTTTTGCTTGTAAACAAATTAGTAATAATTGACCAAATGCCGAAATTGGATCTTTTATGTTGGGCACACAATTTTAAATTTACAAAGTTGGAACAATTGCTTTGCAAATTTTTGAAACTAAGTGACAAGAGTCACATGATGATCAGGTGGGAATTTCGGACTAGTGTTCCGCATGATTGATAGGTCAGTGGTCGACTGACATGCAAATGGGTGTGTAGTCAAATTAGGATAAACTATGGTGGGAACTGAAAGGGTAATTTCAATGTGACATTATAGGGGTTTTTCTAAGAATAAACTTTTTGGTCTATTTGTGTATTAGCATTTATAAAATTGAAGGACAAATTTTATGAAATTGAAATAAAATTGACACCCATCTTGATCTGTAAATAATGGTTCCAACGCAAACAAATACGCATAATGCATGTGTGTGTGTGTTTATGTGTGTCAATGTTAGTGTTTGTTTTTGTTGTTTTGTATATCAATCTTACAAGATTGTTGACACCGACAGTGTGCCTGTCTGGAAATGGATAGTTTTATGTGGATGGGATTGGGATATGTGGATGGGATTGAATATCCAGAGAATCCGTAAAATAAAATAGAAATATAATTTGATTATGAACATTATCTCTTTTGTCAAGGGAAATGGAATATAAAAATTTGATGTGCTGGGTTATGAGCAGCCATTAATTAATAGTAAAATTGTGAGTAATTTTGGGATTCCATTTTTTTGATAGAATGTATATGAGAATAACATCTATTTATGGATATGAGCTTCATAAAAGGAAATGAGGAAGTACAAAATCATCCAAATTTGGGAGAGGTCTTACACTGACTTCCCAGAATACTCTGCTCATGGATTTTATATATATAAACTTGAATTTTATCAGCATATAAATTGTGCTGTATGTATGGATGTGTTTTAGGCATAGATGATATGGGAAAATAGTAAAGAAAATTTTGCTGGTTTGAACTATTGTGGGTTTTCAGTTCTAGAGTTTAAACAAAGTCACTGGTTAACAGATGAGAAAGGATAGTAAATAAATTATTCTCTGCTGGGCAAATTAAGTACGATATTACTAAGACTTATGAGAGCTATTGTTCTTCCTTACAGCAGTGGAAAATTATTGGAAAAAATTAGATCCAACATAATGAATCTATAAAAGAATGTGATAGGGATAATATCCTCAATTTGTACTAATTATTTGATTGTGGGTAAAGGAATTAAGTCATCGTAGTGGATTGTTAACAGCAGCCTGAAAATGTCCTGAGAGTGTGCATCCATGTAATCAGAAATCCCAGATTTGTTTTTTACAAACAACATTTTGGTAGAGGTCTTGTGTGGAACACTTCCTTGGTAGATAAAAAACGGTACTGCATGCTGGCAGCCACTTTTGCGGCCAGTTAGGCCAAACAAATTGAGAGGAAATTGTAGTTAAATACGTAAGTTACACATGGCTATTTGAAAAAAAGGAAATTTGTTGAGATGGGAAACATTTTTCGAAGGTTTGTTAAGGTGTTATAATATGACATGTGGCAAGGCAAACTATTGGATGGGAAAATTAGATCTGGCTATAGAATAAATTTATTGACCCCTTGAAGTTAATTCTTCGAATCATTGTTTCACTGGCATTTTTTGTTCAAATTGGAAATAGTTTGGTAGAGCTTTGGTTAAAACCTTTGGTTGCGGTATCTTGGAACGAAATGATAAACCATAGGAGATTGATAAGAATAGAAAAAATATGGACCCAAAATAGAAAGTTGGATTCATGCCCCTCATTGCAAACAAGCACATGGGGCTAAGGTGGACGATCCCACAGAAAATGAGGCTGCACCTAGCAGCCCAGCAGAACATTCAGTGGTAGATAAATGATAGTCGTGATTTACAGTCATTTGAATTACATTTTAACACCCCTTGCATTGATAAACATTACATTTTCAACATGTATTCCTACTTGGGATAGTGACATTTATTTGCCTACATGACATACAATTACCTGCTGATATTAATACAACATGAGTGAAAAATGTATCACAACTACACTCATGATCAGGGGATTGAGTTCAACCCCGGGAGATAGGGGGATCAGGGTAAGACAAATAATCTGATTATGTTACATATTAAGGGATTTTCTTTATTTACCTTTTAGGAAGCTTGTTAGTTTGGTATATAATGTTAAATGTCATCGACATATAACTATGTCATAGATATGAATATATACAAGGAGTAGCAGACTTGTTTGTTGGTTTAGTCGTTATATTGGCAATTGTTTTAGTGGTGGCTTGCTTGAAAGCCTTAGTGACGGTGTGTTTGAATAAGGTAACCAACAACACGATGATAACGCATGAAGTGACAAATGAGGAAAGAAATGTGGAACCAGAAAAGGAAGACTTTTATGGCGACATAAACAGTAGAATTAAGATAATGGCATAACGACAATGTTATGAGTTGTGTCAATTACAATATCAATGAACTCATATCGCCACGAGTGACACATTGTTAGGAAAAAAGAGGGAAAAGAAAAAGTGGAGAGGAATTATGGTAATAATACATTATGCTTAATTTGTTGGTTTGGGAAAATTGTTGTTGGGAATTAGGTATTCCCGTTTGTGATTGTAATCATATACAATGCTATTCTTAGTTTAGTAATAAAATACATACCTGATTGAATATTATTTGTGTGACGCATATAAATGAATATAACTTTTTGTGTTAAGGAAAAACAACAAATTGTTGAATGTGAAACTGTCGGAAGACATACATGATTATGCTGATTTCATGGTAAGATGTACCCTATCTGATTCAGTGTGTGCGGAAAGCAGATTCAGATGTGACTGAGCATAAGGATAAGACGAGATCACATTTTGGAGGGATTGCTAAACGGAATTGGGAAGAAGTTCGAGAAAGAAAATTTGTGGCTAAAAAATGAAGTTAATCGTGGCATACACCCTCTTTCTCAAAGAATGATGAAGACATTCTCCCGTGTAACTTGGAGATGAATGCTTACCTTCACCAAGGAAATTTATGTGACCATTTGCCTGGATCACACTGCAACATATGAAAGAAAGGCGATCACTTACTCTTGTTCGAAGGCTTCGAACATTCATCACATCAGAAGTTGCAGGACAACGCCATTTTACCTGCAACCTCTGTGAAATGTGGGGACATATGTTATTACTTCACCAACGTCCGGGGAACCAGCATGGAGCTGCAAAAAAAACGGCTGTGCCCTTGTCACAACAGCTGTGCACGATTCTGCTGGTTGCTCCTGGTAAGGACCATGAATGACCTGAACACCATGGTCCCAACATCAGTGTGGATGCATCCGGCATCCCTGTTCCACATCTTGCTGGCCAATCAACGTCACACCAATACTTGCTGCCCACTCACAATGAGAGTGGAGGCAAGTCGACTACAACTGGGTGAAGGCCGTGTTCAGGAATTACTATGGTTTACAGCAAAAAAAGTGGCAAGAATGCTACAAGGAGAGCAGGGTCAGTCTATGACGCCGCAATGTTACCACAACAGCGAAATCCTACACGAAGTAGTGCAGGAGCTATGAAGACATTAGGAGAAAATGTTTCATACCAGGATTCAAACACAAGTGATCAGCCCTTCCTGTCAAACAAAGTCAACATTTGTGTGGAGGCAAACGTTTTTTACCAGATGGTGCAGATGCTTTACAAAACTTGAAAATGAAGTGAAATTGTTGTATCTTGGTGATGGTGAAGTGTTGTTTTGAAAATATATTTGTGATGCAAATGCAATAGATTGAACGATATGGAAGGAGTCAATGACCAACGAAATGTTTTGTGATTCTTGCAGGATGACGGTGTATGCCCAAGGGAATTTGATTACCAAAGTGATTGATTATTTACGTATACTTGTAATGATGTTTACTTGTAGTGATTGATTATTTACTTATACTTGTAATGATGTTTACTTGTAGTGATTGATTGTTTACTTATATTGATGTTTAGATTAATGGTTAATATAAACAAAAAACAAAAAGATGAGGGAATTGTGGAAGTGTAACTCAGCGTAACTTATTAATTGGCACTGGTAACTTATTAATTAACCTGGTAACAAAGCAGATATATTTTACATGCAAACTCTGTGAAAGACGAGTTTGTAAATGAGTCAGGAATGCGCCCGAACATGATAATCTTTTGTCCACCTGGTCACAGCCCCTGGCTGAAGCACCCCCCTATCGTTTGGTAAACGGAACTCACAACAGGAGGGGAGCGAGCTGATACCAGGACTTGGTACATGCATGACCTCGGGGCACCAGCGGAGAGGGGATTAAAATCCAGTTTGTCCATATAACGGGAGCAAACGTGGAAGTCGGGAGTACTTGCTGCGAGGAGCTCTGACCAACGGGAGTGTCGGAAGAACATCAGCCGAACGAAAAGGACCATGGAAAAGAGTTAATCTCAGCCATTGAATAATGCGGTATTATTTGGTAAATGGAATGAAGTGAATAATAAACCAGACCTTTTATAAACCTGTGTCCGGTCATTGGAGTCCTGTGAGCCTCTCAGCTACAAATTCCCCTACATAGTCCATTGTATAATTTAAATAAACATAAATGCAAATTTTGCATGTGGAAAAAGTAAGTACACCCTTGGGTCTTATAGGTGGTATTGCCCCCTTTGGCAGAAACAACCTCAAGTCGGCATTTCTTATAACTGTCTACCAGTCTCTGACATCAACGGGGAGAAATTTATGCCCACTCCTCCATGCAGGATTATTTCAGCTGTGCAGTTTTTTTTTTTTTTTTTTGGTTTTTTTTTTGTATACTGAATCGAGGCTCGTGAAAGAGCTAACATTTACTTCACAAACAAATCGACCAGACAAACAAAATACACAAAAAGAGGGAGCGGAAGACAAGATAGGGAGAAAAGGGGAAGCACACAAACACAACATCCGAGAGCAGGGAGATGTGTGGAAGGGAGAGGGCCCGGGGGGAGGAGGCATGGGAAGGGGGGGGGGGGAGGGAGAAGTATAAAGCACAAGGACACCAAGGACTTCCAGGACAGAAGTTGGTATTTCAAAAAGTGGAATTGGGGTGAAATTAGCGGGGGTAGAAAGGATCAAGGTTTTGGATGGGGGAAGATAAGAGATGGTGGTGAACAGCTGTTTTAAAGACTTGGAGGGTGGAGTGGGATTGAAGAGAGTGAGGGAGTTTGTTCCAGAGGCGGGAGAAAAGGGGAATGAAAGAGTGAAGGTGAGCAGAGAGTCTTGATTTTGGCAGTTTAACCAAAAGAGGGTTGCAGGCAGATCTTGTGCGACCTGTAGGAATATTTGCGGGACAGAGCCCAGAGAGAGCTGGGGGGGGCAAGGCCAGAGAGGAGTCGGTAGAAGACGGAAAGACCACCAACCTGCCTGCGGTGAGTGAGTGAGAGGCCCTTGGAGTTAGCTTCATCGCGGGAGATTCCAATGATTCTGAATGCTTTGGTTTCAACAGCGTGAAGGCGAGCGAGGTGTGAGGCAGGAGCACCAGCCCAGAGGGGAGAGCAGTATTCCATTGAGCTGCAGATGAAAGCCTTGTATGTGGTGAGGAGCTCAGGTGTGCCAAGGAAGGACTTCGCACGACGGAGGATGCCCAGTCGGCGACTGGCTTTGGAGGCCAGATTTGAAATGTGGTTTTTCCAGGAAAGATCATGGCAGATAGTGAGACCCAAAAGCTTGAGTGACAGAACTTCTTGGAGAGGATTATTCAGAAAGTGGTTGGGAGGGTTGTCCAGTCGGTCTTTTCGGAGAGACATCGTAAGAGTGTGAGATTTGACAGGATTGAAAGA
The DNA here is from genome assembly GCF_964187855.1 of Myxine glutinosa. Classification (NCBI taxonomy): domain Eukaryota; kingdom Metazoa; phylum Chordata; class Myxini; order Myxiniformes; family Myxinidae; genus Myxine; species Myxine glutinosa. The sequence goes on along the minus strand of NC_136263.1, from coordinate 184,275,669 downwards.
CATGTTCCACTTGTTTGCCCAGTCTGTGATTTTGTCAAGGTCTGCAGAGAGTGAGGAGGCTGCAGACTGCCGATCTGAGGGATGAAGAATGGAGCAACAGAGAGTAGAGTCGTCAGCAAAGAGATAGAGAGGATTTTCAAGAGAGTCAGAGAGATCATTGATGAAGACCAGAAAAAGCACAGGGCCCAGAACACTGCCTTGGGGAACTCCAGCCTGAACAGGAAGAGGAGATGAGAGAAACCCATTCAGGGCCACACGTTGACTACGACTAGAGAGGAAGTCCGCCAGCCATGCGTGGAGATTTCCATGGATACCAAAAGAGGAGAGTTTGGTGAGCAGAGCAGGGTGCCAGACCGTATCGAAGGCACGTGATATGTCAAGGGAGACTGCTCTAATTTCTTGTTTGGCATTGAGGACCTCCATCCATGGTTGAGAAAGCAGAAGCAGCATGTCCAGAGTGGAGTGTCCAGGTCTGAAACCAAATTGATGATCAGAGATCAAGCCATTGCAGAAGAGGAAAGATTTCATATCTGAAGCAATGATGGATTCCATGACTTTGCTGATAATTGGGAGAAGGCTGATTGGTCTGTAGTTGCTGGGATCTGTTTTTGCACCTTTTTTGTGCAAAGCGGTGATGTTGGCAGATTTCCAAGCAGATGGAAGATGACCTTGAGCAAAAGAGAGGGTGAAGAGAACAGAGAGAGGGAGTGAAAGAGCGGAAGAACATGATTTTAGGACCCGTGGGCTGATGCCGTCAGGTCCAGTTGCAGAATCAGAGTCGAGGGTTGACAGAAACTTTTCCACCTTGTCAGGAGGAAAGGACACAGAGTCCAGGAGCAGCTGGGTATGACTGTGTACGGTGGGTACAGAGAGGGGTGGGTTTGGGACACAAGATTTACAGGCAAACACAGAGTTGAGGCATTCAGCTTTTTCACGTGCGGAGTCAGCCGTGTGGCCATTTAAGGTGAGGGAGGGGATGGAGGGGGAACAAACACCAGAAACAGATTTTACCAGACGCCACCAGGATTTGGAAGAGGGAGACAGATAAGAGAGTTTGGTCCTGAGGACGGAGAGATATTGTTTCCTGGCTCTCCTGAGGGTGGACACACACTTGTTTCGGGCTTTGTGAAAGGAAATGAGATTTCCTTCCGTTGGATTTGCTTTCCAGGAGACGAAAGCAAGTTGTTTCTGGGCAATAGCCTCACCACAAGATTCCGTGTACCATGGACGGGAGGAAGGGTATGACAACTGAAGACGAGAAGGGATAAATCTGTGCATGAGAGAGAGCAATTTACTTTGGAAGAATTCCCAGGATGAGTTGATGTCAGAGGCAGTAGAGATGGGAGACCAGTCCAGATGATTGATGGCTGCTTGAAGACCGTGCCAGTTGGCCTGAGTGAAATGCCAGACTCGTCGACGCTGAGGAGGCTCTCTGAAAATGGTCAGAGAGATGTCCACTTTAACAAGCACATGATCAGAAGAGCCGATTGGAGCAGAAGAAGAGCAGCAGACATTTTCAGGGAAGTTAGTCATAACCAAGTCCAGAAGAGAAGATTCTCCGTTGACTGAGATCCGGGTTGGGAAATTGACAGATTGTGTCAGTCCCAGTGAGTCACAGAAGTCCTTTGCTGAAGAGCCATGGCTGGTGAGAGAGGTACCCACCCCCAGCCAACTGGCATGGTGACAGTTGAAATCACCACATATGAGGAAGAGAGAGTTGGGATGGGTAGATAGAATTTGGTCCATATTATCAGACAGCAAGATGTAGATGGTGTCATCACTGTTTGGTGGACGGTACAACACGCATATGAACAAAAGGTGGGAGCGAAGGGGAAGCCGTAGCCAAAGGTATTCCTGGGGGTGTGGTGGAGAGAGGGCAGTGCAGGGCGAGTGAGGAAGAGAGTTTTTAAAAAGATAACAACCCCACCTCCAGGACGAGGCTCAGGTCTATCATACCGGAGGAGGGAGTAACTTGGGAGAGATACCAAGGAATCAGAGACATCATGAAGGAGGAAGGTTTCTGTTAAGCAGATCCCGTCTGGTTTGTCAGAAGCAACCTGTATGGAGAGATCAGTTAAGTTTGAGCGAAGGCCCCGGATGTTTGAGGTCCATACTGTTAAGGAAGAGGAAGGGGGAGCATCGGATACAGAACAGGGGGGGTGGGAGCGGTAGGGCAGGGTGTGGAAGAGGAGGAAGAGGTAGGGAGAGCTGTTGCAGGTGTATCAGAGATTACAGAATAGCTTGGAGAAAGGGAAGAATGGGGCGGACAAAAGGTTTGATGGTGTTTGGGTGAGGTGCAGTGAGGTGTTATTTGAGGAGGGGGAAGAGTGAGGCAGAAGGTTGAGGAAGATGAAGGTGAAAGTTGGAAGGGGGAAGAAGCGGGGAGGACGCTTTGAGGAGGAGGGGTGAGAGGGGAGTCTAGGAGGGGATGAGTGAGGGAGAGTCTCGGAGGGGAGGGGTTTGGGGGGAGTTTAGGAGGGAAGGGGCAGGGGGGGGGAGATTTGAAAGGGATGGGTGTTTGGGAAGATTTGGGGGGGAGGGGCAAGGGGGAAGATTTGACAGAGATGGGTGATGGGGAAGATTTGGAGGGGAGGGGTGTGATTTGATTTTGAAAAGTGTACGATTTATGGGAAACGAACATTTATTGCAAAATGAGTTTCTTGAGACATTCGAGTCAAAAATACGTTTGAGGATGCTGAAGGATGGGTGGAGTTCTGGAGAGTTTAGGGAATGAATGAAAGATGCACTGTAAGAGATGGAATTTTTTTTTTGAATGAATAGAATTGGTGAGCAAGTCGAAAGCATTCTTTTATAGAAGAAGTAGAAAAAAGTGTTATAGAATATGACATAATAATAAAGTTCTTCAGGGGACAGATGAAACATGTATTAACAACTTGATCACGTGATCTCGAACAACGTGGTCGAAGAACGAAAGAAAAAATAACGAAGAACGAAAGAGCAAAAGAACGAAGAACGAAAGAACAAATAAGAACGTACAAGCGGATAAGAACAGGGAAGGAAAATTTTTTTTTTTTTTTTTGAGATTTTAAAACAAGGGAGTATGGGTGAAAAGACCGTGAAAAACAGAGACCGAAAGTAGTTGCAGCGCGATCGAAGAACCGTTGAGACAAAAACAAAAGCCTCAAGCCAAGGTCTGAGGACACGGTAGCCTACTACTAGTACTACACTAGGCCTCAGAATATACGATACGAAAAAACCGACGATTCTGTACACAGGTATGAAAAATCAACACCGAGAAACCTATTAAAGTCACCCCAATAGGTACATGCACCGAAAGAAAGATAAAGATACGACAAAAACACAAATGTGAAAGATCACTTTGCTTCGAAAGCATGAGCGCATGGAACAGCTTCGAAAAGACGTGACCTCGCCGTTTGTGGGGTTTCTTGCATGCACAGCTCGTTTCAAATCCCCCCACAACATCTCGATGGGATTTAGATCCGGGCTTTGACTTGGCCATTCCAGAACCCTCCATTTCTTTCTTTTCAGCCATTCCTTGGTGGATTTACTGGTATGTTTAGGGTCATTGTCATGTAGCAAGGTCCACCTTTGGTTGAGTTCAACTTTCCGACAGATGGCCTCACATTATCCTCAAGCACCCTCTGGTACAATGAAGAATTCATAGTGGATTCTATGATGGTGAGCTGCCCAGGCCCTGATGCAGCAAAGCTGCCCCAAACCATAATATTTCCACCACCATGCTTGACAGTTGGTATCAGGTTCTTGTGGTCAAAGGCTGTCTTTGGTTTTCGCCAAACATGTCTTCTGGTACTGTGGACAAATAGCTCTACCTTTGACTCATCTGTCCAGAGCACATTGTTCCAGAAGTGCTGGTCTTTGCCTAGGTGTTCATTGGCAAACTTTAGTCTTGCCCTGATGTTCTTTCTGGACAGCAAAGGTTTCTTCCTGGCACACCTCCCATGTAGATCAAATTTGTGCAGCCTCTTTCTAATGGTAGACTTGTGCACTTTGACATCAACAGTGGCAAGAGCTACCTGTAGGTCCCGTGATGACATTATGGGGTTCTTAGAGACTTCTTTCAGCATCTTGCAGTCTGCTCTTGGGCTGAACTTGCTGGGGCGGCCTGGCCTGAACAAGTTGGCAGTTGTTTGGAATCTTCTCCACTTGTAGATGATCTTCCGTACAGTCGAATGATTGATTTCAAAATGTTTGGAGATCTTTTCAAATCCCTTCCCAGACTCGTAGGCATCTATAACCTTCTTTCTGAAGGCCTCAGAGAGCTCTTTTGATCTTGGCATGGTGACGCCGCACACTTCAACAACAAAGAGCAAACCAAACTAAATGTCTGAGGTTTAAATAAGACAGGTTCCTCCAAGATCCTCTTTAACGATGTTCTAAATCATTTGCACCTGAGCTCATGCACCTGATTCTAATTTTAGGTATTTGAAGTAGTGATAAATGTAGGGGCAGACTTACTTTTTCCACATGTGAAATTTGCATTTATGTTTATTTAAGTTATACAATGGACTACAAAATGTAAATGTTTCATGATATTTGTTATATTATATCACCTTTATCTGTCAATATTGTTGAAATAAAGATCAAATAGCTGTATGTTGAAATATGTTGAAAAAGTCAAAACTTTACATGGGGTGTACTTACTTTTTCACGTGACTGTAACATATTGTTATGTCGGTGGGGTAAGGGGATATATTGATTTAGGTAGATCTGCATAGGTAGGTGCTCCGAAGATCGTGGGCAGCAAGAACCATGTCGATGTAAATAAGTAGAGGAGCTGTCTTGCCCGTATGTCGGATTAAGTGTATAGTTGTCCCCATTATGAGGAATGGGGAATGTTAAGTAGTTGTAGGGATTTTTTGTTTACAGGACAGGGGAGGATTATGTTAACTATTACCTTGTACGTCGTTCCCTCTGTCATCATTCCTTTGTCCCATATGGCAACACACCATGGACATTAGTTAGGCCCATTAGTTGCACCACACAAACACTACTTAAATCTCCCCTCCGCCACAATAACCATAAAACTCACCGGAAGCCAGTTCGGGGCACTGCCGATGCAGCCACAGCCAGCCATATCACCAGCTGGCATAGCAACACACCTAGAGCAAGCCAGGCAATAGCCACGCTGACCTTGCGTGATTGGTCAAGGCAAAAGCAGGAAGCAGCTCGCTGAGTGGTGAAGCCAGAGCAAGGGAAGCGACAGACTGATTGGCGACCGACTGATGAGATGAGAGAGACGTGACGCGGCCATTGGTGGAGAATTGAGCCTGTGATGTTGGCCGGGAGGGATTGGCAGAGAGAGAAAGAGAGCTGACGTCAAGAGGGGTTGACAAAAAGTGAAGGAGACCGACATTTTTCTCTCTCTCATCCCTGATCGTTGAGATAGACATTGGTGCCTGGACCTCATTCGCTCTTGCCCTCACAATTCCCCTGCTCCGACCTCCTGCCCCTCACGCCTTCCTTCACCCTCGACCCTCTCTCCCTTCTAATCCGAACATTGGGTGCATCACAGTTCCGTGCCGAATCCAGGAGGACATTGCACAGCTGAGGAGGCGGGTTGCACGCCTGCTTGCTTGCTTGGCCCGAGAGGCCTTGTCGGGGCTTGGTGAACAAGGGCGTGTCGAGGCCTACTCCCCGCCGACTGGAGCCGCGTCGGACGACCGCGCTCGGAGCTTGGTGATCCCTGACCCACTCCAGATAGAGCTGAGCCAGCACCAACACGCACCCGATGCATTTTCTTTCATATCCTCCCCATCTGTACATGGTTGAAGTCTGTATATAGGAGCGCTCATTAGCGGTTATAGATATCCTCGCGTTCTTTGTTCACGGGGTCCGGCAATAAAGCCGTGTTATTTTGTACATATAAATTCGTTTTTGTGAGTTTAATTTCCTGCAGGGTTGAAGACTGCGCACGGATCGCGTCAGGTAAAGCTCCCGCTTCTTCTTCTTCTCTTTTCTGTGCGTGCTTGTCGAGTGAAATCCGTATTTGATCGTCGCCTCAAAGTAAGCTCGATTGGTCATCCGTGGGTGCTCTGTCTTAATAGAGTCATCCACACGACAATATCATCTCCATATTCCTTTCCCAGTCACACACCATATTGGCAAGGCAATGTACAACCTTTCCTTCATAAATCATTACTTGGTCAAAATAGTACAACTCCATACATCTGTCGTAGAAGGGTGTACATTAATTAGAATGTCCACACCTCAAGAACAATGTGAAGATTTAATTCAAAGGATAAGCCTCACTCGAATATAATAAAGGTTACAACACAGTTAAACAGGACTATGCCGGCGTACTCAAACAGGACTCCAAATGACATAGTGAGCAGGTCTTCTGCCGATTTGGTCTGCATCTTGTATTTCATCGTGTTTTGTTGAGACAAAGAAATTATTCTGGGCTTTCAGGTGTCTGAATGAGCGATTAGGGTTTGAACAAGGGGTCAGGGGTTCAGATAAGCAAGCGCAAAAAGCATCTGGTTTCCATTTCAGCATAAGCCACAAAGATAACCATTTCAGACAAAATAATTCAGACATTCCATTTGTTGGGAAGGAACAGGTTCAGGGTTTCTTTAAAGTGACATTTTATAATATTGTTGCACAGATTAATTATATCAATGCAGGCTTTATTCCTTTTCATTATATCTAAGCACATCACCTAATTTTTATAATTCATAATGCAGATTACTCAAGGAGTTATCACTAAGTACTGTATATGTTTTTCCACTGTATTAGCATTCCATAATCTAAAGATTATATAATACTGCTGTGCATCACAATTAGTATTACAAGACTACACTTGCTTTCCTGCAATGAGAAGAGTAAGAACAGGTTAGACTAGAACGCCACTCAGTAGAGCGCATACTCCCGCCGTGGGTTTAGTTGGAATAGTACGTTTTGTTTAACATCCCCTCTCCCCAAAACAATAAATGAAAAAGAAAGTAGGCCCTTCCTGTCAGAGAATTTATTTTGATATATCTCGGAATTGGAGGAGAAAAACATCATTTAAGAATAAGAATAAAAGCTTTAATGCAGTAAAACAGAAAAAATCTTTCCCAAAAAAAATTCCTGGATCCGGAATAATATCCTGAGCTTCACCAAAAACTAATCAATTCTTCCTTATCCCAAGGGCAATCATCCCACCAACTTTCATCCAAATCCGTTCAGAACTTTTACAGATATCTTGTTCACGAACACATGAACATACGACACACACACACACACGGACGGACACGATCGAATGCATAACTCCCTGGCGGGAGTAATAAACCTGAAAATCGCAGAGCCAGAACCAGAATTATTTATTTGGTCTGGGAAGCCCATGCGAGGTTTCTTCTTCTTCAGCCTCTCACAACCCTGGGTGAATATGCGATCTTTTAAAAAAAAGTTCGAATTTTGCCAAATCTGTTTCATTCGTTTGTTAATATACCTCAGCCATTGACAAATCTGGAATTATAATTTTATTTGAGGTTCAAATTAACCCGGGACATTGTGTCAAACGATGCCTGCAAGTCTGTAGATGTGATAAATAAATTAATCGTCCAAGGTCGAAGACTCTTCTTCTTCACGCAATAACAACTTCCAGCTTCCAGACCGTACATCCAATCATCTTCAAATTTTGCACACTTGTTACTCTTCATGACTTCTACTACAGTATGAAGTTTCACGTCGATCAATGAAGTGGTTCAAGAGATATAAATGTTTTTATTATTTGCGTTTAATTAACGATATCTGCCAAACCACGTGACCTATCGCAAATTCCAAAAGGACATTTTAGTAGACTGACATGCTGAACAGATTTTGAAGTTTCCCCTCGATTGGATCACAAATGAGGGAGGAGCTAGGTTTTAAATATTTGTGCTTAAAAACGTCATAACTCTGAAACCATGTATGCATGACGTCATACTTGCTGACTTTTTTTATTCGGCATGGGTATGCGATTCTGCCTGCAAAGCTTGGCCTCGATCTGTTCAGGCGTTTTGGAGAAAAATGGATTTTAGTGTTTTTCACTCAAAACAATATGGCGGCTGAACCACGTGACCTGTGACGTCATAATTACCATTAAAATATTCTGCAGACCGGGTCCCTCCTATGTTAAAAATTTGCTCTCAATCGCTCCAATTATTGCAGAGAAAATGGTTTTTAAAGGAAAACAGAAAAAAATTCCCCAAAAAATTCCCAAAAAAACTTGCCTGAATCTGGAATAATTTCCTGAGCTTCACCAAAAACTAATCAATTCTTCCTTATCCCAAGTGCAATCATCCCACCAACTTTCATCCAAATCCGTTCAGAACTTTTCCAGATATCTTGTTCACAAACACACGAACACACACACACGGACGGACACGATCGAATGCATTACTCCCTAGCGGGAGTAAACAGAATGCAAGTAACAACTCACTTAAGGTGGGTTTTCACGGGACACGCGAACGGTTCGCGAAGGATGCGAATGTCGAAAAAATGGCAAAGTCCAACATTCGTATATTAGGCTCCAAAAGTTCGCCAAACATGCGCGGGGGTTCGGAAGCGTCGTCAATTGTTCGCAGGAGTCGTTTTTTGTTTCAAAAATGTCAAAAACATTCAAAAATGTTTGAAATACCCGCCGAACAAAAAACGACTCCTGCGAACAATTGACGACGCTTCCGAACCCCCGCGCATGTTTGGCGAACTTTTGGAGCCTAAAATACGAATGTTGGACTTTGCCATTTTTTCGACATTCGCATCCTTCGCGAACCGCTCGCGTGTCCCGTGAAAACCCATCTATACAAGGAAAGAGGGACATTTCAATAAACTTAGAAGTCCGTGTGGACTTCAACACCTCACTGCACTGTCGGCCCACTTTCACTACCTTGAGTGCAGAAATTCAGTAAGGCAGTTCTATCCAATTACCCTGCGCTCACGAAGCGAAAAGCGGGGTTAAGCATTCAGTTGTGCACGTGTGCCGTGTGCCGTACGTGAGCCGTGTCTACATTTTAAAAACTTCATTTTCTCGGCAACTATTGGTCCGATTGACATGAAATTTTCATCATATGAGGGCCTCCTCCTTTAGAATATTTTAATGATAATCATGACGTCATAGGTAATGTGGTACAGGCGCCATCTTGGAAAAACCGAAAAACGTTGCACCTCTATATCTCCAAAACCGCTGCATGGAAAAAATTGAAACATGGCTCATTGTAAAGAACTCCATATGGGGAATAGGTGTTGTTAACGATGACGTCATTGGTGCCATAATTATGACGTCATAATTCGACACGGACAACGCTTCGTCTGATCAGTTTGAAATGTATTGAGCGTGATGTATGCAACAATTATATTAGAGAATATAAATTTATGATGTCATCGCTCACGTGGTCTGGCAGCCATATTGGATCAAAGAAAAATAATGTTCAAAAACAGAAGAGTTGGCTCACAGCAAGTTGACTGCGCAGGGTAAGTATTTTATGAATACCATCTAGTTATGCAAGTTTATATGTTGCAAAACTAAAAGGTTGGTATTTCTTGTACCACTGTGTGTGACTCGTTCTGACAACACTTTTAATGTCACACATTTTACTGGAAATTACAATATATAACAATACATTGCACAGAAAGTCTTTCTAATATGAAAGAGCCTCCAGACTTGAGTGTTAATGGTGGCCTTGGCAGAAATGATGGAATGCCGCCTTGATGCTTGAATGGATGACATTTGGAACCAAGCAAGTCCTATTTTTGAGGTGCATACTGAATCAAATGCATGATTTCAGCATTATCCTTAATTCGCTGTACAAACTCTCCTTCAGTAATTTTATCTGCAACAAAGAATATGCAGAGATAAACATATTTTTTTCAATAACAAAATTCAAACATTCATTAATAGGATCGATAACAGCTATCTTAATGCTTGTTGTTGCCCCCATTCAATGCACTCTGGTCAATCCTCTTTTATTTCTTGTGCTTCCATTAATTCTCACTTCTCGCTCCTCTATCTAAGAAATAAAATGAAAAAAAGAAATAAAAACATGGAAGTGCAGTCAGGTGGTTAATAGTCCAGTTAATCTATGTCAAATGGTGGCTTGATTACAACCAAATTGAAAAAGCAATATTGTTGGTTTAGTATAAATCTGAGAGGTTATTATAGGAAAAAGACCAACAAAATCCAAGTGATGTAATGTATATTTTTTTTACATGTTTTATTATGCGCTTTTATTATGAACATCATCTGTCCAATCTCAAGATTGAACTTCAAAGCTGGTTTCCCTCCTCTAAAACCTGGTGGCGCCTTGTTAAGTCTGTTTCTGGAGTATGCTCCCCCTACATCCCTTCCCTCGCCTCAAATGGCACCACTGTCTACTCTGCTCATCAGGTCAGGTCAGGTATGGGAGCATGCGCCGGAGCACAGCATCACCGCATCCACTTTCCGACGGTACTCCAGTGGCCTCCATCTGGCCATCCCCCAGGCTGATGCCTGGCTCATCCCTATCTCCTTGAGATACCAATCAACCTGCTGCAAGCAATAGGCACGCGGTCGGCCCGTTGGCCTCCTCCACTCACAAGGCTCCCTTGCTGAGAGTATCTGGTGAGCTGGAACAGCTTCCGGAAAACGAGCCACATGTTCATACAGCCACAGCTGACGCTCACGGACCATTCAGGTAACAAATCTCATCTGAGTCTCTCTCAGCAACTGCTCGTTGGACACAAAGTCCGACCAGCGATAGCCAAGGATACTCCGAAGAGACTTGCTTCCAAAGGAGTTAAGTCTCATACTCTGGCCCTTGGTAAGGGTCCAAGTCTCGCATCTATAGAGCAAAACTGGAAGCACCAAGGACTTAAAGACTCTGACTTTCGTCCTCCTGCATAGATACCGACAGCACCACACCCCATGATCCAGTGAATCCATGACTCCCCAGGCCCGACCCAGACATCTATCAACCTCTGACCCATAACATGCAGAGACATGAATAACACTGCCAAGGTAAGTGAATCCCTTCGTGACCTCAACATCTTCGCAACAAACAGGCACAGACAAGACAACAGCATCCAAGATGTCATTGAAAGCCTGGATCGTGGTTTTGACCCAGGAAATCCGTAATCCCAGCAGCTCTGCCTCCTCATTCATTGCCTGGAGGGCCCCCATAAGAATATCCAGCGTCTCCTCAAAGATGATTGCATCATCTGTGAAATCAAGGTCAGAGATCTTGACACTACCAAACGATGCACCGCAGCCTGACCACTCCTACGTCCTCCCCAGAATCCAGTCCATACAAGCGCTGAAGAGTGTGGGAGCCTGTACACACCCCTGCCGAACTCCAGTAATAAGTCAGCGATGGAGCCACCACACCTCACAGCACTCTCAGTAGCAGAGTATAGTTCAGATCAGATTGATCAGTGTTGTCAGAGATGGAGCCACCACACCTCACAGCACTCTCAGTACCAGAGTATAGTTCAGAGATCAGATTTATCTGCGTTGGTGGCACCCCACGAAGACCAATAATCCTCCAGAGGACATCCCGATTCACCGAATTGAACGCTTTGCAGAGATCAACATAAGCTGCAAGCCGACCCTGACGAAACTCTTGCTTGCGTTCGGTTAGGATCCGGAGCGCAAGGATACGGTCAATCGTTGACCTCTTTGGTGTAAAGCCTGACTGCTCTGGTCGCTGGTGCTCTAGCAAATGGCGGCGAACTCTCTCAAGAATGATCCAAGCAAAGACTTTGCCTGGCACCGAGAGTAGTGTCACCCCTCGGTAGTTGTTGCAGTCCTGGTGATCACCCTTGCCTTTCCAGAGGGGGACAACAAGGCCCCTCTTCCAGTTAGTTGGGATGATACCTGTGCTTCAAACAGCACAGAACTGCATGCAACGACTCAAGTACAGCATTTCAAACAGCCTTGAGAAGCTCAGCATGGATGGCACAAATCCCAGGAGCTTTGCCCACTTTCAGCCGGTTCATGGCCACCTGTGTTGCCACAAGTGAATGCAGTTAGTTCACAGTTAATTGGGGGGGGGGGGGAGGGTGTGGGCATTTGGGATAGCAACAACCCTGACATCCAACTCAATAGCCGGTGGGTCAGCCTGGTACAGCCGCTCAAAGTAACCGGCCCGGTGGGCCTTCACTTCAGACTCCTCTGTCAAGAGGTCATCACCCTCTGCTCGAACTGCAGTACACCTAGAGACAGGCTTAGAGGAACGCAATGCATGGATTCCTCTGTAAGCAGGATGAGAATCACATGTCCACATCACTCAGGGGCGGATCTAGGATTTCCAATAAGGGGGTGGGGTTGGGGCGCAACTGACGAGGGCGAAGCCCCAACGCGAGGGCCGAAGGCCCAAAGCCTGTAGAGGGGGGTCTGGGGGTCCTCTCCCAGGAAAATTTGAAAATTATACTGCTCTAGATGCGTTTTCCTGCAATCTGGGGAGAAATATTCATGCCTCAATTTTAGGCATTTTATCCCTGTATCTTTTGATTTTGGGGATTGATTTTGAAAAAGGGATGCAAAATTAGACGGAAAACATACACAGTCAGATAGAAAAGGTACTTGTGTAAATGATCAAACAGAAAGATTTATTTAGCAGAAGTGCTCAGTCATGAGGGTTTATGAATGATTATCCAGAGCATCACATTATGGAAATAAATTAATCCACAGTCACTGAAATCCTCTACCCATGGAACAATACAATCGGACCACTTTTTAAATCACCACTGATTCATCAAATCAAATGCGTCCTTGTCGCAACTGTCTAGTTTTATTTTACTTTTCACCAAGTGGATTTACGAAGAGCATCCTCCGTGGATATCTATTGGTGTATGCGTCAATTATTTTGTTGTAGTCAAATCGGATATCACGATGGATGTAGAGCAGGACAAGGGCGTTAAAGCGATCCTCCGACATCATGCTCCGATAGTCCGTCTTGACGTAACGGAGGGCAGAATTCGCTCTCTCAACTGAAGTACTTGTTGCAGCCGTGCACAGCAGAATACTCAGCACCCTAGTTACGTTTGGGAACAAATTCCTCACCCCATCTGAAGCCACGCATTTCAATGTGCCTGAAACTGTTGTCGGTAGGTTTCCCTCAGAAGACCAGTAACGGCCCCACAGCTTCAGTTCTTGGTGTAATGTTGATGGACTTGGCAGATCATCACCACAGAAGCGAAGGATGGCTTCCTCGGCATCCTGGCCAAGCTTCTCGGAACAAGTCGGGACAAGATATGCAGCTAAAATCAAAATAAGGGGGGTGCATGCCGCTTGCGCTCCCCTCTAAATCCGCCTCTGAGTGATGCTCTACCATTTCACAGATTCCTCGCACATAGGCCTCCTTGTCCGCCCTGAGCGAGTGTACAGTTTTATGCCTCAGCTCCCGAAACAGTTCAGCTCTGCCATCGAGCCTGGCCCTGCGACTCTGGTTGATGGTATCGAGCGTCCCCTGAGAGACAAAGTTCTTCTTCGCCTGACGCTGGGTTCCAAGACAGCCACCGGCAACATTAAGGATGGTGGTCTTGAAGGCACTCCACAACTCCTCTGCTAATGAGAAGGCCGAAGGACTCAATTCTGTGATTCCTTCCAAACATTGTGTCCCAAACACCTCTCCCTCTGTACTTACCCCTCCCAGTCACACCCAACTGCTCCTGGACTCTGTGGCAACCCTCGACTGCAACTGGACCTGACGGCATCAACTCGCATGTCCGAAAACCTGCTTTGCTGCTCTTGCACTTCCTCTCTCTGTCCTTTTCGCTAGGTCATTCTACATCTGCATGGAAGTCAGCCAACATCTCTGCATTACATAAAAAGGTGCAAAAATAAATCTCCTTAACTGCAGACCTATCAGCTTAGTTCCAGTCATCAGCAAGGTCATGGAATACATCATCACAGTTGACATTAATTTCTTACTTTTTCTCCAATGACTTTATTTCAGATCATCAATTCGGTTTCAGACCAGGTTCCAAGACAGCCAAGACAGCCAAAACAACCTACCTTAGACATGCAGCTTCTACTCTCCCAAAAGTGGATGAACATTGTCCGATATGAGAACAGGGCCATCTCTCCAGACATATCTCAAGCTTTTGATACAGTGTGGCATCCCGCCTTATTCTCCAAACTCTCTGCCTACGGCACCCATTCTGACTTCCTCCACTGTCATAGCCAACGTGTGGCTCTCAATGGAATCCTTTCTTCTCCTTTATCTGTCAAGGCTGTTATAGGCCCCTCCTTATTCCTAATATTCATCAATGATCTCTCCATCATTGTTGAAGATTAGGAATAGTATGAGGATTTCTCCCCAGATATTTCTCCTTGGAAAACACTCTTTATAACTTTGCGGTTGACTCCACTCTCTGCCGTGACATTCCTCATACTTTAAATAGACATGTAGAAGCTACAAGAAGAAATAGACATCCCTCTCTTTAGACCATGACAAAATCACAAACCGGTCAAACATGTGAAATATGATTTTTTATCCTAAGAAATCCCACACACTCATGCTGTCTCAGTCTCAGTCTCTGTCTCTGTCTGTCTGCCTGTCTGTCTCTCTCTCTCTCTCTCTCTCTCCCTCTCTCTCTCCAAATTTGTGGGGGGGGGGGGGGGGGGGGGGGGTTACAACTCGACCCGGGGGTAAATGAGTGAACGGATCACCGCTGTAGCCCCAGAAAGTTTGCAACTCCAAAGCGTCATACAGATGGAGCATCTGTAAGATGGAGAACCTACAAGATGGGGCACCTGCAAGATGGATGACCTGCAAGATGGATAACCTGCAACATTGCGTGCCTGCAAGATGGCGTACCTCCAAGATGGAGCACCTCCAAGATGGAGCACCTGCCCATTACGATCGGCCTTTTTCCAACACCTCTGGAGTGGCTCACAAGTCCCCAAGTTCATCAAGGAAAACATATCGGAAAAGTGTTATGATGTGATGCGTTCACAAACATTCCTCCAGCAGTGAACATGGTGACGTGTTACATGGTGCATTCAGAAAGGAACACGGTTGGGAAGGACACGGATGCTCTGTCGCTCCCGGCTACTGGTTGTGCGAAGTTTGTCTCCTGGTCTGTCCATTTGGATCGCATTGGGATCACCAATAAAAAAAAAAAAAAAAAAAAAAAAGTCTCTCTCTCTCTCTGTCCCCACCTATCGGTGCGTTGGGTGTGGCGTCATGGCGGCTGTGAGCAACTGCTCTGTGCTTTGGTGAGCCCGTTGCGTTTCCCCCCCTCCCCTGCCCCCCCTCCCTCTCCCTTTCCATCCTGTGTGCTTCGGCATTGTGTTTTCATCCGTTCTGCACCCTTGTCTTCGAGAGAGAGAGGATTGGGAGCGGGCCCTTGTTGGATGCGGCCTACTAGCTTTGACGGCGCTTTGTAAGCCATTTTTTGTGCTTATAACGCATGTTTATTATTTACTTTAGCTCGATTATTTAGGTTTGATACCTTCTTGTCCGGTTCGGACAAGCGGGGGGGGAATTTGATCTGTTTGTTGGTGTTCGACAAACTGGGTTTTCTCGGTTCTCGGTTCCGAACGTGTCTTTGGTCGAGTTCGAATGGCGGGCGAACGTTTCCGCATTGATACGTACGAATCGCTAACTCGTAAACACGGGCTAGCTTGTGTTCCTCCCAACGAGGTGGAAATTAACGATGTGCTTTCCGCCATTGGAAACATCGTTGGTGCACACAGTATTCGCGCTGCCTCGTATGAATAAGAAATTCGTCGTATTTTTGTCCGAGGAGCACATGGTAGCGAGTGTAGTTGAACAAGGCTTGTTCATTGAGCCGAACACGTTCCTCTCTGTGTTCGCTTTACAAGCCCCGACGGTAAAGATTAACATCAGTAATATCCCGCCATTTATTAGAAATGAGGATTTATGTGAACAATTAAACAAGTTCGGTAAGGTCGTATCGAGGATTTCGATGGTGCCGATGCGAAATGTTTGCGATCGATTCAAACATGTCATGTCCTTCAAGAGAGTGGTGTACATGATACTGCCTGCAAATGTAAAAACGCTCAATGTCGTGTTGAGTGTGAAAATCAACGGATTTGAATACAAAATGTATGCCTCCTCGGAGGCTATGACGTGTTTCGAGTGTGGGGCTTACGGGCATGTGAAATGTGAGGAGTGCCTGTCCCAATGCGGTTACACCGCAGGAAAGCGGGAGATTGGTGAGGAGTGACTCCTCTTCACCGCACAATGAAGGGGAGGAGGCGGATCGAGTGGTTAATCCATCCACCGCACCGACTGCGGTGAGCGAAGCGCCAGACCCGACCACCCCGACCGGGGGGGGGGTGGGGGGGGAAGCGATAGATCTAGAACGTGAGGTGACTAACCCCGCTCCTCCATTTAAGGTGGGAATGAAAGTGGTTGAACCCTCTCCCATTTCGTCCACTGTACACGAGAGTGCGGGCGATATCATGGAAGTATCGGTAGCGGACACCAGGAAAAAAGGTCAGAAGCGTTCAAGTGATGAATCCTGTGATTCCGAAAAAAAAACAAAATAAGATTCAGATCGTGTCAGGTTCGCAGGACCTCCAGGGTGAGGCCTACACCGGAAACTCCTTGGCGGTAATGGAGATGGTACCGGAAGTGTATGTACGTGAGGAAGATTCGCTTGCACCACTTGCTGAGATTGAGTATGACCCGGAAAATAGTCGATCCTCTCAGGATGTGGTAAGTCCTTGTCCTGATAACCAAACTCGCTCAGACGAGTTAGCAGCTGGATCTGCTAGTGAGGAAAAAATAGATAAAGGGGAAAGTCCTTGCGACTGTGAGGATAACGTTAACCCTGCCCTGACAGATAAAAATGAAAGGGATGATGAGCTGGGGGACATACTTATAGCCACAGAGGATATGGTAAATCTGGAAGGGTCTGCAAAGAGTGCGGAGGTCCTTGACCCTGTAGAATTGCTGTTTCCAAAACTAAGTGTTCAACAAATAGTAGGAAAAGGTGCAGATCAAGACGAAGCACTTGATTCTGATGAAACCTCTTCTACTCCACTCTTTAGTGCTTTAAGTGCTCAAGAGAGTGAGGCGGGTGATGACAATACCATCACCATGGTTTCTCAAGAAAATGTTATCAAGTTCCTTGAAGAAACGTTCAGGAAAAGACATGTAAAAATCAAAGACTACTTTCCGAATCTGGATGATTTTATTTTGACTGCAAAGAACATGATTCGTGAACCTTATCAGGTTAACATGTCAGAACCTCAATTCCAGAGGCTAAGAAAATGTGTAACTCGAGCGGGCAAGGAACTGTATGAATAGTTAACAGAGTGGAGATAAAAGTAGCATCCTTAAACATCAACGGTGGTCGCAGTTGTGTGCGTCGCCTCCAGGTGTTTCAAATGTTTCAGAATGAAAAAATTGATGTGCTGATGTTACAAGAGACGCATGCAAATCAGTCTTCTGAAGTTGAGTGGCGTAAAATCTTTAAAGGTTGTCACTTTTTCTCCAGTGCTTTCGTTGATGCCAAGGCTGGTGTGGCAGTAGTGTTACATCCTAGACTCCAGCCGTCGGAGATCAGATGTAGAGAAATTTGCAAGGGCCATTTACTATCTGTGGAGTTTGTCAGCGGTAACCAAAAGATTTGCACGACTAATGTATACTGCCATAGTGCTAACTCTGCAAGAAGTGCTTTTCTTCACAAGTTAGCAGGTTTTTTAAGCACTATTGACCTGTCCATGTTGGTTTGCTTGGGGGGAGACTACAACTGTACCCTCAACCCACAACTTGATAGAAACACTCCTGAGCCCCATCCACCGAGTGCAAGGCCTTTGGCACAGCTCATTAAAAAATTTCAACTTGTGGATGTGTGGCGGGTACAGAACCCTAACATCCGGCAGTACACGTGGGTTTGTGCCGCAAGAAATCTTTTGACAATGGCTCGTTTGGATAGAATTTATGTTAACCATGATAAGGTAAATCTTGTCAAGAATTCTTATATAAGGCCGTCTGGTTTTTCTGATCATCACATGGTCGTTGTTGTATGTGGCTTACCTCATCACGTGTGTAGAAGTGCATATTGGACTTTCAATGTCAAACTTTTACAAAGTGAGCATTTCAAAGAAGCATTCAGAATGGTATGGAAGGAATGTGAAATGCAAAAGTTTTCCTACCTAAATTTAAGGCAATGGTGGGATTGCACAAAATCCCAAATTAAGTGTTTTTGCCAGCAATACTGTCGTTATAATACCTGTAACACACTCGGTGTGATAACTGCCTTAAAAAACGACATACTTTATTGTGAGCAGAAATCTGGAATGTCCAACGAAAATGTCCAGCAGTTGTCAGAGAAAAGAACACTACTGGCTGAAATGGTGAGAGAGCGTGCATCTGGTGCTTTCGTCCGACTGCGAATGGACAATATCCAACTTGACAAACCAAACAAAGACTTTTTCAACTTGGAAAAGACAGCCAAGATCCCTCAACAAATTCACGCTTTGCGCTCTTCTGCCGGTGCGCTTCTGTCTTCTCAAAGTGACATCAAGGATGAATTACGAAACTTTTATTCAAAGCTGTTTGCCTTGAGAACTGTGAACCAGGAAAACAGAAACGGGATGTTTGAACTGCTCCCATCTCTGTCTGAAGACCAGCAACAACAACTGGAGCCTGGCATCTCTCTCGGAGAACTTACTGTTGCTCTTAAAGGAATTCAAGATGGGAAAGCCCCTGGACTTGATGGCCTCCCAGTTGAATTTTACAAGGCCTTTTGGGACATCCTAGGCCCTACTCTACTTGACATCTTTCATGATAGCCTTGAACAAGGTGAATTGCCACTAAGTTGCCAGAGGTCAGTTTTGTGTCTCCTTCCAAAAAAAGGGAACTTGCAAGACGTCACAAATTGGCGGCCTGTGTCACTCCTAAATACGGACTATAAAATATTGTCGAAGGCGCTCGCGATACGTCTAAAGGAAGTCATCCCCCTTTTGATTGATATTGATCAGTCTTATTGTGTTCCTGAGCGTTCTATTTACGATAACATTTTTTTGGTGAGAGACTTGATCAGTCTCGGTCGTACTACATCTCATGGTTTTGGTTTGGTTCTTTTAGATCAAGAAAAAGCTTTTGACAGTGTTGACCATTCTTTTTTGTTTGCTGTACTAAGGAGAGCTGGTTTTGGACCAAATTTTGTTTCCTATGTTAAGTTGTTGTATGAAAATGCATCCTGTCTGTTGAAGGTAAACAACAGCTTATGTTGCCCTTTTCCCTTTCAGCGAGGCATCCGTCAGGGCTGCCCGCTTTCAGGAATGCTATACAGTCTCTCGGTCGAACCTTTACTAGCTTTGCTCCGGAACTCAGTGGAAGGAGTCTCCTTAACAAAAAACCACAAAATGGTTCCTTCAGCTTATGCGGATGACATTTGTGTTGCTGTTTCGAGCCAAAATGATGTGGGTGAGGTCTTTCGATGTCTGTCCCAGTTTGAGCTCGCCTCCACGGCAAAAGTAAATTGGAACAAAAGTGTTGCCTTATGGATGGGCCCCAGTCCACCTTCCTCAGCTCTGCCTGTGTTACTAGGAGGAATGCAGTGGAACAAAGAGGGGTTTAAATATTTAGGGTTATTTCTCGGAGTCCAAGCATATGAACAAAAAAATTGGGAGGGTTTCTTGGAAAGAATTAAGCAGAAACTGGCTAGATGGAAACGGTTGCACCACCTTCTATCGCTTAAGGCAAGGGTGACAATAATAAATAACCTGGTGGTTCCTTTTATTTGGCATAAAGTTATCCCCCTCCAACCTCCGAGATACTTGGTCACAGGCATTCAGAGGGTTCTAACTCAGTTTTTCTGGGGAGCCCACCATTGGCTTGGACCAGACACGGTGTGCAGACCCCGAAATGCAGGTGGCCAAAGCTTGATACATGTTCCGAGTTGGATAATGGCTTTCCGCATGTTGACGATAAAGCGTTTATTGTATGGTGAGTGTGTCCCGTGGCGGCCTCTCACAAACGCTTGGCTGCAGGAAGCAGATGGGTTGAAGTATGACCGAGAGCTCTTCCTCATGGACCTGCAGCATGTCAACACGACTCTGCTCCCCGAGTTTCATCAGAGCCTTCTGAATGCCTGGCAAGTCCTTGGAATACAACGATTAGAGGTGTCCTACGATGCAAAAAAATATATGCATGAGCCATTGGTCCTGAATCCTTTATTCCCTGAAATTTCAACCTCCAGGTCATTTATGCATTGCTTCACCTGCAATGGAATAAACAGAGTGCGAGACCTGATGAAGCCTTCCATAAATGGATGGTTATCCACCGGTTCTCTCACATCAAAAGTGGGGGTTTGGTCATCTAGAATGGTGGACAAAGTTTTGAGAGTTGTGATTAAAACTTTCAGGGAATTAAATATCGGGTGGACTGGGGCAGATGAAGTGGTGGACTCTCGTCTCTATTTCCCCGAGCTCCAAGTCACCTCAAAAAAACAACAGTGTGTCTTCTCAAAGTCAGATGGTTGCGGTGTGTTCCATGTGATGGGAAAAAAAGCTATTTATGGGATATGCCAAGAGGTGCTTATACCGGGTTTCACAAAACCTTTAAAAAATCGGTGGGATGAGATCATTCCGGCTAGTTCGTTCCTATCTCCAGTGTGGAAAGAGATGTATAGGTCTCCAACTTTAGGTCGAACCGGAGACTTAAATTTGAGACTTGTTCATCAGGCCCTGGTCACCAAATACTTACTTAATAAGTTTGATCCTGCTGTACTGAATGTTTGTCCTTTTTGTGAAGAGGCTGAAAATGTGACCCATGCTTTCGTGAAATGTAGGAGATTGGTACCCCTTTTTTGTTTCCTCCAACAGTTCTTTTATAAATTTAAGTTTGTTTTTTCTGTTGCAATTTTTGTATATGGCATTGAAAGGAGCACCAAGAGCAAGACAGCGGTCCCTCTCTTGAATTTTCTGTGCGGAATTGCTAAACTCGCAATATATAAAACTAGGAAGAGCAAATTGAGTGGCAGAGATGAAAATGTGCTGTTTTGCTTTAAAGGAATAGTGTCGGCCCGGATAAGTTTCGGCAGTGTGAACGACGATTGTTTTACAGATGAGGTGTTGAGTTTGTTTTTGTAAATTATACTTATGCTCAATATCCACATATACATGTATATACATCCTTTTTGCTTGTACAACTTTCTTTTTCTTGTAAAAATTTTGCGGTGTTCTTCCATGTGTGTTTTGATACTTTTATAATAAAAGAACATAAAAGTCAAGTCTCTCTCTCTCTCTCTCTCTCTCTCTCTCACTCTCTCACTCTCTCACTCTCTCACTCTCTCTCTCTCTCTCTCTCTCTCTCTCTCTCTCTCTCTCTCTCTCTCTCTCTCTCACTCTCTCACTCTCACTCTCTCACTCTCTCACTCTCTCACTCTCTCACTCTCTCACTCTCTCACTCTCTCACTCTCTCACTCTCTCACTCTCTCACTCTCTCTCCCTCTATCCAAAAGGACCATACGGCAATTCCTCCCATCTACTTTCTCAACAACCCTCTCGAATGTTTTCAGTCTCTCGAAACTCTTGGGTCTCACTCTCAGCCATGATCTTTCTTGGTCAAACCACGTTTCAAAGTTGGCCTCCAACGCCAGATGCTGGCTGGGCATCCTCCGTTGTGCAAAGTCCTTCCTTGGCACAGCTGAACTACTATCCACCTACAAGGCTTTCGTCTGCAGCTTCATAGAATACTGCTCTCCCCTCTGGGCTGGTGTTCCTGCCTCACACCTAGCTCGGCTTCACGCTGTTGAAACCAAAGCGTTCAGAATCATTGGAATCTCTTGCGATGAAGCTAACTCCGAGGGCCTTTCACTCAATCACCACAGGCAGGTAGGTGGTCTTTCTGTCCTCCACAGACTCCTCTCCGGCCCAGCTCCCCCAGCTCTGTCTGTGCTCTGTCCCCCAAATATTCCTTCAGGTCGCACAAGATCTGCCTGTAACCCTCTTATGGTGAAACTGCCAAAATCAAGACCCTCTGCTCACCTTCACTGTTTCATTCCTCTTTTCTCCCGCCTCTGGAACAAACTCCCCCACTCTCTTCAATCCCACTCCTCTCTCCAGGTCTTTAAAACAGCTGTTCACCACCATCTCTTATCTTCCCCCATTCAAAACCTTGATCTTTTCTACCCCTGTTAATTCACCCTAAATCCACTTTTTTTTTTCTTTTTTTTTTTTTTTTTGTATACAAGATCGAGGCTCGTGAAAGAGCGAACATTAATCACACAGAAAGACAAACAGACACACAAAACAAATAACATCGGGAGCGGTAGACAAGATGGGGAGAGAGGGGGAAGGACACAAACACAACATTTGAGAGCAGGGACCGAGAGACATGGAGACATCGAGAGAACTGTGGGAGGGAGAGGGCTTTGGGGGGGAGGCATGGGAAGGGGGGCGGGGGTGGGAGAGGTATAAAACATATGGACACTGCCAAGACTTCCAGGAAAGAAGTTGGAATTTCAAACAAGGTGGATCTGGGGTGAATTAGTGGGGGTAGAAAAGATCAAGGTTTTGGATGGGGGAAGATAAGAGATGGTGGTGAACAGCTGTTTTGAAGACCTGGAGGGAGGAGTGTGATTGAAGTGAGTGTGGGAGTTTGTTCCAGAGGCGGGAGAAAAGAGGAATGAAAGAGTGAAAGTGAGCAGAGAGCCGAGATTTCGGCAGTTTAACCATCAGAGGGTTGCTGGCAGATCTTGTGCGACCTGTAGGAATATTTGGGGGACAGAGCACAGAGAGAGCTGGGGGAGCAAGGCCGGAGAGGAGTCGGTAGAAGACAGAAAGACCACCAACCCGCCTGCGGTGAGTAAGTGAAAGGCCCTCGGAGGTAGCTTCATCGCGGGAGATTCTGAAAGCTTTGGTTTCAACAGCGTGAAGACGAGCAAGGTGTGAGGCAGGAGCACCAGCCCAGAGGGGGGAACAGTATTCCATTGAGCTGAGGATGAAAGCCTTGTATGTGGTGAGGAGCTCAGGTGTGCCTAGGAAGGACTTCGCACGACGGATGATGCCCAGAC
Source organism: Myxine glutinosa (assembly GCF_964187855.1). Classification (NCBI taxonomy): domain Eukaryota; kingdom Metazoa; phylum Chordata; class Myxini; order Myxiniformes; family Myxinidae; genus Myxine; species Myxine glutinosa. The sequence goes on along the minus strand of NC_136263.1, from coordinate 184,252,728 downwards.
GGCGACTGGCTTTGGAGGCCAGCTTGGAAATGTGGTTTTCCCAAGAAAGATCATGGCAGATGGTGAGACCCACTTTTTTGAAATACCGACTTCTTTCTTGGAAGTCCTAGCAGTGTCCATGTGTTTTTACCTCTCCCACCCCTCCCTTCTCCTGCCTCCTCCCCCCCAAGCCTCCCTCCATCCCACAGATCTCCCGATGTCCCTGTTCTCTACTATTGTACTTGTGTGCTTCCCTCTCTCTCCACATCTTGTCTCCCACTCCCTTTATTCTATGTTTTATGTTTCCTTTAATGTTTGTTTTGTGATTAATGTTAGCTCTTAATAATAATAATGTTAGCTCGATCTTGTATACAATAATAATAATAATAATAATAATAATAATAATTGGGTCACGTGGTATGGCAGCCGTCTTGGATTAAACGCAAATAATTTAAAAAAATATTTCTCGGAAACTGCTGAATGGAAAAATTTGAAACTTGGTTCATTGTCAAGTACTCCCAATGGGGAACAATAGTATGGTAATGCTAACATCATAGGTGAAGTGGTATACCAGTCAAAAATGTTTGAATCGAATTCCTTATCCTAAAAATCTGAAATTGCATGCATATGATCTGTGACCCATTTGTATTGAAATATTGAATTTATGAGATCATAGGTCACATGGTTTGGCAGCCATATTGGATTGAACCTAAAACCTTTAAAAAAACATCTTCTCCCAAACCACCAAATCGATTGACTCGAAACTTTACGTGTGTCATTGACTAGGCATGGCGATTAGAAGATGATCACGAAAACATCATTGGTCACATGGTGTGGCAGCCATCTTGGATAGAAAAACGCACCTTATCCGATCAACACGCAACTTCACAAACGTGATCCCTTACCCATACATATGCAGAGTGTACATTTTAAGGTCATATGTCATGTGGCATGGCAGCCATATTAGCTTGAAAGCCGATATTTTAAAAAATCCCTTCTCTGAAACTGCTGCACAGATCAATATGAAACCTGTCACGGCTGGTGGAAATGTGATACTTGAAAACATCTGAAGGGATTTTAATCAAACCTGTTTGCTTTTAGGACAGTGAACAATGGCATTTACCCGTTGTGGGACTATGCGGAGGCATATTGGCAACACAGTCGCATTGTTCGTTTTTTAAATATTTTTTCAGATATATATTTTTTACTGAGCATCAAGTTATTTGCTGTTTCATACGTATCTCACTTGCCCCAAAGTAGCAAACACTTGATTTTTAAAAATATTGATTCACAACACTTTAATGACAACTTTTCTTCAAAATTATTAAATTACATAAGATAACTAATTGCCTTTTATAAAAAAAGAAAAGCAGGTGAAATTTAACAACCCTCTTAATGACACAATATTACACCACAGAAGGTGGATGGAGATTATTTGTACCTGTTTCCTTTTTTCCAAAAAACATCCAGAGCTTTCCAGCTCTTTTTTCTGGTGTATTTTCATCTTCTGGTAATTGTTTTACCTCTTCTGGAGGAATCAACTGGAAGATTGCCTGCAATAAAATAAAACATTGGGGTTACATGATAGTCTAACTTATACTTAGAAGTACTTCTTCTTCCTTTCTTCTCTTTATAAGGGGTGAAACAGAATGGTACCTAGATTTGTCCTGCTGTCCTCAGCCAAACCTCTCCACTCTCCAACCACTCCTACCTTTGTGATATCCCTCCTCACACAAACTTTCTATCTCAGCCACGGTCTACATCTTTTTCTCCTACCTTACTCACTCAACCTATCTGCTTTCTTTGCTATTCAAAACATATCTTGACAACAGCGATGTCAGGATTGGCAAAGATCTGGACAAACAAAGATGTGACAAAACAATCCAAAAGAGGAGGCTGGTGAATGATCTGGTATTTCCAGTTGCAATGTATGGATGTTAGCCTGGACAGTGAAAAAGAAAGAAAGGAAGAAGATTGACAAAAAGAAAGAAAGGAAGAAGAATAACAAACAAATCAGTGCTTGAAGAGATTAGAGCACCATGTACATTAGAAGGGCTGATGCAAAAACAGTCACACTTGGACAAATCACATGTACAGAAAATTTAAGTCTGGAGAAATCAACAATGCCGGGTATGGTTGAGGGAAGAAGAGGACGAGGCAGACCTTGTATGTGTTGGATGAATGCATGGCATAAAGGATGCAACCCCAGCTTCGGGAAGCAGTGCAGGATAGGAATGTTAAATGGAGAAATCTGATTATGAATGTCACCAGAAGTCGACCACGACTTGATAGAACGATATTACTACGTAAGGTTCAAGGTGGAGCTTGTACACAAATCAAATGCAGGACAAAGACATTGATATAGTCTGCAACAGTTTAAAAAAAAACCTGTTGGTCTCTTGTTAGGGGAGTATAGTAGCATTTTTTAAATTGTGCGTGTAAGTATTCGCCTTTAAAAAAACGAAAAGAATGTACTGTACGTAGTGTGTTCAAAAAGTATCCGACCTTTATTTTTCGTGCGTAAAAAAAAAGAAGCTAGGGAGGCGTTGATTGGTGCACGTATGTAGGCGATCCTAATGCGCACGCGTGAATTTTTTCCCACCTACAGAAGCTGTCATTCGACGGAAGACCGCTGATGAGTGAGGACATGTAAGTGAGCGCCGTCGGATTTTCGTTTTTGACAAAATGACGGAAAAACTTGAACAACGCTACTGCATCAAATTTTGTGTTTTTTGGCCTCGGGGATGTTGGATGCTTCCATTGTGATGACTGCAACTTGGTTTCTGGGTCGTACCCATAAACCCAGGACTCATCGCCAGTGATCACTGTGTTGAGGAAGCTGGGATCGCTGTTCACAGTCTCCAGCATGTCCTGTGCGATCTCCAAACGGAGTTGCTTCTGCTCAATCGTTAGCAGCTTTGGTACGAACTTCGCTGAGATTCTCCTGAAGCCCAAATCCTCCTTCATAATGGAATGAACGGTGTTGAATCTTGCGGATCGTTTCCACTTGGGAATCGCCAAGCTTTACACAAAATTTGATGCAGTAGCGTTGTTCAAGTTTTTCCGTCATTTTGTCAAAAACGAAAATCCGACGGCGCCCACTTACATGTCCTCACTCATCGGCGGTCTGCCGTCGAATGACAGCTTCTGCAGGTGGGAAAAAATTCACGCGTGCGCATTAGGATCGCCTACATACGTGCACCAATCAACGCCTCCCTAGCTTCTTGTTTTTTACGCACGAAAAATAAAGGTCGGATACTTTTTGAACACAGTATTGTCCTGTCACCAGCGATTAAGACCGCATGGGTGACAGATAACCTAACCCTAATAAATGGCGGTATTTTTGTCACGCGCGGAATGAAGGAAGGCGAAGCGTTTACTTAAACGGAGCACACGGGTTTATTCCGAAACCACAAACAAGTAAACACGACAAGGAAAATTCAACAAATATGATTTAATGAAAATAAAGCAGGGGGTTAAATAAATATTAAGGTAACCTAAAACTCGAACTGAGGTACCTCCACACAAGGACTCAAAAACGACAGACAAGGGGAGAGAGAAAAAAATATATTCCTTTTTATAGTGCACTTAGCTCATTGTCCCAGTGAGTACTTTGGTGAGGTCAGCAGTGGTGGCCAAGTTCAATGCTTCCCGCGTTTGAGCGCCCAATATGGCGCCGGTCGACGGCGAGAGCGCACAAAGCTGTGAAGCAGGCAGCCAAGATGTCCTCCTCTCGATTCCTGGCCAGCAAGCACCATGCAGCGCCCAGCTCCCCGAAGAGCACCACAGCTGTGAAAATCTCCTCACTCTGATTTCTCAAAAGCTCCCCTCCAAAAACGCACAAAATGGCCAAGCTCCTTTACCAGCCCCAGAGACGCACCCTTCTTCTTCTCTCAAAGCTTCTCTATGATGTCACACCGACCAATGGCAAATCTCCTTCCAAATCACCCCATGGTCCTCTCGGCCAATCATGACATTCAGGGGCGTGGCCTGCCGGCTCTTTCTTCCTCGCCCATCGTACCACTCTGGGGGCATGGCCTTTTTCCTTATTAGGTCCATTGGGTGGGGCTTAGTGTCTGGCAACCTGCCTGGCATGCAGTGGACGGTTGTTGTGGTTTAATGGAGATTTTTATGGCCGGCTTTGTCAGCAAAAAGTAAAGGGAAAAAAATCACAGAAGGAATATCATGTACTGGGGAAAACTAACCTTAATCCCTAACTAATTATCACTGCTTCACCTCTCGTGTGAAAACACATAAACAATCTTAAGCTACAGTTTCCCTAGTTAAGTACATTGAGATTTTTCCTATGCGTCCACGGTCCATGCTATAATTATACAGTCCAACCTTTACTATGAGATTCCTTCATCTATCCCCACCAACGTAACAAAATATATATTTATATAATAAAACAGTACTATACGTTTTCTAGAAATGAAGGAAGAACTGGAGAAATCGAAATAACTTAAATATATGTGCAGACATACATCACATGGACGTCACACGTCACCATATGGAGGCCGTCCCCAAATCGTTTCAGGTATCGTCTCCAGCGTGCGTTAAAGCAAACAAATTTATATCTCCCGTTTGTTATCCGAGCTGTTTTTATTGGTTTTAGTCTATAAAATATGTCATAAAATGAAAATTGTTGTTCCTTTTATTTTGTCGAAAAGACGCACCAATCAATTAGTTTCCGGGAAAACATGGCGGCCTGCATGGCTATGTGTGTCATCACTGATGACGTATTCGACACGATTTCCAAACTCGATGGGTATAGTTTATTCTTCATTTTGGTTATTTCTGTTACGTATACACGTTATGTTTGGAACAAACTTTTCATTCGTTATAACCAATTTTTTAAAATTCTTATATGCTAATAGCCGGCGAAGCCGGTGTTGTCAATGAACGCGTACGTATTATGTTGAAAACCTGATTATGCCTTGGCTCGAGAATTCCGAAGCGCAGTGGAGGCCGCCATCTTGCGGATGCGGAAGTATGCATAACAAATTTAAAACGTTCATTAGGAGTTTCTTTCACCCGTCATTGTTTGATTCACCAGCTTATGCACCTCCAATGTATTATTAAAATACTTTAAGACCAACATCGGCCCGCACGGGCCTGGTTATCTTCAACGAAACGCGTCACCAAACACCGGACCCAATGAGAGTCGAGCATTTGCAAAAATATTTCTAAAATGAAATCACTCAATGGTGGCCGCCATCGACCGGATGCGGAAGTTTGCATAAAACAATTGCGAAAGAGTTCAATAGGAGTTTGTTTCACCCGTCGTTCTTTGATTCACAATCTAATGAACCTCTAATTAGTAATTAAAATACGTTAAGACCAACCTCGTTATCTTCAACGAAAATCGTCATCAAACACCAGAACCAATGAGATTCGAGCATTTGAAAAAATATTTTTTTAAAGCTTATTACGCGTTTCGGAGGGTGAAAACGGCGTCAAATATTCTAATATTGACGAAGAATTATTTTTTAGAAATCTCGCGGCCGTCGGGGATAGTTTTTCACGGCCAGAAATACGGTATAAGCAGTTTACATATTTAGTTTAGAAATACGGATAGTTTTTCACGGCCGGAAATATCCGAAGTTGAGACGGAATTCACCGAATTAATCACTGCAAGCTAATAGTCAGGTTCACTATGTTAACAAATATAATTTCTTTCAAAAATTTGGGATTAGCAAACCTGTACATTTTTGGAATCTTCAGAGCATGGAGAATCTGAAAATCAATGTTGGCATTTGCACAGACACCTGCATGGCCGCCATTTTGGATTTTGAAAATGGCCACCATAAAATACATATTTTGCGCGATCTCGGCTTCTAGTCAACCTAGAGACTTAATTAAATATGCTAATCCTATGTTTTCTGGGTCAAGGAATCCAATAAAGGCCTCAAAATAGTGCTCAGGATTATAGAAAAGTAACAAACAAAGGTAATTGAAAACCATTGTCTTTATATTTGTGATATAACTGTATTACATAATACATGATATTGCAAGTCCTTTGAAGTTATAGGTTTTTATAGGAAGTTATAGGTAGTATCAGATTGAACTATAAGTCCTATACACAGGATCTACGAGGTCTATACCGTTCAGGAATATGCTTTTACAGCTCTTCATCACTGTCCTGAGTGTCATTTTCGCAAAGGTGTCTACGCAAATGTAAACATTAATTTTTGGATTCCTCATGCTCCGAATATTCCAAAAATGTATAGTATTGCTAATCTACCAAAATTTTGAACGAAAGTATATTTGTTAACATAATGAACCTGACTAAGATGTTTGTGTGGTGTGCATCTAAAAGGTGCTAGATTGTCTAAATGGTCCAAAGGGTACATTCCATAGTAGTTAGGGTCTAAGTGGTTGAAAGGGTCTAATCTTTTGCTAATCTACCAAAATTTTGAACGAAAAAACATAGTGAACCTGACTATAACTTCTTCTGGTGGAGGAAGCCGCAGTGCCCGGAGAGAACCAGTCCTGACAGCGACTGAAGTTAGAAGACGACACACATACTGTGAAAACGTATGTTAAGCCCAGTTAAAATTTCTTAAAATAGGCCTTAAGCTAGCACATCGTATCGTTACTTCCTTAAGCTTCTTGTGACATTTATTGTATGCAGGTGTCTGCTCTTCTCTTTTACCAAGTCTTACCAGGTACGGTACCAACTACACCTACCTACTACCAACTACCTAACCTACTGATGCCATGGTGATGGGTAAAATAGTGGCAAGAGGCTTTGGCTTCGCCGGCTCATTGCGGCTTTGCAGTCGGTACTAGTAACTGCGTTTTTTTTTCAGAACAAAAAACTACATTCAATGTTGCATAAGATATCCCACAATGCACTGCATTTGTAAAATTGCAGAATCCATTGACGAAGGCAATTTTTGTGTCGGTGCGAAACAAAAACATATAGCCTACCGTAACCATTCTTTGTTAAAGAAACACAACACTTTCTCATATTAACAAACGGACTGACAATGGAGATGAGGAGATTTGTAGTGTTGCAGCAGCTTCAAGTTCAACATGGAGCACACACACAGTGTGGCACTGAAAATGGGGTTGATATAGCAACAGGTGTGTATACCTGTGTGGATGTGTGGACAGAGGAAACATAAGACATATCCTGGATAGACTGCAAAGTTGGAAAACTCGGGTGTAAAGTGTGTGCGAAAATTGATACTATATCACGAGCGATGCCAAATCCTAAATTATTCATTCTACCACGTGGTACTAAATAAATAAATAAAATTTATATTCTGGTCTTAAAATACAAAGTTTTGTCAGAAAATGGTGGATTGAGGCTACATTGGCATGACCTTTTCCGAGAGAATTCCTAATTGTGAGATTAAGTGGGTGTGAGTGTTATGTTTTTGTTTATCATGGTAAAATGTGCATATTTCATTTATCACTCATTTTAGGGGAACTCAAATGGTTAGTCATGTTAAAACGTGATGTGATGGTAGATCTGCCGATGACGTCACAGCTGACACAATTTTTGCAGAGGTCTGGCACCTCAAACTTTGGCACTACAGCATTGGATATGTGAACTTGTACATTTATTCCTTTCTACAATTGTATGTTATTTAATTAATAAATTCACCCCCACACCTGCTTACACAAAATGATTCAATGTTCGACAGCATTGACATTTTCCACCCTCAGACACATGACGAAACGAAAAAAACACCTGAGCTCTAACCTACGCGCAAAAAGTCAGACATGCTTCCATAAGTACTACAACAAAGAACCACCTTTCGAGGCCATTTTCCCCGCGCAGAGCAGGGGTTGGCCTTTTTTGGGCACCATGGTCCCCTTTTTGAAGCATTGTTTTATGGCTGGATGCCCTTCCTGCCTCTTGCGACACCCAGGGAATTACCAGTGAGCAGGTACTCAATTTGCCAACCTCGGAAGGATGACAGGCTGAGTCAACCCCCCTGACATTAATTCAGCGATCGACCGGGATTCGAACCCAGGATCCTCGGATCCCAAGCCGGCACCCTAACCGCTAAGCCGGCACCCTGACCGCTAAGCCGGCACCCTGACCGCTAAGCCGGCACCCTGACCGCTAAGCCGGCACCCTGACCGCTAAGCCGGCACCCTGACCGCTAAGCCGGCACCCTGACCGCTAAGCCGGCACCCTGACCGCTAAGCCGGCACCCTGACCGCTAAGCCGGCACCCTGACCGCTAAGCCGGCACCCTGACCGCTAAGCCGGCACCCTGACCGCTAAGCCGGCACCCTAACCGCTAAGCCGGCACCCTAACCGCTAAGCCGGCACCCTAACCGCTAAGCCGACACCCTAACCGCTAAGCCGGCACCCTCACCGCTAAGCCGGCACCCTCACCGCTAAGCCGGCACCCTCACCGCTAAGCCGGCACCCTGACCGCTAAGCCGGCACCCTGACCGCAAAGCCGGCACCCTGACCGCAAAGCCGGCACCCTGACCGCTAAGCCGGCACCCTGACCGCTAAGCCGGCACCCTGACCGCTAAGCCGGCACCCTGACCGCTAAGCCGGCACCCAGACCGCTAAGCCGGCACCCTGACCGCTAAGCCGGCACCCTGACCGCTAAGCCGGCACCCTAACCGCTAAACCGGCACCCTAACCGCTAAACCGGCACCCTAACCGCTAAACCGGCACCCCAACCGCTAAACCGGCACCCCAACCGCTAAACCGGCACCCCAACCGCTAAACCGGCACCCCAACCGCTAAACCGGCACCCTAACCGCTAAACCGGCACCCCAACCGCTAAACCGGCACCCCAACCGCTAAACCGGCACCCCAACCGCTAAACCGGCACCCCAACCGCTAAACCGGCACCCTAACCGCTAAGCCAGCACCAGGCTGTCCATAAGTACAGTTTATGATTTGTATCCACTGATAGGTCGGATGTGGAGTCGGACCTGACCCAAAATATAATCGGCTTGTTCTTGTCACCGAACCAACTCATCCACCAAGTTTTGTCATACTTTATCCACAACTTTTTGAAATATATTATATGTCGCTTTTTGCCCAATCTCTGAATAGTGAAGAATCACTTCAAAATTTATAATTCTCATATCCGAATCCATATTCAGATCTTCACCAAAATCGAATCGATTCAGTCTTGTCAGACACACAACCGGTCCACCAAGTTTCGTCCAAATCCGTCCACAACTTTTTTATATATCCTTCTATGTATCGTTTTTGGCACAATCATTGAATGGTGAAGAATCAAAAAAAAAAAATTCTAGTAACCGGATCTTCATTAAAATCGAATCAATTCGTCTATATATTTTTCACGCACCCAACCTGTCCACAACGTTTTGAGATATCCTGTTCACCGACACCCAGATATATATAGGGGTGACAGCATAACGTCGCCCACCTTTGGTGGAGGAGGTAACAATATGGTGCAATACATGGAATCTTTAAAGTGCCGTACCTTGACAATGTCCAAAAGCTCAACTTTGTCAATGGAGCCGTTTCCATCAATGTCATAAAGCGAGAATATCCATTCCAACTTGAGCTCCATCCTTCCAGAGGAGGTGAGATGAAGGGCAATGACATATTCTTTGAAGTCAAGCGTGCCATCGCCATTTTTATCGAAGGAGCGAAACACGTGCTGTGCGTACATCTTAGCATCCGCTTCGGGGAAAAAATCACTGTATATATTCTCAAACTTCCCACGAGAAATCCGACCATTCGGACATTGTTTGATGAATGTCTGGTACCATTTGGTTAGCTCATCTTCTGTGAAACTTGTGTTCAGTTTGATGTCTTCAAGCAACTCCTTTGATAATGTTCCACTCTTTGTGTTGCCCATGGCGACAATTGGGTGAGCACAATGGAAAGCCCGTTGGCAGATCTCGAGAGTCGAGGTCCATTTATATGCCCAATGCTTGACAGCTGCAACAGCTACTTTGTAATAAGTAGATTTAAAATCTAAGAGGATTCCACGTGCAAATCAAGACAGATTCAAACGTTAAGAGGATTTCTTGCGTATATCACTAGCCTGTCATATGGATGATTAGAGAATACTGTATTTTTCAAGAAGAATGTGTTTATGCACAAACATTTCTCTGAAAACCATACAGTACCCAGGTTTGGCTAAATAAAATGAATCTCAGAAACATCACTGAACAATAAGGTCCATATATTTATTGCATCGGCAAATATGGCGAATATTTAAATATATCCTTTAATTTTAAACGATGATATTAATTATGGTAGGTGTGGGAATTTCTTTTCAAAACCATATATTCATAATCATTCCAAAAGTCAGTTATAGATGTCAGTTCAGACATATATTCCCTGCTCCAGATGTCAGTTATAGTCACGTCAGTTGTATTCATCTCTTAAACACACACACACACACACACACACACAAACACACACACACACACACACACACACATATATATATATATATATATTGTTATGAATTTTGGGGTAGAGTGATATATAGATTCAGGTAGATCCCTCTTATCAGTCTCCCTCTTCCAAATCCTGGTGGCGTCTGGTCAAATCTGTTTCTGGTGTTTGTTCCCCCTCCATCCCCTCCCTAACCTCAAACGGCTACACGGCTGACTCCGCACGTGAAAAAGCTGAATGCCTCACCTCTGTGTTTGCCTCTAAATCTTGTGTCCCAAACCCATCCCTCTCTGTACCCACCGTACCAAGTCGTACCCAGCTGCTCCTGGACTCTGTGTCCTTTCCTCCTGACAAGGTGGAAAAGTTTCTGTCAACCCTCGAATCTGATTCTGCAACTGGACCTAACGGCATCAGCCCACGGGTCCTAAAATCCTGTTCTTCCGCTCTTTCACTCCCTCTCTCTGTTCTCTTCATCCTCTCTTTTGCTCAAGGTCATCTGCCATCTGCTTGGAAATCAGCCAACATCACCGCTTTGCAAAAAAAAGGTGCAAAAACAGATCCTAGCAACTACAGACCAATCAGCCTTTTCCCAATTATCAGCAAAGTCATGGAATCCATCATTGCTTCAGATATGAAATCTTTCCTCTTCTCCAATGGCTTGATCTCTGATCATCAATTTGCTTTCAGACCTGGTCACTCGACTCTGGACATGCTCCTTCTGCTTTCTCAACAATGGATGGAGGTCCTCAATGCCAAACAGGAAATTGGAGCTGTCTCCCTTGACATATCACGTGCCTTCAATACGGTCTGGCACCCCGCGCTGCTCACCAAACTCTCCTCCTTTGGTATCCATGGAAATCTCCATGCATGGCTGGTGGACTTTCTCTCTAGTCATAGTCAACGTGTGGCCCTGAATGGGTTTCTCTCATCTCCTCTTCCTGTTCAGGCTGGAGTTCCCCAAGGCAGTGTTATGGGCCCTGTGCTTTTTCTGGTCTTCATCAATGATCTCTCTGACTCTCTTGAAAATCCTCTCTATCTCTTTGCTGATGACTCCACTCTCTGTCGCTCCATTCCTCATCCCTCAGATCGGCAGTCTGCAGCCTCCTCACTCTCTGCAGACCTGGACAAAATCACAGACTGGGCAAACAAGTGGAACATGTCTTTCAATCCTGACAAATCTCACACTCTTACGATGTCTCTCCGAAAAGACCGACTGGACAACCTTCCCATCCACTTTCTGAATAATCCTCTCCAAGAAGTTCTGTCACTCAAGCTTTTGGTTCTCACTATCTGCCATGATCTTTCCTGGGAAAACCACATTTCAAATCTGGCCTCCAAAGCCAGTCGCCGACTGGGCATCCTCCGTCGTGCGAAGTCCTTCCTTGGCACACCTGAGCTCCTCACCACATACAAGGCTTTCATCCGCAGCTCAATGGAATACTGCTCTCCCCTCTGGGCTGGTGCTCCTACCTCACACCTAGCTCGTCTTCACGCTGTTGAAACCAAAGCGTTCAGAATCATTGGAATCTCCCGCGATGAAGCTAACTCCAAGGGCCTTTCACTCACTCACCGCAGGCAGGTTGGTGGTCTTTCCATCTTCTACCGACTCCTCTCTGGCGTTGCCCCCCCAGCTTTCTCTGGGCTCTGTCCCCCAAATATTCCTACAGGTCGCACAAGATCTGCCTGCAACCCTCTTATGGTTAAACTGCCAAAATCAAGACGCTCTGCTCACCTTCACTCCTTCATTCCTCTTTTCTCCCGCCTCTGGAACAAACTCCCTCACTCTCTTCAATCCCACTCCACCCTCCAGGTCTTTAAAACAGCTGTTCACCACCATCTCTTATCTTCCCCCATCCAAAACCATGATCTTTTCTAACCCCGCTAATTTCACCCCAAATCCACTTTTTTTAAATACCAACTTCTGTCCTGGAAGTCCTTGGTGTCCTTGTGTTTTGTACTTCTCCCAGCCCCCCCCCCCCCTTTACCACGCATCCTCCCCCCAAGCCCTCTCCCTCCCACACATCTCCTTGCTCTCATATGTTGTGTTTGTGTGCTTCCCCCTTCTCTCCCCATCTTGTCTTCCGCTCCCTCTTTTTATATATTTTGTTTGTCTGGGAAATTTGTTTGTGAAATAAATGTTGGCTCTTTCACGAGCCTCGATTCAGTATACAAAAAAAAAAAGAAAAAAAAAAGAAGAAGATCTGTTCAGGTAGTGTGCTCCGATTATCATGATAGGGAACCCCACATGTAATAAGTTTGTTTTAGGCGGTTTGTTCGCATAAGTGTATCTTTGTTGTCATATGAGGATGGCCTTGTGCTAATTATCATAGGGATTATGATAATTCCCCTGTGTGTGAGACCTTGTGATTTATCCTTCATCCCGTATGGCAACGCACATAGACACTAGGCAGGCCCAAAAGTACCCCACACACTAATGAAATCCCCCCCCCCCACCCCCCCTCGCACAATAAAACTCACCGGAAGCCAGTTCAGGGCATTGCCGATGGAACCGCAGCCAGCTACATCACCAACTTGTACAGCAACACACATCGCTCAGGCAGGCCGGGAGCCACGCCCAGAAGGACTCGCTATTGGGCAGGAGTCGACCAATGAAAGGCCAGAGTAAGGAAGGACTTGTGATTGGCCAGGGACGGAGCAAGAAGCGACCCGCTGATTGGTGGAAGGAAGCGACGTACTGATTGGCCACCGACCGATGGCATGAGAGAGAAGTGACGCGGCCATTGGTGGAGAACTGAGCCTGTGGTGTTGGCCGGCAGGGATTGGTGGAGAGAGGCGGAGGACGTCACGAGGGATTGATAAAAAGTGGAGAGAGACCGACATTTTCCTCTTTTGTTCTGGACCTTCCCTCTTGTCCTGGACTGGCCCTCTTGCCTTCTCTGTCGCTTGGACCTCGCGCATTCCTCTGCCATCGACTCTCTCCTCTTGGTTACGGACATTGGCGAGCGATGGGGTGCGGGACTTGACGTACAGCCGGAACGAGGGGAGCTGCAGATCGTTCGCTCACTCAGTAACCATGTCCTTCACTCGCACTCTCACGCAACAAGAAGGACCCTTGCTCATTACATGGCAACAGCAGCTGCCGCTCCGCCTCCGCACGCTTTATCTGTCCAAAATACCACGTCTCGGCCTCCATGCTCCCCACCGGTGCCAGGAAGTTAGAAGGCATGTAACCCTCCCTGGGAGACCCGGGAGGTCCCAGGTGCAGCAGTCGTGCGAACCACCAGTCGCCGCGACCCGAGACCAGCACATCAAGCTCATCCCCTCGGGAGAAGCTCTCCGTGCATGCCGAGTAATCGAACAGTAGCGCAGCCCCGAGGGGCGCAGACCTGCACACTTTCCTTCCGCGCTTGTATCGGGAAATCCGCATATTTGAACTGAACGCCTTTGGAGTTAAAGCTAGCTTTGGCTATCCGTGATTTTCCAGTTTTCACCGAGGGGAATCACGCGACGATATGTATATATATATATATATATATATATATATATATATATATATATATATATATATATACTAAAATATAATATATTCAGATAAAACCTAACCATATAATATTACGAGCTTGGCTCGGCTCACGTCGTCAGAGGAAACTACAGACGGAAGCCTCTCCTCAGTGAAACACACATGAAAGCCCGCTTGAAGTTTGCAAAAAAGCACCGAAAGGACTCTCAGACTGTGAGAAACAAGATTCTGTGGTCTGATGAAACCAAGATTGAACTGTTTGGCTTCCGTCTGGCCACTCTGCCATAAAGCCCAGATCGGTGGAGTGTTGCAGTGATGGTTGTCCTTCTGGAAGTTTCTCCCATCTCCACACAGGATCTCTGGAGCTCAGCCAGAGTGACCAGCGGGTTCTCGGTCACCTCTCTTACCAAGGCCCTTCTCCCCAGATTGCTCAGTTTGGCCGGGCGGCCAGCTCGAGGAAGAGTCCAGGTTGTTCCAAACTTCTTCCATTTAAGAATTATGGAGGCCACTGTGCTCTTGGGAACCTTCAATGCAGCAGAAATGTTTTTGTAGGCTTCCCCATTTCTGTGCCTCGACACAATCCTGTCTCTGCGCTCTGCAGGCAGTTCCTTCGACCGCATGGCTTGGTTTTTGCTCTGATATGCATTGTCAGCTATGAGACCTTATATAGACAGGTGTGTGCCTTTCCAAATCATGTCCAATCAATTGAATTTACCACAGGTGGACTCCAATCAAGGTGTAGAAACATCTCAAAGATGATCAAGAGAAATGGGAGGCACCTGAGCTAAATTTAAAGTGTCATAGCAAAGGGTCTGAATACTTATGTCACTGTGATATTTCGGGTTTTTTCTTTTTAATAAATTTGCAAAACTTTCAAAAGCCTGTTTTGTCTTTGTCATTATCGGGTATTGAGTGTAGATTGATGAGGGAAAAAATGAATTTAATCGATTTCAGCATAAGGCTGCAACATAACAAAATGTGAAAAAAGTGAAGGGGTCTGAATACTTTCTGAATGCACTGTATAAACTGTCAGCCTGGTGTTTCACAAGCACGGTGATTTTTCAATGTCTTGTCGTCTCTCGAATGGACGTTAAATTGGGAGTTCCATTAAATTGGGGGCTCTGTCTGTGGACGTTAAATATAACACAGTGTCCTTTGGAAAGTATAACGGAGCTATCCCCAGCATCTTCGCAAAATCCCAAATTCCTGCTCTGACGCATTGGGAGCACTGCATCAGCATTACTGTCGTGCTCCCAGCAATGATGCAACCAACAGCAATAGGATGCAAGTGAGAGGAGAAAAGGAGGATCCTTCTTATTCTATATTTCAGTGGAGGAATGATCTGTGAAGTCGACAGAAAGAGAGAGAGGGAGCAGGAGTAAGGGAGAGAAGAAGAAGAACCACCTCAGGAGGCCATTTTTCCCTGCAGGGCAGGGGTTGGCCTTTTTTGGGCACGGTGGTCCCCTTGGTGAAGCAATGTTTTACGGCATTTTAAAGATGCCCTTCCTGCCGCCAATCCTGTTAGTCGCCTCTTGCGACACACAGGGAATTACAAGTGAATTGGTACTCAATTTGCCGAGCTCAGAAGGATGACAGGCTGAGTCAACCCCCCTGGTGTTAATTCAGCGATTGACCGGGATTCAAACCCAGGATCCTCGGATCCCAAGCCTAACCGCTAAGCCAACACCAGGCTTGGAGAAAGGGAGGGAGATGGCAATTATTAATTTAATATTCAGGGCAGACTTTTTAGAGGCTGAAATGTAAGTATGCCCCCTCATTTCCTCTCCTTTGCTATACGAATATATATATATATATATATGTATATATATATATATATATATATTGTTACGGATCTCAGAGATGGCACTCCCCTTAGAAAGGGGGGGGGGGGGGTTAATCCCCTTGGCCTGTTAAGCTGGCCGTCTCTAGTCCTGGTACTTGTAACACTCCTTTGCGGGGTGGAATTGATCATGGTTATTGGTCAAGGTGTTCTCCCGAATACCTTTACCAATCCCTCCGCAAAACAGGGAGACAAGTACCGCTCGAACCACGGACAAGATGGTATTGGCCGAGCGGTTTAGCAATCCGCGATTTGAGCCGTTAGCAATTGACTAACCCGATTCCGAGTGTTGGCCAAATCGTGCCACAGGTACTCAATGGGAAGAAGGGACTAAAGCGATCGGGGGAAAGAAGAAGCCAAAGTAAGGAATACCAGACATTTATTAATTATGTACAAAACCAAAGAACCAAAGAAGAAACGAAAGTAATATACAGAAGAAGAATAAGAAGACACAGGGCAGCCTTAAGCAGTCTTTTATTACCCCCAGGACAAACAAACAGGACAGACAAACAGACTTACATGAAAGGGGAATAGCAGGCAGGAATGACTGGACGAAGGGATGAGAAGGCCCAGGCAGACAGTAGGCGTTGAGGTCCGGCTCCAGGAGTCGACTCGCGTCGTGGCAGGAAAACCCTGGGAGGCAGCGAGTGCATATCATTCACCGCGAGCGGACGTTGCATATAGCGATGGGACTGGGATGCTCCGTCTTCTCACGCGCCTCTCTCAAGCAACTCTGGAACCCTCTCACTCAACTCGTACCTTCTCACCTGACTCTCTCTCGCAACTCTTGAACCCTCTCACTCTACTGGTACCTTCTCACCCAACTGGCCAAGCAGTCCCTCGTAGCCGCTTTAATTGCTTGTGTTGGAATCAATGCACGCTCCATAGAGCCACGCCCACGATGGTCTTTCGTCAGCCCTGGTTGGCTGGTGGGGGCTCGCTGGCCCCGCCACGGGTGGTGCGTCGGCGTGCCATGCCCGTGATCTGGCGACTCTGCCCCCTTCTTCCTCGGCTTGACCGCATGGCTAATGGCAGCTGGGGCGAGCGCTGAGGCGGCTGCGGCTGGCAGAGGCGCGTACCACAATTGGTTGGAGAGGGACGTCACAAAATGAACGGAATAGGGCCTATCTTATTTGATTAATGCAATGCAGATTCAACTACTGGGAACAGATCCTTAACTGAAACATATAATAATGAAATAACTAGGGAGAGGTCCTATGGTTCGCTACGTGTTGTACATGGACTAACTAGGGTGCGATCTTTAACAAGCCAATTGGTGGGGATATTTACAGGCGAACATTTATAAGGGAAACATTTACTAAAATTTACTAGTGAAGGTTCTAAAAACCGTAACAATATATATATTGTTATGTTTGTGGGGGTAGGGATACTTTAGTCAAGGTAGATTGCTATAGGTAGGTGCTCCGAATGTCGTGTAGAGACATTGATGTAATAAGTACTTGTTCAGACCATGTGTTTGGATTAAGCTTGTATCTTCATCTCCATTACGAGGAATGGGGCATGTTAACTCGTATAGGGATTATGTTTATTCCCCTGTTCGTCAAACCTCAGTGATTTACATCCTTTGGCTCTTTTGCCACTGCACAATAGACACTCGTGAGAAATGCCCATTTATTGCACTAAATACACCCTAATAACAATAAAAACCATTCAGAAGCCAGTCTGGTACACTGCCGATAGCACCGTGGCGGCTGCATCGCCACAAAGACAAGCAGGCCAAGAGCCATGCCCAGAAGGGCCGTGATTGGGTGAGAGATATTGATTTACAGGCAGACTGCACCATGAAGGCAGACTGCGCGTTGATTGGAGGAGAAGCACCAATGACGTCAGAGGTTGGCGAAGAAAAGGACGCGCAGACCGACATCTTGAGAGTACAACCTTGGTATTGGACTTTGGTGGAAGACGGCTGTGCGCGGACATTCTTCTCCTCATTGGATTTCATCGCGGTGGCCGTGTTCCGAGATCTTGCAGTGTTGGTTGGGACGAGGCGGAAGTGCTGTGTTTGATTGACGCGTTTGAGAAGCAAGCTGCGCGCCTGCTGCTCGCGACGGTCAGTGAGGCCGGATTCGCGCCAATAGGACGGCTTGGTAAAAGAGGCAGAGTGCCAAGAACAATGAGCTGCGGTTTCTGTGCTGAATTCGTGAGGACGGGCACGGCTGGGTAGCGGACTGCACGCCTGCTCGTTTGCCTCACATGGGAGGCCTTCGTCGAGGTCTAGCGAACAAGGGTGCGTTGAGGCCTTCTTCCCGACAAGGCAGAAGCCACGTCTGGACTGCACGCTCAGGGCCTGACGATTGCTGATGCCGCACCGAGCGAGTTGAGCTAAGTGCCACGATAAACCACACGTTTTTATTTTCCAACGTTCTTTTATCCCTTCGTCAATGTTTAAGTCTGGTGTGAAGGATCCTTTAGGAACTTAGTTTTACCGTTGCGTTTTCTTGTTATCGGCATCCGTTTTAATAAACTTTCATTATTTTCTGTACATTTAAAACCCCGGGTTTTGTTTGAGTTTATTTTCCGCAGGTTTGAGACTGCCCGGCGGGATTGCTCAGGTAAAAGCTTCAGCCTCCCCTTCTTCTTTCTTCCTCCCGCGCATATATAGTGAAATCCGCTATTTGAACTGAACGCCTTTGGAGTTAAAGCTGGCTTTGGCTATCCGTGATCCCTGTGGTGTTCACCAAGGGGAATCACATGACAATATATACAGTCACTGAAAAAGTAAGTACACCCCGTGTAAAGTTTTGACTTTTTCAACATATTTCAACATACAGCTATTTGATCTTCATTTCAACAATATTGATAGATAAAGGTGATATAATATAACAAATATAATGAAACATTACATTTTGTAGTCCATTGTATAATTTAAATAAACATAAATGCAAATTTCACATGTGGAAAAAGTAAGTACACCCTTGGCTCTAATAGGTGTTATTGCCCTCTTTGGCAGAAACAACCTCAAGTAGGCGTTTCTTTTACTGTCTACCAGTCTCTGACATCGACTGGGAGAAATTATTTCCGACTCCTCCATGCAGAATTCTTTCAGCTGTGCGATGTTTGAGGGGTTTCTTGCATGCACAGCTCGTTTCAAATCCCCCCACAACATCTCGATGGGATTTAGATCTGGGCTTTGACTTGGCCATTCCAGAACCCTCCATTTCTTTCTCTTCAGCCATTCCTTGGTGGATTTACTGGTATGTTTTGGGTCATTGTCATGTTGCAAGGTCCACATTCAGTTGAGCTTCAACTTTCCAACAGATGGACTCACATTATCCTCAAGCACCCTCTGGTACAATGAAGAATTCATAGTGGATTCTATGATGGTGAGCTGTCCAGGCCCTGATGCAGCAAAGCTGCCCCAAAAAATAGTATTTCCACCACCATGCTTTACAGTTGGTATCAGGTTCTTGTGGTCAAATGCTGTCTTTGGTTTTCGCCAAACATGTCTTCTGGTACTGTGGCCAAATAGCTCTACCTTTGACTCATCTGTCCAGAGCACATTGTTCCAGAAGTGCTGGTCTTTGCCTAGGTGTTCATTGGCAAACTTTAGTCTTGCCCTAATGTTCTTTCTGGACAGCAAAGGTTTCCTCCTGGCACACCTCCCATGTAGATCAAATTTGTGCAGCCTCTTTCTCATGGTAGACTCGTGCACTTTGACATCAACAGTGGCAAGAGCTACCTGTATGTCCCTTGATGACATTCTGGGGTTCTTAGAGACTCTTTCAGCATCTTGCGGTTTGCTTTCGGGCTGAACTTGCTGGAGCGGTCTGGCCTGAATAAGTTGGCAGTTGTTTGGAATCTTCTCCACTTGAAGATGCTCTTCCAGACAGTCGAATGATTGATTTCAGATTGTTTGGGGATCTTTTAAAATCCCTTCCCAGACTCGTAGGCATCTATAACCTTCTTTCTGAAGGCCTCAGAGAGCTCTTTTGATCTAGGCATGGTGACGCTGCACACTTCAACAACAAAGAGCAAACCAAACTAAATGTCTGAGGTTTAAATAAGACAGGTTCCTCCAAGATCCTCTCCAAAGATGTTCTAATCATTTGCACCTGAGCTGGTGCACCTGATTCTAATTTTAGGTATTTGAAGTAGTGATAAATGTAGGGGTGTACTTACTTTTTCCACATGCGAAATTTGCATTTATGTTTATTTAAATTATACAATGGACTACAAAATGTAAATGTTTCATGATATTTGTTATATTATATCACGTTATCTATCAATATTGTTGAAATGAAGATCAAATAGCTGTATGTTGAAATGTGTTGAAAAAGTCAAAACTTTGAATGGGATGTACTTACTTTTTCACGTGACTGTATATATATATATATATATATATATATATATATATATATATATATATATATATATATATATATATATATATATATATATATATATATATATATATATATATATATATATATATATACATATATACATATATACATATATACAGTATATATATATATATATATATATATATATATATATATATATATATACATATATACAGTATATATATATATATATATATATATATATATATATATATATATATATATATATATATATATATATATATATATATACAGACTTGGCATTTAATATGGAATATTTTTTTGTGGGGGTGAACTTACTTTTCAAGATGTCTTAGAACCAAAAGTTCATTGGAATTATGTTGAAATTATTCTAGATTTTGTTAATGTGACCTTTAAAAGAAACAAAAACCACATTTGACATTTCGAAATAAATAAATTGATCCTTGAAAGTGATGTAAACTGACATCGAACTCAATTCATGGACAGTACTGTGTTAAACTTCTGTACGTTTTCCAGAAGTATTTCTTTATTTTGCACATTAGCCCAATTTTTTTTTAACAAAAACAAAAGTTAAATTACGACTGGGATTACGGACAGTAAAATTTCAGTTCAGTACTTCGTGTAACCCCCACGAGCATTCAGCAGAGCACGTACACGTTGAGGCATGCTGTTCACGATATTTGCCAAGGTTTGGACAGGAATCGCTTGCCATGCAGTGACAATAGCCTGCTGAAATTCACGCACAGAGGTCGGCTGCTGGTCCAAGTGGTCGATTTGACGCGATAATTCTGCCCAAAAGTTCTCTATCGGATTCATATCCGGGGACATGGCAGGCCACTCCATATGCTCTACACCACGGTCAGCAAGAAAGTGTTGGATCATGCGAGCACGATGAGGCCGTGCATTGTCATCTTGGAAGACAAAGTTTCCTCGAAAGGCTGCACGAGCAAATGGAAGCAATGTTTCTTCCAGAATGGCCCTGTACTTGAACTGGTTCAGGTTTCCATTCAGAACAACCAGGTCAGTTTTGCCCCCTGCATGAAAAGCAGCCCAAACAGTCACCCCACCACCTCCAGCTTGGACTCTTGGCACTATACAGTCTTCGTTGTAGGCTTCATGCACTTGTCTGTGCACTCTGATGCGGCCATCTTGACGATAGACCAGAAATCTGGACTTGTCACTGAAGATCACGTGATTCCAGTGTCCTGGCTGCCATTGACGGTGCTCTCTGGCCCACTGCAATCAGCGCTGGCAGTGTTGTCTGGTCACGCGTGGCTTTCTCAGGGGACGCCTGGCACGATAGCCTGCTTGAACCAGTCGATTGTTGACGAGCCTTCTGGATACAGGCACATTTGTCAGTTGCTGCCACTCAGCCCTAAGCCGATTAGCTGACTTGGTACGGCCATTGCGGACTAACCGGTGCAGCTGGCGATCATCCCTCCTTGTGGTTCTGCGGGGATGTCCTGGCCTCGGTATTGGAGTAGGGACACCCCTCTGAGCATTTCGTTTCAGGATCTTTGACACCTGACCTTGAGTGATGCCATACTGCCGAGCAATAGCACGCTGTTTCATGCCGTAATTTCGTAAAGCCACCACTCCATGACAAACAGCATTGTCGAGTTGACGGACCATCTCCAGAGGAAGCGGCAATACCTTTTGGAGACGTGCAGCAGTTGTTTTCCACTAATACAGAACGCAACAACCCTTGTATACCCGACTGTGAAGCCAATCATCAAATGCACCTGTCCGTACATTTTGCCACGCCACCTCTGATATAATCCTGTTGTTGACTTCTTGCTGCGACAGACAATCAGTGACATGGTTCTTTTTACAAATAAATCAACAAAGTGTAAAAGAAACTCACCAGATTGATATACTGAGTTAAGAAAGTAAACCCAAGTCAAGAAAAAAAAAATATTCCATATTAAATGCCAAGTCTGTATATATATATATATTTATATATATATCTATATATATATCTATATCTATATATATATATATATATATATTTATATATATATATATATTGTTACGGAAACGGAGTACGGCGCTCCCCTTAGCGGGGAGGGGGGGGGGGGGTTAGTCCCCCTTCTATTTGCACTGGCTGTCTCCGATCCTGAAGCTACCCCGCTCCCCCGTGGGGCGGGATTGCCCAAAGTGATTGGTCAAGGGATTCCCGTACACATCCGGCAATCCCTCCACGAGGCAGGTGGGCAACTCCGCTCGAAACCACGGGCAAGATGTTATTTGCCGAGCGGTTTTAGCAGCCCGCGGTTTGAGCCATTTAACAAAGACTAACCCGATTAGAACCGTTGGCCGAAATCGCGCCACAGGTATTCAATGGGGGAAAACACTAAAGTCACCGAATGTGAAGAAGCAAAAGGGGTAAAGAAAGAACACAGGTATTTATTAATTATTTAAACACAACCAAAGCAAGAGAAGAAAAGAAAGTAATTTACAGGGAAAAATAGAAGACACAGTGCAGTTATTAACTTATACAGGCTTACTTATACCCAGGACAGCACGAACAGAACAAACTCACACACACGAATGGGGAATTGAAGCAGGAATTGCTGGAGGGAGAAGATGGTGGGACCACAGGGCTGGAAGGTTTGGCAGGGCACAGCAACAGGTCCGCTCTGGGCTGGAGCGAGCAAAGCGGCAGCAGGCACACGTATCCCCTTTGACGCAGCAGGGCTGGTTTTCGCTTTGACATGCCTCTGGCTCCCTCGATCATCTGCTCGGGGGCTTCCCTCGACGGGTTATATAGCCACGCCCTACCAAGCCATAGCCACACCTTACCAAGCCGTGCCCACCGAGGCCTGGTTGGGTGCAAGGGCTTCCTGGCTCCACCTCCTGATGACGATGGGCAGGCCACGCCCTTCTTCCCTGAGTTGACCGCGTGCGTAATGGAGTTTGGGGTGAAGAAAACAATGCAACGGCAAAGAAAACAGCCCAATGCAACGGTGGCGAACGCCGCCGAAAACAGCCCAATGCAACGGCGACAAACGCCAACTTAAACAGCCCAACTGTTACTGGCACTCCGAAGAGATGATTGGGGAACTGAAAGGGACCTATCTTATTTCATTTGGTGCAATGCAATGTCAACTAGTGGAAAACAGAGCCTTAAACTAATGCACATAATAAAGAAATAACTATAGAGAGGTTCTATGATTGGCTACATGCTTGTACATGGACTAGCTAAGGGGATGACCTTTGACCTTTACCACAAATGGAGGTATTTACAAGAACTATTTACTAGAGGGTCATATTTACAAAGACAGGATTCTCAAATCCGTTACAATATATCTATATATGTATATATATATATGTATATATATATATATATATATATATATATATATATATTGTTGCGAATATGGAATTTGGCCTCCATATCCGCTTGTAAATATTCCCCTATTTCTCCAATACTCCCCAACTTTCCCCAATCCCCCATTCCCTAGTCCCATTGCATGTAAATAACACTCAGTAGAGCCGACCTTCCCCTTATTCCCCCATTAAATGTCGTGCCCAGGTCCACCGCACCACACGTAGACAACTTTCGGACATCTTGCTAGTTATTCTTAATCTATGTCAGTTAAGGACTCGTTTCCATTAATTCTGACTCTTCGTTGCACCAGAATGTGATTATATGGCATCAGTAGTGAGTTTAGGACCTTTCCCATACCTCCTTCCATCTTCTTCCCCAACAATTACAACAACAACAGAGGAGATGGCGGCGGCGCGGGGGAGGATGCGTCCTCACACCGGCTCGATTAGCGCCATTGACCACGCGCTCCACGGGGTTACCACGGAGGGGCTGGCTGTCAGTTCCTCCTCAAGGGCGGAGCCTGGTAACCCCCCGCACCCAATCAGAAGGGCGGACCGATTCCATCTGGGGCGGCGCTAGCGAGCCGAGGGCGTGTCACTCCCCGCCGGATATACGCGGCCACGTAGCGGACGTGACGTCAGATTCGCCCCCAGCTGGAGAAAGAGGTACCTGCGAGCGCTGAGTCAGATGCGCCCCGCCTGAGAAAGAACGTTGCCTGCGATCGCTGAGAGAGAAAGACCCGCCTGAGAAAGAACGTCCCCTCCGAGCGCTGTGACCTCCCCGCATCTTTGGACCGGACTGTACCCTGCTTTGAGCCAAGAGTGCACCTTGAGCCATCGATACCCGCTTTCCTGCCATCAACCCCCGTGTGAGTCAGCCTTGTCCCGTTTACCTGTCGTCTGTCCGGGGTCAATATAAGAGTGTGTCTAAGTGCCTGTCTTCCTGTGATATACCTCTAGCCCCTGTAATCTAACCTTTCCGTACGAATATACTTGAGAATCGAAACATTGGTGTCTGTCATTATAATCCAGCCGTGTGTCTTCTTTTTCCTTTATTGATCCAGCGTAGCGCGGCTCCGTCAACGTCGAGTATAATCGGGTAATTTGTGCGGACACGACGGCCATTCCGCTCGGCCCACCTTAACATCAAAGTCGTGTCTGTAACAATTGGTGTCGAGGAGTGAGATTCGGACCCGGGACTAAATTAGTTAGGCCCAAATTTTGGGAGGGAAAATCGAGCCGGAGCGCGTACGGCGCTCGACCGAATCGATTCGGAGCGCGGTCCCGCGGTTACTGCGCTCGCCGAAATTATAACGAAAAAAAAAAAAATTTGGATTTGTTTTACGAAACTCGAATTTTGCAAGTCGCGCTATGGCGGATCAAGACGGCTGGGGTCCGGTAGGGGAGAGTGAAGCAGGGTCGGTCCAGGACCAAATTGAGACACGTGAGGAGAGCGAAACAGCGAGGGTAGCAAGCACGCAAAATGGCGCCTCGCTGGTCACCGCGCCGGCGACCGTGGCAGCGCCCCCGGTGGATTGGAACTTGTTTTTTATACAAATGAAGGCCCTTATGGCCCAGAATAATGAAGAAATGGCAAACAGAATGGGGAACCAAATGGGGGTAATGAGGGACGAAGCGAGGGCTCAGAGTGAGCAATTGGGGGTAATGAGGGACGAAGCGAGGGGTACCGGTGAGGGGTTAGACAACGGGATAAAAGAAGTGAAAAATGGGTTAATGGGGGTAGAAAATAGAATGGCTGCCCAGGAGAATCAGATAGAGGGAGTGAAAAATGGGTTAGAGGGGTTAGAAAACAGTATGGAAGGCAAATTGAGGGACATGAGGAACCAAGCGGAAAGGGAAGTTAAACAAATGGAGCAGCAGATAGAGGGGGTCAGAATGGGGGTAGAAACGAAATTGGATGCTCACAGGGAGGAAATGGAGCAGATGAGGGTGGCATCTGGGCAGGAGATGCAAGTGATGGGAGAGGAGATCAGAAGAGGAGTGAGTGAGGAGGTCGGAGGAGTGCGCGAGGAGGTGAGGCACTGTAAGGAGCACATGGAGAAGGAGGTGAGAAAGGGGACTGTAAAGTTACAGGGGGGCATAGAGGTCCTGACGCAGGAGGTGGAACAGCTGACGGAGGGACAAAAAGAACTAACGGAGCAGGTTCAAAGGAACACTGCGGTATTAGGAGGGTTAAAAGTGACACAGAAAGAACTAAAAGACGACTTGATAGCGACGAAGAGGGAATGTCAGATGGTACGTGAGGGACTGACAACGAGGTTGGACGAGGTGGTAGAGGTAATGGAGACGAAGGACCGGCAGGTGAGGACGCACATGGAAACGGTCAAGGTAGCCTTGGAGGACGAGCTTGAGGAGACGTACCGGGGAATAAAAGAGGTGAAGCACAAATTAGAAGAAGTGGCAGAAGGGATGAGCGAAATTAAGAAGCGACGGAGAGGGGATAAGAAAGAGATAAAAGAGGAGATAAAAGAATTGGTCCAAAGTCTGTGTTTGGATCGTGATGATGTGCTCATTAACCGGATGAGGGATTCGCAGGTGATGGAGGAGAAGCGAAGAGGAAGAGGACCCGGTGTAAGTGGTGACCAATATGGTCGTGCGTATGATGCGCCAGGGGATTTAAGAAGCTTGGGGGTCGAGATAGACCCGGGTGTTCGTGAGAGGCCGTTGGTGAAGTGTGCGACAGGTCTGGTGGGCGAAAGAGGAGGTGAGCGAGAAAGTCCGACAATGGGGTGTGTGAGGAAAAAGTGTGTGCCAAGGAGTGAGGGTGCTGGCGAGAATGAGTCGGTCGTAGCGTGTGTGCGAGGGAGCACATGGAAGCGCGGTGTGGTGAGTGTTACAGAGGGTGTGACGGGAGAGTGTGTGCAGGAGTGTGCGCGAGAAAGGTGTGTGACGGACAGGTGCATGGGGAAAGAGTGCGCTGTCAAAGGCAAGGAAGAATGCACGCCTGTGGTGAGTGTTGCAGAGGGTGTGACGGGAGAGTGTGCGCAAGAGTGTGCGCGAGAAAGGTGTGTGACGGACAGGTGCATGAGGGAAGAGTGCGCTGTCAGAAGTAAGGAAGAGTGTCCACCTGTGGTGAGTGTTACAGAGGGTGTAACGGGAGAGTGTGCGCGAGAAAGGTGTGTGACGGACAGGTGCATGGGGAAAGAGTGTGCTGTCAAGAGTAAGGGTGAGTGCGTTGTCAAGAATGGAGGTGAGAGTAGTGAGAGTGACAAGGAGAGTGAGTTAGTTGTGACGGGTGAGCGAGGATGTACACCTGGGATGGAAGGATGCACACCTGGAATGGTAGAGCGTGAGTGGGAATGCACGCTGGAGTTGGTGGTGAGGCACATGGTTGGGTGTGCGAATGAGGGCACACCTGTGATTGTCACAGAGGAGGTGACCGAGGAGGGGGCGCGAAGCGGTGTATTGGTGAGGTGTGCGAGCAACGAATGTGTGCCAAAGTGTTCGGTGGTCAGGTGTGTGACCAAGGCTGTGAGTGGAATGGGTGTACCTGGGTGTGTAAGGAAAGGTACGAGGAGCATGGGCACGGCTGGATGTGTGAGCAAGGAACGGGCTGCGGGATGTAAGCATGCAGGTGAAGCATCGACGTTAGACGGGGTGGAGTTTAGAACGACTTATAGCCGAATCGGGCCCTCGGTGCGTGCTGGGCCTCGCTTTGAACGGCCGCGTCCGTGCTCCACCAGGCGGAGCGGGCAGCCCGATAGGAAGGGTCGTCATGGCGACCACTTTTTGGTGAGGCATTCCGGCAGGCCGAGATCGAGCCATGGGATGGCTCCGTGCCGAGATGGTGCGTGGGATCT
This sequence comes from Myxine glutinosa, assembly GCF_964187855.1. Taxonomy (NCBI): domain Eukaryota; kingdom Metazoa; phylum Chordata; class Myxini; order Myxiniformes; family Myxinidae; genus Myxine; species Myxine glutinosa. The sequence continues at coordinate 184,225,566 of NC_136263.1, read as the reverse complement.
CGGCCCGGGTAAACCTCCTTCCCTGCACCGAGTGCCGGACGCATCCAGCCGCTGGCACAAAACAACCAGCATCCATTGCTTGGCTTTACGAAGCCGGGCTTTGGACAGGGATTGGCGCACCGAGAGGTATTAGTGAGTAGACTGGGTGATGAGGTTAGTGTTTTGGACCCAAAATTAGAGAAAAACAAAATTTGATGATTGGCAAGGGATTGGCAGTAGTGATTGGCAGATGATGGGCAGTGATTGGCAAATTTTTAATTTGTTGAAATTTGATGTGCAAAATTGGTAGTGAGAGACCCCCGATGTGGTGGGATGGCAAATCCACCATCCCTCACAGGTGGGGGCAAAGGAGCAATAGCTTATGGGGTGTATGGCAGTGAAAACTAGCCCGGGTGGGTTAGGATATTGTGTGTAGGGATCTAGAGAAGATGACCTTAGGTAACGTTAAGGTTAGCTAGTGACTGATACCTGTAGTGGGGACGCAGGTAGATTAGTGTGGATGATAATGACGTGGGAGCGCAATAGTTTAAAGGGACGACTGGGAAGCGCAAGTTTCAGAAGGGAGTAGTTAGCTGAGATGATGCCGTGTTTGTGAGAATTGAACAGGTGTGATTGCACAGGTGTGCAACTGGACGGGTGTGTGGAGCACTGGATGAGTAGTGAGTGTGGTGGATCAGCGCGAAGGCGCTTGGGGAGAGAAGGGTGCAGGTGGCACCAGGTGTGAGAGCACAGGTGTGCAGGTACAGGTGTGTGGAGAGAGTTGGAGTAAGTGGTACGGAGTGGTGTGCATGGTGCGAAGGTGTGGATGGGGGAAGAGTGGACCCCTTTCACGAGTACCCGGGGCGGGTAGTGTAAGTGTTAGGTAGAGGGTATAGGTAAATTGTGGTTGGATATTGGCATTTGTGGTGCGGTTGCAGAATGGTGTTGTGGATGGGTGCATTAGTGTTGTGGAAATGGCTGGGCGTGTAGCCTGTTAGTGTGTGTAGTTGGTTGGGCACTCCACCACTGTGAGGATGTCGGCCAGGTGAGGCCGCAGGTGGGCTCTGGGAGCCGGTAGTTGTGAGTGGGTGCCTGAGGATCCCAGGTGTGGATCGGGCAGCCCAGTGCCAGAGAGGGCATTGAGTGGGGAGAGCGCCAGAGGGCCTTCCCCAGGTAGTTAGGTTGGGGTGAGGAGCAGGTAAGCTCGGAGGCAACTGCAGTGGTGGAGGTGTGCAGGTGGGTAGACCCACTGGGAGAGGTACACGCCGCAGTCCAGAAATTGTGCGAGGGCACCGGGAGATGAATCGGGGGAGTGAGACCCCAAATTGAAGCGCACCACAGTTTGGCCAATGGGAATTGGTTTTTAGAACCAATAGTGTAAGAGGGCCAATGGTTTGGCCGGAGAAAGACCCCGGGTAGTGTAAAGTTGTAAAGTCATTTAGGAAATAGTTAGGATTGATGAACCTGTCGCACCATACGCAGCCACTTACCTGTGGTGATGATGATGACTCCACACCTGTGTTTTCTTTGTTTTGTTGCAGGAAATGAGATTGCTGTGGATTTGTGAGACGCATCACGACGTGGATGAGACATTGGGGTGATTCCATCTCTCCCTCCCTAGGAGGGACTGATGATGAATTGGTAATGGCAAATTTTGATGTGCAGTTGGAGATGGCAAATTTTGATGAGAGTTGAAAATGGCAAATTTGATTGGTTAGGAGGGAGAGAAGACGAATTTGGTTTATGGGAGGAACGGGGAAGACAGTAGGGATGTTTGTTGATTTGTAAAGTAGATGTTTATGGGTAGTGTTGTGTTTTGTGGATACAGTAAGGGGTAAGGGAGGGGCCATGTAGGTTACCTGGTGGGGGGGGGGGCGTACGATAGGAACGTACCTGTCTCACCTGGTTCCCATGTGCCCCCAGTGTGCATCATCTTGTATTGCGTGCACTTTTGCGCCCTTACCACCTTACTCACTTGTCTTCTTCTTTTGTCTCCCACCTCCGAGGATCTGGCTTTGGGGTAGAGAGAGAGGAGAGAGAGGTGCTGGCTGCGCAGTTGTGGGCCTGCACTTTCGCTGTTTGCTGCCGGGATCGATACACCATATGGACCGCAATGTTTGTGGCCACCCACAATGGACCGCAGTTCGTTTGCGGCCAAGCACCACCCGGGGATGGACCTATGGGTCAACGTGGCACCTATGCCATACAGGTGAACCACTTTTAGTTAACACCAAGTGCACCACAAGAAGAGCAAGAGACACCTGCAGGGTTAGGGGTTGTCGAATTTATTTTTATTCCAATGAACAATGGTGACTGCACCGATTGGTGGTGGGGTGGTGCTTTTGATGCTCGGGAAGGGTGCTCTGCACGTTATTAAAGGCCGTCGGCCACAGAGCACTCGTGGGTTGGTGTATCGATGTTGGCAAGCGCGCTCTCTCTATGCATAACATCTGCATGTGTTCCTCCAAAAACAGGTCCTGGATCGTAGTGTAAATAGCAGCGTAGTCTTGTAAATAATGCTCCCTACCGGCTGTATGTGTAGTTTGAGAATTCTTTCCGGATTCGGTTATCCTGTGGGTGTGTTTCTGTGAGGAGAAGGGTGCAACGTCGCAGGGGGACATATTTACTCATTTGTGAATATCTGTAAAACTGTCGCACTCAGGGTAGAGTTAATAGTAGAGGGAACTACATTGCGTGCCACACTAAAGTAGGTAAAAATTTATCGGGTCGGGACGCCCCGAGGGTAGAGAAGGGTGCAATGTTGCGAATATGGAATTTGGCCTCCATATCCGCTTGTAAATATTCCCCTATTTCTCCAATACTCCCCAACTTTCCCCAATCCCCCATTCCCTAGTCCCATTGCATGTAAATAACACTCAGTAGAGCCGACCTTCCCCTTATTCCCCCATTAAATGTCGTGCCCAGGTCCACCGCACCACACGTAGACAACTTTCGGACATCTTGCTAGTTATTCTTAATCTATGTCAGTTAAGGACTCGTTTCCATTAATTCTGACTCTTCGTTGCACCAGAATGTGATTATATGGCATCAGTAGTGAGTTTAGGACCTTTCCCATACCTCCTTCCATCTTCTTCCCCAACAATTACAACAACAACAGAGGAGATGGCGGCGGCGCGGGGGAGGATGCGTCCTCACACCGGCTCGATTAGCGCCATTGACCACGCGCTCCACGGGGTTACCACGGAGGGGCTGGCTGTCAGTTCCTCCTCAAGGGCGGAGCCTGGTAACCCCCCGCACCCAATCAGAAGGGCGGACCGATTCCATCTGGGGCGGCGCTAGCGAGCCGAGGGTGTGTCACTCCCCGCCGGATATACGCGGCCACGTAGCGGACGTGACGTCAGATTCGCCCCCAGCTGGAGAAAGAGGTACCTGCGAGCGCTGAGTCAGATGCGCCCCGCCTGAGAAAGAACGTTGCCTGCGATCGCTGAGAGAGAAAGACCCGCCTGAGAAAGAACGTCCCCTCCGAGCGCTGTGACCTCCCCGCATCTTTGGACCGGACTGTACCCTGCTTTGAGCCAAGAGTGCACCTTGAGCCATCGATACCCGCTTTCCTGCCATCAACCCCCGTGTGAGTCAGCCTTGTCCCGTTTACCTGTCGTCTGTCCGGGGTCAATATAAGAGTGTGTCTAAGTGCCTGTCTTCCTGTGATATACCTCTAGCCCCTGTAATCTAACCTTTCCGTACGAATATACTTGAGAATCGAAACATTGGTGTCTGTCATTATAATCCAGCCGTGTGTCTTCTTTTTCCTTTATTG